>NC_048895.1:61012374-61209125 GCF_011077185.1 Oxyura jamaicensis | reverse complement strand
TTCCTTCCTTCCTTCCTTCCTTCCTTCCTTCCTTCCTTCCTTCCTTCAAGAGTCAAGGTGGGTAGGCAGTTACTTGATTCCATCAAAATGAAATCAAAACTCCGGTCTATGCTGATCACAGCCTATTGGCAGAACTCCCATTCACCTCAAAAGTAAAAGAGGCTTGGAAACCCACTGTTGCCGGATACTTTCAGGGCCAGAATGTCTAGTACATAAAACACATCTCATGAGCCAAAGGAACTATTAACTTCTTAAAATTTTAAGGGATTTGCACTATGTCAAGATTGATGTAACTGTCTTGTGCAGTTTTATAAATCAGCTTTCAAAAGAAAAAAATCTTCACCACTGTAATATGATGTATCATCATTGTCTGTAATATCATTTTCATGCTTTTACCCAGCATAGGAGTTGGCTGCAAAGGAAGTTTGGTGCCCTTCTAAATGCAGGTATCCAGAGCTCTGCAGCATGTACCACATGCCAAAAAGAATGGTGAGGAGATTTCTCCTTCTCTCCTGTGTGCCTCCACATCTTTGTGATAACTACACATGCTCACCAGCAAGAAGGGGTGAGCATAGACTGAGGAAACACCAATGGGGAGCCCAGGAGTGGTGCCACCAGCACATGGGTCTGTCCAGCTGCCCTGGCTTGGCCAGTGTCCTGGAAGTCTGGTCTCATAGGCTTTCTTCTCATTTTCTTTTGTTTGTATATATATATATATACATATATATGTTAGACCAAGACATTGACTAAAAATTGAGTGAACTGAACTAGTAACTGAAGAAGGCTGAGACTAAATTGCTGACATGGCTCTGAGGAGCTTAGGTTGAATCTGCACCACCATCAGCAACACAGGTCACTAGAGGCAAAGAACACTGCTGAAACAGATCACACGGGGTAGTCAAGGGAATAGGCAGCATGGAGTATATGTATTATCCTCCTCCTGCTCCTTGGCTCAGCCTTTTAACAAAGCTGATCACAAATAGCTGATAGCTAGTTTGGAGAGGCTCGACTAAGTATGATGAAGAATGAAAAATCAATATTAGAATAGCAGATACCATTTATTTCCCAAGGAGCAGAGAACATAAGGCTCTCAGAAAACACTGCCATTCTGCTGCAGACTGTTTAAGCATACATTTTGCTTTACATTATAATATTTGCAAGCTTCAGTAGATGTTTGATATCTTTGTCTCTTGGATATATATGTAAGAAACAGACCACCTACCTGAATAAGGTCAGTTCATTCTTCCACCAACATATGTAAAATACACAAGAATTTCAGATGTAGGCCAGACTGAACAGTCATAAATCAGTATGATCTCACTAACATGAAGAAGAGTGCCATTACATCAACTGATATAAATTGTCTTAATTCAGCAAATGTCACTCCTTGGCCCCATTTCATATTTTCCTAGTCTGTCAATACTCCAGGCTCCATGGAAAAGGTGTTACCTTCCCACACCAGCTGATCTGAGAAGATGAATATAGCCTGATGTCCAGGCAAGCACACCACATGCATTACCACACCCATTTGCTTGATTAATTGGGTGTCTTAAATGGCTACAGTCACAGACAGTTTGCACTGTTTAGACTGGATAGGTTTAATTTGCTTTCACATTTGGGCAGAGGAGGGCTACAGGAACATCGTGTGCTTGGCCAGAGAAGCCGTAATGAAGTCTAGCTCAGAGAAGCCGTCAGTCTCCCTGGAGCATTGGTCCCTGTGCATTGCTCTCATGGAGGCTTACCAAGGCATTGACCCAACTGTGCAGTTTTGTCAGAGTGGGAAGCAAGAAAATCTAGACCAGGCATAAGATGATCCAGAAGAGAGCATCCAAGCTGGTATATACTGTAAATAAAGGTTGAGGCCGCACCTCAAGTACTGTGTTCAGTTTTGGGCCCCTCACTACAAGAAGGACATGGAGGTGCTCGAGCGAGTACAGAGAAGGGCAACGAAGCTGGTGAAGGGTCTTATGAAGCTTGGTGAACAAGTCTTATGAGGAGCGGCTGAGGCAGCTGGGATTGTTCAGCCTGGAGAAGAGGAGGCTCAAGGGCAACCTTATCGCACTCTACAGGTACCTTAAAGGAGGCTGTAGCAAGGTGGGGGTTGGTCTATTCTCCCATGTGCCTGGTGACAGGACGAGGGGGAATGGGCTAAAGTTGCCCCAGGGGAGTTTTAGGGCGGATATTAGGAAGAACTTCTTTACTGAAAGGGTTATTAGGCATTGGAATGGGCTGCCCAGAGAAGTGGTTCAGGCACCATCCCTGGAGGTCTTTAAAATATGTTTAGATGTAGAGCTTAGTGATATTGTTTAGTGGAGGACTTGTTAGTGTTAGGACAGAGGTTGGACTAGGTGATCTTGGAGGTCTCTTCCAACCTAGACTATTCTGTGATTCTGTAATATTTTGTGTTGTTTGATCCCACTAAAAGAGGATCAAGATATGACAATGGCTGTAGTGGTTTAAGGGAACATCAATGGCTGTTATGTCAACTGTGCTGTCACAGCAACATGGGCTTCAACTCCTGACCAGATAATTATTAAGCTAAATGGACCAATATGGGTTTGATGAGATAATCCTGGCTAAAACTTTGCCACAGAATCAAGCTTGAAGCCATTTAGAGCAGTCTAAATGCTGGGATCTCTTCAGTGTAAATTTTGTAACACAGCAGTTCTTGAGGCATTTATGCTGAAGCCTCGGTAATACCCAACAAGGACAATGCCAACAGTGATGGGTACCACAACAATCAATGTCCTTGGTAAACATTAACAGCACAAATGATATATGAATATTCTCTGGTATGTAATATTATATAGTAGCATACATGGATGTAGCTGTGGTTATATTTGAAGGAAATTATGATCTTGTCATTGATATTCCAGTAGCAGGCACGGAGAATACATGTTGCAAATTATTTGTCCAGCTCTATCGCACAGCCATGAAAACAGCAATGAAATATTTGCTGTCCTAAAACTCTTCTACTTTGCTTCAGCAATTTTCACAGTATTAGTAAAGACAAAAAGACATTTCCTTTAAGTCAGGTATATTATAAGGGGGTTATATTTTCATGTTTACTTACATCTGAGCAAACATTTCCTTGTGTTGTCCCCTAAGAACAGTTATTGACTAGATGGCCCAGAAGATTCACTTAGTCTAGCCTTGTTCCTGGTGTTTAGCTAGGCACCTCTCTTTCTGGGCTAACTGCATGTGTCATCAGCTAGACTGAGAGCCATGGCAACATTCTCACTTCATTCATGAAGGCCAATCCTTTACAGAAAAATATGTGCAACTCAAAGAGAGTCCAAAATATAAATGAGGAAATACCTGAAAATGTTTCCTCCAAAATACTTTTAGGTATGAGTATGCTCACAGACTATGCCATGTTACAAACAAAACTCAGTTCTAAAAAAGAAATGTAGATGCTAAGTGCTTCCGTTTTGCTATAGCTCTCAGAAAAACTGCAGACCAAAATAACTTTTCATAGGTATGCTCATTTCTTTCTCTATTACGTTTTATTCCTCATTCTGATTTGTTTTAATAATTATGCTTTGTTTTGACATTTTGAATCATTTCCATGACACCCAACATATTATCTGATCCTCATTACAAGCTGTCACTAAAAATGTGCTGTGCTGTGAAGTTAGATCTAAGGTGACAAGCAACAGAGCTTTTTTTTTATGTATAAATTTCAGTTTCATGCAAACCTCATTTCTCACTGCATAAAGCTCATGACAACAGATTGATGCTGTAAATTTATGGCAAATATATTGGTTTTCCCAGGGTCTATAGTGGTTACTCACATAAAAAATGTTAGCAGCAGCATTAACTTTCTGCTAAACATACCAGATCACCTCTGGGTTTTCCTGTCAGTTTTCAATTTGGAAAGGTAAAGTGCAAAAGTGTTTGCCCATCCTTTTGGTATGTAATGAACATTTAAATGGTTTCCTTGTTTTTTAACATTGATAGTGTATAAGCTTTTTCTCCTGGGACACAAGGTTAAAGGCTCGATCCAAAGTTTATTCACATAGATGAAAAGGCTCATTCCTTTCAGTAGGTTTTGGATTGGACTATAAGATAGCATTTGGCTGGCCATAAAGCAGATATCAGTGTTTGACTGTGAATCTGGCAATCAAGGTTTTTCTTTCATCCTTGGCTGTCAGGTGTCTTTCTCCTTAATAGCATACATAATTGCCAAAAGATAGTATATCCACTTTTACTGCTCCTTCTGGGTTTCTCAGAGGGACCTACTCTCCACACCTCTGCATTGTGTGGATCTTGGATAGATATAACAAATTAAAGCCATTGGCATATGGGTTCTGTTCCATGCCACTGAACACTCCAACCTTCTTGAAGGTTTAGTTTAAATTTGTAATGGTGAGGCTTAATGCAATAAGAATTTGGATGAACTTTGTTGGATTTATTTTGAAATAAAATAAAATAAAAACATTAATTTTACATTTCCAATTTGTCAATTTGATTATTCCTATCTCATTTTTATAATTGCCATTGTTTCTGTTAATAATATCCCATATTAAGAAGTTTGCACCTTCCTTAAAAGACCCCCTCTCACTTTTAACAAATTAACCTAAGCTTTTGCTGAATCAGCTAAAGTTCATTCATTTTAGTTCATGCATTTACCTTTTTTTTTTTTTTTTTTTTTTTGAATGACTGAAAGCTATTCCCTCTCAATTCTCCTGTCTATTCCAAGCTGAGCCTTTCCCCGTACAGTTATCTTTCCTTCAAACTAACACATCTGGCTATCCAAATCTTCTATCATGTTTGTCATTCTTCTGTCAACTCTCTTCAATCTATCTGTCATTTTAGAAAAATGGACCCTTGGTTTCAGGCATAATGAAAAGAGTTGATTGGAGAATACTGCTACATCAGACAAGAAACTCTTTCCCAATATTTTCAGGCTTAAAAGTTAAGAAAATCATGTTGTGAATCCACAGGAAACCAAGGCCCACTAAAATGATAGGAAAAAACAGGTTGCTTGATGTTCAGAGCACTTTGGAGGCATGTGACAGACTCATGTCTGCCCATGTGTTTCAGATGAGGACTTTCAAGGTACTTTCCTGAAACCTAGACCACCAGGTTTTTGTTGGGGTTTTACTAATTTTCCAAATGAAATCATCAGATACATTTTTGCAAAACATCTTAACACTTTAGTATTAAAATATTAGCAATAACAACAGCAACAGAGACAGCCTGGATATAATACTAATTTTCAGGTTATTTCTGTGAATTATCTACCCTTCTAATTCAAATAAAGCTTATTAGGAAAAAAAAAAAAAAAGTGACAAATTTTAATGAAATTCCCTTTCAGACAGATATCTCCCCAAACACAACCTATGCCCTCATTTCCTGACTTGCAAGAGATTTAAGATGCTAGAAAAAGAGCCAGCATGTTCTGCCTTGTTGCCTTGCTGCAGAGAAGATGAAATGCAGCTGTTCAAGAAGCAGAGTTGCCCGAAGAACTCAAAGTACTGAGTTTTGGCAGCTAGATCTCAACAGCTGGCTGCAGCTGGCACGAGGGAGCTGGAGGGTTGCAGAGGGGACAGTCCTCACTCCTCCTTTCCCCTGATCCTGCCACAGGAATCAGCAGCACCATAGCGGTCTGTGTTAGGAGGGCATGTTCAGAGGCAGCTTTTAATGAGGTTTCATCTGTCACAGGGATGATCACGTATCTGCGGATCCAGCTGCTCTAGCCGCTGAGAGAAACGGTGGTACTTCAGAACTTTGTGTGCAGGTTTCTGCAATGGGGTGAATGTGACTATTTATAGGTAGTGCTGACAGTTTTCTTTCCAGTGTGCAGATACCCACGTCAGTTTATTTTATACCAGTTTTTCGTAGGATGCAACGAATTCTTCAGTGGAGGTGTTTGTGGTCCAAATTGCCTTCCAACTGGAAATGTAAAATCTCACATGGATTGGATGATAAAAACTTAAGATCTTGCATTAACAAAGAAGTTCCATTTAATGACAGCTAAATTACAAATCCTAAGCATTAAAGGGTCAGGGAGAAAAAGACAGGGAAGATACAAGGGAGATTCATGAAGAGGCCAAGGAACATCACATGGCTCTGCAGAACTAACAGAAGCAGATCAAGATATACAAGCAGTATATTTATCATAGCAATCTCATACTTTTTTTCTAAAATGCAAAAAAAGAGGTTGCTTTTTTATTCATCATCAAACAGCCAGATTTCCCATAAGCATTGCCTGCTTGGAGGGAAGCTGGTGGCAAAAGAGACCATGGCTGTGAGCAGTAGGACAGCTGGAAGAGGGAATGGCTCCTAAGTTCACAACTCCTCTCTTCTCAGTCAGTTGCTGCCACTCACATCCTTTGACTCTAAATACAAGAATATATGAAAGTATAATATGAAGCAACTTTCATAAGAAGAACAGCAAAAATAACTTGGCCTGATACTCGGATAAATGTGGTAAGTGAATGCCACCATTGTAAAATTAATTGATGCATAAAAAAGAAAACAAAAATGGGTAATTATGCATAAAAGTGATACCCAAGTGATTATCGTAGAAACTGAGTTTATTTTAAGAACAGAACTTGCTTGCGATCTTCCTGCATCATTATTAAGAAAACAGAAAGAAAATGCCGTTCAGAAATATGTAATTGGATACACATTCAATAGCTGCAAACTTAAATCAGATTTCTCAGTAACCCAAAGTAATTAGAGTAATTAAGTATGCAATTTATTTATGAAAATAGAATCCAAGATGGCTGTTCCTGGTGTATTTGAGGGAGAGGCTGTAAATGAGAAGGACACATTCCAGGTTAAATTCACAACTAATTATAATGTGCTATATTAATTTTTGATTTTGATTTCTTTTATCTGAGAAAGGATATTCTTGGGATGAATGGACGAGAAACATTCTTCTGTAATCAAGAGAAATGTGATCATTCACATTATGGTATCAATCATTCAGAAGGAATCACAAAATGTATGCTTGTTCTATCACATGGCCTCCCTTATCTCAAAGATTATGTCGAGGCTGGACAAAAGCTATGCACTGCAAAATTTCAGCAAGAAAGCTTGTACTGGTATTAGTACAACATATGGCACAGCTCTTTGTGGTGCAGAGCGCTGGCTCATCACATCTTTTCCTCTTTTTTCCGGTTGCTACAGAGCTTTACAGTCAATTCAATAATCACTTTCGTAATTGGCAACATCAGTGATTTCCATGGATTTTTCCCCTCAGTACTTTCATTTGCCTCAGACAAAAGGACCAAACAATTATGAGAGTGAGTTTCCAAAAAAAAACCACAATATTTCTCTAAGCACTGGGGGCCAAGTTACAAAGAAATTAAGCATCCCTGTTGTAACAGATCATAAGGATTAGATTAGATTAGATTTTCAGAAGTCCATATATATGGCAGACACACCAGTCCCTGGAGCTCTTACGGACTCCTTTGCTCTAGAAAGCAAAATTACTTAAATAATAGAAAAACTAATTATCTTTTGCTTGTTTTTCTTGAGCAACATTATGCAACTTTAGCAACATTACAGTTGTCTGGTGGAAAAGTAATTATTATTCTAGGTCACTGGGGATAATTTTTACCTCTAGTGAGACACCCCCTGATGAATCATCCTCACCCTCTGACCTTTTTCAGACCAGGGTTTCCCAGACCATTCTGTAGTTTGTCTGGTTACCTGCAAGCCAGTCTGCCTGAGAAGACCTGTAACTTTCTTGCCCACACATCCCCTGGCAGGACTGCTACCTGATACATGTACAATATTTTTTTTTTTTTTTTTTGATTTGAATCTCTTTCCTGCTGGATTCATTTGATGGCCCCCAATTGATCCCTATCTTTCTTCTTCATGACTGCCATGATTTTATAGACCTCTGTCATGATCTCCTCAATTTTGTATTCCCAAACAACCCAATCATTTCTCCTATGGAAAATGTACATCCTCTGATCATGCTTGTTGCCTTTCTCCAAAACTTGCCTACTTTTTTTTATCTTTTCAGAGATGAGGGGCCAGAGCTGTCTACTTTATTCATGATGTGAAAGAACCATGAATTTATGCAATGGCAGAATGATGATTTTTTTATTTTCTATTTTCTTCCCAATAGTTCCTAATACTTGAATAAATTTTGGGGCAGCTGTGGAACACAGACCCAATGTTTTCACGGATTGATTGATCCTAACTACCAAGTTTTTCTGCTCAGAGTCCTTTTGGTCCCCCATGAAGTTATGTCTGAGACCTGCAGGGCTATCCTAACTGTTTCTGGGCAACTGCTAATCCTTCCCTTTCTGGCAGATTTTTCTTTTTGTCCAATGCATTGGAGCAAGAGAGACAGAATTTTTTCATGAGAATGAATGGAATGTTTTTTACAGAGAATGGACTGTTCTGTCAGAAACCTGTATCTTCATGCTAATATAGAGAAATGAATTCCATATTTTTCTCACTGTTCTTTGTAAATACCTTTTTTATCAGCTATAAAATCATCTATATTATTTTTCTTCTCATTTAACATTTACTTGCAGTTTCAGAAAATGCCACTGGAGCTAAAGAAATACTCCATCAATAGTTTTGTATTACTCAGTCCTGGGACATGAAGATCTAACTTAGAATCATAGAATCATAGAATATTCTGAGTTGGAAGGGACCCTTAAGGATCATCAAGTCCAACTCTTGACACCGCACAGGTCTACCCAAAAGTTCAGACCATGTGACTAAGTGCACAGTCCAATCTCTTCTTAAATTCAGACAGGCTCGGTGCAGTGACAACTTCCCTGGGGAGCCTGTTCCAGTGTGCAACCACCCTCTCTGTGAAGAACCCCCTTCTGATGTCAAGCCTAAATTTCCCCTGCCTCAGCTTAACCCCGTTCCCGCGGGTCCTGTCACTGGTGTTAATGGAGAAAAGGTCTCCTGTCTCTCGACACCCCCTTAGGAGGAAGTTGTAGACTGTGATGAGGTCTCCTCTCAGCCTCCTCTTCTCCAGGCTGAACAGGCCCAGTGACCTCAGCCGTTCTTCGTACGTCTTCCCCTCCAGGCCTATCACCATCTTCGTAGCCCTCCTCTGGACATTCTCCAACAGTTTCATGTCCTTTTTATACTGTGGTGCCCAGAACTGCACACAGTACTCGAGGTGAGGCCGCACCAGCGCAGAGTAGAGCGGGACAATCACCTCCCTTGACCTACTAGCGATGCCGTGCTTGATGCACCCCAGGACACGGTTGGCCCTCCTGGCTGCCAGGGCACGCTGCTGGCTCATATTCAACTTGCTGTCTACCACGACCCCCAGATCCCTCTCTTCTAGGCTGCTCTCCAGCGTCTCATCGCCCAGTCTGTACGTATAGCCAGGGTTTCCCCTTCCCAGGTGCAGGACCCGGCACTTGCTCTTATTGAACTTCATACGGTTGGTGATCACCCAGCTCTCCAACCTATCCAGATCTCTCTGCAAGGCCTTACCACCCTCATTCGAGTCCACGACTCCTCCAAGTTTGGTGTCATCAGCAAACTTGCTCAAAATACCTTCTATTCCTACATCCAGATCGTTTATAAAAATATTGAAAAGTACCGGCCCTAAAATGGAGCCTTGAGGGACCCCACTGGTGACCGCCCGCCAGCCTGACGCAGCCCCATTTACCATAACCCTTTGGGCCCTGCCCGTTAGCCAATTGCTCACCCATTGTATGATGTTTTTATTTAGCTGTATGGTGGACATTTTGTCCAGTAGGATCCTATGGGAGACCGTGTCAAAAGCCTTGCTGAAGTCCAAAAAAATCACATCAGCTGGTTTCCCTTGGTCCACCATACGGGTGATCTTATCATAAAAGGAAATCAAGTTAGTTAGGCAGGACCTACCCTTCACAAACCCATGCTGGCTGGGACCAATGACTGCTTTGTCCCCCAGGTGCGCCTCAATAAGTTCGAGAACCATCTTCTCCATGATTTTACCAGGCACTGACGTGAGACTGACAGGCCTGTAATTGCAAGGGTCTTCTTTCTGACCCTTCTTGAAAATCGGCACAACATTTGCCAGCTTCCAGTCTACCGGGACCTCTCCAAATTCCCAGGATCGTTGAAAAATAATTGAGAGAGGTTCCGCGATGATGTCCGCCAGCTCTTTCAGCACCCGGGGATGAATCCCATCCGGACCCATGGACTTGTAGGGATCGAGGTGGAGTAGCAAATCCCGCACACGTTCAGGGTCGGTTGGGAGTTTGTCATCCCCACCGTCCCGGTCCTCCAGCTCGGGGCACCCTGGGTCCCGAAGCCCATCATCGGCAATGAAGACAGAGGCAAAGAAGGCGTTAAGCGTCTCTGCTTTGCCTATGTCATTGTCTGTGAGGAGACCTTCCCTATCAAGGAGCGGCCCTATGTATTCTTTAGTTCTCCTTTTTCCATTCACATATCTAAAAAAACCCTTTTTGTTTTCTCTCACAGACACAGCCAGCTTCAACTCTAGGCGTGCTTTGGCCACACGAACTTTCTCCCTACAAACACGAACAGCATCCCTGTATTCTTTCCATGACACCTGGCCCTCCTTCCAGTAGCGAAACACTCTCTGTTTCCGCCTAATCTCCATTAGAATGTCCCTGGTCAGCCACGCCGGCCTCCTGCCCCGCCTGCCTGACTTGCGATATTTAGGAATTGCCTGATCTTGTGCTTCTAGGAGGCATCGCTTAAAGAATGACCAGCTCTGGTGGACATCGAGGCCTTCAAGAGCAGTTTCCCAGGGGACCTTGCTGACTAGTTCCCTGAGCAGCCTGAAGTCCGCTTTCCCCATATCTAGGGATGAGGTTTTGGTGGCACTTTTCCTTCTGTCACCATAAATTTTGAACTCAACCACTTCATGGTCGCTATGACCAAGGCGGCCACCAATCACCACATCTCCCACCAGACCCTCTCTGTTTTCTAGCAACAGGTCTAGGAGGGCACCTTTCCTAGTTGGCTCCATTAGCACCTGCACCAAGAAGTTATCATCTAGGTGCTTCATGAACCTCCTGGACTTGCTCGTGTCAGCCGTGTGGCACTCCCAGTTAACGTCTGGCAAGTTGAAGTCCCCCATAAGGACAAGGGGAGTTAATCTCAAGGCCTCTCTTAGTTCTGTAAAGAATGATTTATCGGCGCTATCGTCCTGGCCAGGCAGTCTGTAATAGACTCCCACGACGACATCCCCTTTATTCGTTCGTCCCTTGATCCTTACCCAGAGGCTCTCAACTTTGCCATTGCCGACCTGAAGTTCCACACAGTCCAGCCCCTGCTTCACATACATCGCCACCCCACCACCTCGCCTACCCTGCCTATCCCTCCTGAAGAGCCTGTAACCATCTATCACAACACCCCAGTCACAGGACTCATCCCACCAGGTTTCGCTTATGCCGATGATGTCGTACTTCCTTCCTTCCTTACTTCCTAACTTCCTTACGAAAGGCTGATTTTCCCCTCCAGGATGCACAAGTTTAATCTTCATGAATACATCCTAGAGCAGAATCAGCTGAATGTATTTATACTGCCAACAATAGAATGGGAAGGTGCTGCTGTACTTTAGCAACACCAATACATGCAATTTATGCCATGCTCAATACTAAGGATCTTTAACTCCAATCTTTACCTTTCAAGTAAGCTAATTGATAGCCTAGATGAAAACACAGAAAGAGGCAGAATGTTTCCAACATCATCTACCAGCTGTGGATACTTAGCTGTCCACTTATGGATGAATTATGAAGCAGACTGTGTACTTGTTTTTGTTTCTGTGATGAGGTCTCCCATCTAAAAGAAGTATATCCTGCTGAATCTCTTCATGCCAACAAATTACAGCTATTTGTCAAATAAATAATAATAATAAAACTCTAACAAGCTTTAGAGGTCAGCAGAAATGCCCTGAAATTAAATTCCTTCTTTCAAATGAAATGCAGAACCTTGTTGTCGGCAAACTGGGTCATTTAGTACCAAAGCTCCCACTTAGTCTAATCCTCCTAGCCTGTTTGAAGCTGTGTGAAGAGAGGAGCTGCCAAAATACCAATTTAGTATCGTGACTGCCGAAGGAGTCCTGCAACTCCACTGTATTGAATACATATACCCCTATCTTTCAGATTATTCAAGATTCACCAACGTTACATATCCAGAAAACATACATCTAAGTTAGGCTGAAAACAGGCAAAATAGGAGAAATTCTCATAGGAAGGAAATTCTGTGGAATGATTTGTGATTCATGATATCCCTTGCTATCAAAACTGTCTGCCTGTGTGGATATAGAATTTTCAAACTTACCAAAATTATAACTTTGACCAATTTCTATGAGTTATGTAATTAATACTAAGAAAGCATTTAAATTTAAATTTTTCTGACTTCATTGGAATTATTAGATTTAGGCTTTTCAGAAACTAACAACTGCTATCTCAGTTGTCTAATAATCCTTGCAAAATAACAGAAATAAACTGCATTTCTCAACCATTTCTTAATTTTCAGCAGACAGATGCTGATATCCTGCTACAACTGGTCAAAGCAACAGTCTGTACATTTTCACAGCAATGAAGAAATCAGAAGAAACCATTGCATCATCTATTCTGACCACCTATGCATCAAATCTCATTACATTTCACTCAATCATCATTTTGCCAAACCTCATAATCTGTGTTTGTCTTAGCCTATCTGAGAGGCACTGAAACACCAATATAACTTCAGCTTTTGACAAGTGGATTGCATTTTTTTCTTTATTACATAACATAAACCTCTGGCACCCAAAGTTTTCTCATGAGAATAAGCACTGTTTCACTGTACTTAAATTGAGAGAGTCCTGTGTATTTTACACAGAAAAACATGCTCTTGTAGCATGTTTGCTCCCCATGGACAACAGCACGTTGAACATAAATTTCCTGTCCTGATACTTGCACAAAAACAGGAGCTAAGAAGATGTACTGCAGGGAAGGGTTAGCACACCATTCACTGTACATCCCCATTATTTCCCCATGCTGTATGATGTTGCCTTCTTGGCCAGTGGATGTGTCTGAAGGACTGATGCACAAGGGCGCTCCTCTTGCATCCAAAGAGCCATCAGAACCTGGTGGAGCTCAGTGGAAGAAACCTCATAGTGTTTTTACACAGCAGCTCATAAATCCCATAAAGTTGTGTTTTTCCATTGCAGTTAAATCATTATAAAACAGAATGGCAACTTTTCCTGGCAGTGAGGCTCCTTATCTGCCCATGTCACAGACAATGTCAACTTCTAGCAAGATAACTGTCTCCAACAATAAGATTCAGAAGAGCTTTCAAGCACATTTCAGAATTAATGTGAGGCAAAAATGTCTCCTTCCACATGTTTTCAGAGCAATATGCTGATTAGCACGAGCATGGTTTTCTTTTAAGTGGGAAGCCTGATGTTTCCCTCATTCACAGAATTTGCATTAAATAGATGTGTCCAACAGGAGATAAAAAGGAGGAAAAACAGTCAGCTTAAGACATTTGCAAACTGTGGAACAAATACTTGACAGATCCATTTGAAGGACAAGTAACGGAAAGGAAGATTTATAGATAAATTTCTTGATGGGTCTTATTTTTGAAATGGTTTAGAAGGAAATATCGCTGTCTGTAATTTATAACATTTCATTATGAAATATTTCTGAGTGCATAATGAGTATCTGCCATGCCTAAATATCCTCAGAGTGTCACTCCACAGTCCTCCCACACACACTATTTCAATTCAAGGCAATAGCTTGGCAAACTTCCTACCAGCTCCAGTAGGAAATTATCTTGCTTAAGAATACAGGGTTTGACCTCTGGAGTAGACGTATTGTTGGAGACCTAAATGGTCTTCCTCATATTCCTGGACACTGCAAGTAGCTTATAAGGACAAATTCCTACCACCTGTATGAAGTCCCTTACAAAAGAGAACAAACTACATACCATTATTTTATGTCATTTTTTTTTTTTTTTTCTTCTTCTTTTCTTTTTTCTTTTTTCTTTAGATACACTGAAACAAATTTTGGTACAGGGCTCCAGTTTTGAACCCTTTCCTAAATTTCACAGAAGGGCTTCATCTTTTGATGAAATTCAGGGTTTTTCTTTTGCATCTCCTTCTGTCAGCGTACACTGCAGAGGTGGGCCTATATGGAAAGTTTTGTGGCAATAATGGACTTTTTAGACAATTCTGGAGCCAATAATTGAAACAAGAATGGGGGAAAACGGGAGTTGGGGAGATAGGAGTAAAAGTGTAACTGTTCTTTTCTAAAGTGTGTCTAGGAGAATGCCAGTGTTGTGTCTCTGATGGATTTCTTTTCTTGTTTCTTTAGCTGGAAAGACTGAGAAGATGGACCACATTTGCCTTGTATCTGAAGACAAAAAACATGCAGTGAAGTATGGTGGGGAAAAGTGTAACATTCAGATAAGAGAAGATATGGGAGAATCAAGGTTTCAAATCCCCTTGCTTAATTTTATATAGTTTCAAATGATTGGGATTCAGTAATTATATCTGTTTTCCTAAAAGGTAGGAGCCAAAATTCAGTGTTTCTTGCACCTGCTGGTTTGTTTTTAGTTCATTTCCAGCACAGACTGAAAAAAGCAAAGGAACTCTGGTTTCAGCAATGCCCAGTAATAAAGGTTCACATTTCAGCCATAATGGTCCACCAGTATGACACACACATACACACAGATAACTGTGTGTCATAAGTTTATAATTGCACTCTGACATTTAGCATAATAAAAGGAACTAATAAATATTGAAAGGAAGGAGAAAGAGGAAAGGAGAAAGGGGGAAGGGGGAAGGGAGAAGCGGGAAGGGAGAAAGGAAGGAGTAACTACCAAGAAATACTAACACAAAGTTATATATCAGCTGCTCACTCTGAGATGAATGGCAATGACCAAAGAGGAAACGTGACACAAAGAAGACTTCTAGGACAAATACATATAAGTCAGGATTCTTGGTTACTCTCAGCTTTGAAAAGGAAAAAAAAAAAAAAAAAAAAAAAAAAAAAAAAAAAAAAAAAAAAAAAAGCAAGTAAACAACAAATCAACAACAACAAAAAAACCTGGCATGTTCTTGGCTAAAACACAGATTTAGGACCATATGAGTGTTCATATTGTTTCAGTCAAAGATCTGCCTATAGCCTATTGACAAAGGGAGGATACTGAGGGAAGTAGCATAAGATTAGAGAAAGATTACAAGAAAAGGGTGAATACATGGTAATGTATTCAGAACGTCTAGCTCCTAGCTAGCCCCTGTTCAGGGACTTCCTAAGTTGGAGATTGTGTTGTGGTTACTGTGTTTAACAGCCTCTGACAAGCTTTATTCTGTCAATTTAACTAATCACTTCTCTGAGCTCACTTAATCTCTTGGCCTCCAAAACCTCCAGTGCCAATGAGTTCAGCAGTTTACTAACATTGTATGGAAAACATTTCCATCTCTTTCCTCTAAATTGGCTTCCAAGCTATTTAATTTAGTGTCTCTTTAACTCTGTGCAGTAATGAACAGTGTAAAGCTTCCTGCTCACATTCTTCTTACCCATCTTGATTTTATAAATCTAAGACCTATTCTCTCTCAGTCCTCTTATCTAAGAAGAAAATATCCAATCACAACATCTGTAAATGAAGTTCCCTAACGAACCACCATTATACCCTTCTTTATGTTTTTTCTTTATCTTCTCAGAAATGGAATCAATGCAAATTATATACAACATTCAAGATATGAGAAATACATAGGATTTCTATACTGGCATAGAGTTATTTTCTATTTCTGTCTCTCATCTTTTCCTAATGGTTAATATGACTGTGTTTGTCCTTTTGGCTACTGCTGAGTGATAAGATGATGTTTTCAGAAGCTTCCACAGTGACAAGATCTCTTTTCTGATTGGTAATGGCTGATTGGTAAAGTTCTGTTCTCATGAATGCATCATTTCCTCCTCTGTCTGTATCACTTTATGTTTCATCTGATTTATTTTTTTACCCTGTCTTTCAGTACTGCGCTGCTTCTCTGAAGCAGTTTGCAATCAGTCTTAGTTTTGATTACTCTGATTTTTCAAACTCAAAAATGTCACCCTGTCTCTATTCGCTCCTTCTTCAAGACCATTTACATCACAGGTTGCAGCAAATACCTATGTGAAACTCTTAGTTATTATATGATTCTTCTATGTCCCTGCAAAAATCTATTCTTAATATTATCTTGGTTTCATCAAGCTTTGCAAGTATGGAAGTCAGACTTACTGATCTCTGCTTCCCTGGATTAGTGACTATTTTAAAATACTGACAAATTTGCCACCTTTTATTCCTTTTGTATTGAAGCTTCAGGTGCTTTTGAAACCAGTGACATTATGATAGAGCTTTTGGTATAAGCAGGATTAGGATGTTAAGTTTTTCATCTGTTAATTGGATGTTCCACAGAGAATGATTTGAGGTATAATTAATGTTTGTAAGTTCACAACAATTACATATAACATTTGCTGAGAGTTGATTTTAGCATTAACCTTTACATAGCTATCAATTAACTGGAAAAAATGTATTTTATGTTAATGTATTTTCTATAGTAATTCTGTCTAGAGATGGCTCCATCATTTCTGGCTGTTGTTATAAGAAGGGCTCAGCCTGTTCCCATCTCTTGTTTGAACAAGAGCAAGGGTGATTGTCCTTAGTTTTTGACAATAATATTCTGGTGTTGATACTTGTTAAGGATACTCAACAGGTTAATAATAACAGATCTAGACTACAGCAGAGTGGATTTAATCTTGTAATTTCAATTTCTTGAAATTGTTAGAAGGCAGTTTCCATCACTATTAACAAAATGGAAGAAAGGACTTTGCATAGCAAGCATCTTTTTGGTGGTCTACTTCCTATTTTTATGTGATTGCACAATGATATCAACCCCTCTAACATATCAAACTGTTTTGAAATGCACACAAAGACAGTTCACACATTTGATTTCCTACATAAATGAGACATAAATGAAATGTAAGCAAGAAGCAAGTCACCAGAGAAAGTCACAGCCCAAATATGCAAGATAAAATTTCATGCTCAGTGAACATCAAATGATAGAAAGTTTTCAAATTATTACTATTTTTTTTTCCCACTGAAGATACTGCCAAATAACCATTGCCTTGAATGGCTGTAAGCATTAAAGAAAAAAGTGCAGTTTTAATGAGAGCCGTCCTGCTGTTTCATTGCTTTTGACTATTAAAGACAGTTTGTGCTATTAAACATGGCACTTGGCAAAGTGATTGCCTCAGCTTTTGTTTATGACCAGGTAAACCTTCTACTTCATGAGCTTGGTAGAGGAATACATTTCAGCAATTTTGCTTTTGCAAAGTGAAGAATTCTAGTGAATATTTTTATCTCTTTTTTTTTTTTTTTTAAGTATAAAGTGTCATTTTTTTTGTTATTTTTCATAGTGTCAGCAATATGCAATAAGCAACATCTTAAAGGTCTTTTTTTTTTCAAAGGTCATTTTCTCTTAGCTGGTGTTTGCTACTGACAGTGATACAGTCTATTGTAGTAGAGCTCAAAAAAATATCTTTCTGATAATATTTAGGAGCCAGACACTTTGAGCTCAGAAATGTACCTATGAGCCAGACATTCATAGCTATATTTCAGTTCTGTGGCTACCTTTCTGACACTATATTTGTTAACAGTATTGTCAATTACTATGACTGTGGGCTATGTAAAAGCCACAAATGAATACAGCAGTAAACATTAACTACACTAAATCTCACCAAGACAAAGGAGCTCTTGCAAGAATGTTTTTCACTCAGTTATTGCTTGTTAAAATAACACAGGTCTGATTGTTTTTATTTCGCCTCAAACATTTATACTGTAAAAATTAAAAGCAGCTAGGGGCTCAGTCCCAGCTTGCTAGGTGCTGTACAAACCAGATGAAAATGTCTGTTCCTGCAGAGAATCATCTACTAAGAGTGAATATGTTCATTGCTTGTGGATCATCTCTGTTAAATCACTGTAAAATTAAGAAGCTCTGTGCACATATGCCTTTTTCTGGACATGTATTTATCCATAAGGGTGGAAGTTTCCCCAGCTTTCAAGCTCAGGATGACAAAAACTGATTTCTCTGGTTTACCTTCCCCATCAGTCTTCTCACCCTCCCATTAATCTTTTCACACATTCTCAGTCATTTCAGGATTTTTTGGTCATCTCTATCTGCCTCAAAGTAGACCTCACAGGACAGTTGTCTCTGTCCTTCAATGCTGACAATGGTATGCAGTCCCATCTCTGTCTCTTCCAATTTCTATTTTTCTAGAACATCCCAGACATGAAAACCTGCCTCCCAGCATGGTCTGGGGCAGTGCCAGCAGTGCTTGATATGCATTATGTGAGCACCATCCTCCTGGACCAGTAATATTAACTCAGCGAGACACTGCTGGTGCTAACTTCCAGTCACCACAGGCTTAAGTCATTGATGAGGAATACTTTTTATCAGTAGCAAACTCCCATGCCAGCCCACTTCATTATTGTCACTAACATATTGAGATAGCAGCAATTTACAATTCCGTTGCATCACCCACAGCAAGCGAGGTGCAAAAGAGAATTTGGCTCTTCTCTCAGAAAACAGAAACAGTTTTGTGTGGCTGAGGAGGCCACACCTATAGCAGGCGTCCCAGCCATCTTTATTTTCCAGACTCTTGTTCACGTCACTGAACAGCCCTGGAGGGCAAGGACTGGACCTCCCAGGGGTGCCCCAGCTTCCACCACCACTCTTACACAGGGCAGACCCCAGTCCGAGCTGACAGCCTTGGTAACATAGATGGGGTGCACACTGAGTCCTCAGCACCATCTGCTTTGCTCTGTACATCTGCTCCCACTCATCCATACTGCTTACTAGTATAGATATAGCCTTAGTTCTAGAAATATAGGGAAATTATACAAGGACAATACTTTTCAGATGTCCATTCCCTTTTTGCCGGAAGAATCTTTTCAGCTCTGAGAAATTCTCTATGTTTAAGAGGCTGGGACTAATTAATATATATATATTTTTCATAGGAGATTTAATGGGACTCAAAGATACACTACAAGGAGCACTGACAAAAAAAAAAAAAAAAAAAAAAAAAAAAAAAAAAAACAGGCAGAAAAACAGCTCTTTGTTATGAACAAATAATCCCAGCCAGAAAAACCTTGTGCAAGGGGAGAGAGAAAAACAATATTTCAGTGCGGAGCTGAAACAAGAGCTGCACCAGGGAGCAGGAATGTAACCACAAATGAAATCTGTTCCTAGGGCACTTGACCTTTACTGGGTATTATTGATCAAGACGCAAAAGAACCTGGATAAATGCTAGGTCCAGTTCTTTCATTTTCTGCATTAGCAGTGGTTGTAAGTCAAGTCATCCCCCTGGAGCAAGTTTATTCCTTACATGGCTCTGCTGCGTCTCTTTTCCCAAGCAGGCAATAATATTTACACTGGGGGGTTCCCCAGGGAGATTCATGCATATCTCCTTGTCCAAGAGAAACTCCCCAGTGGATTGCCTAAAATGAGGCACCAGAAGCAAAGTCTTTGTGGCTTCCTCCTCCTAGACTTCCAACAAAAACCCTCCTAGGTACATCTCATTCTTCAGCAAGCAGCAAATGTGAGAGAAGTGCAGAGCATCTGCCACCAGAGTCAACAGGGAGGGTAGAGATCTGCTCTGCATGTCCAAGTGCAAAAATTACATCCCAGCCGGCATGCTCCGTGCTCAAAACCTACTAACGCTTACGACGAGCAAAATGGCCATGGGATTACTGCTCACTTTCTTTCTTTTCTTTCTCACTGTCTTCCTTTCTTAGGGCTACCGGGCTCGGTCATCACCAACCACTTGGCCATGTTTTACAGCCGCGTTTTCCAGGGCAGTTGTGTTATTTCTTAGTGCCACCAAGTGGGGGAATTTAACACTACTATTTTCGACCGTCACTCGGCCAATGAAGAAACATTGGAGGCAGCTCTGGTGCCAGCAGAAGAGCAAAAAGTCAAACAGACTAAGGTTTTGCAAATTAAAATAAGGATGAGTGTTAGCTGTTTCGATGCTAAATAGGGGGCAAGTTCACAACAGAGCAAGACTTCAGATGTGTATAAATCTGTAAGTCTCTATTCAGAGTGACAGCAAGTGCATGTTAAAAACTACTGACAGGAGAAAGAGGGCTTAAGCATGCATTTAATTTTAAGACTATCTGCTTTCAATGTCTTGCTTAGCAAGTGTGGTTTGCTGAGCTAAAGCCAATGATACTGGTAATTAACTCGGAGAATCAGTGGGTGGAAACTGAAATTTCCAATAGGTTGATGCCACTTTCCGCTATAATGTAATGGGAAGAAAAATATTGCCCTCTTCCCAGTACAAGGTAATTATGAAATAGTGCAATTCAGTTCCATATTAAGCCATGGCAGCAGTTTCATAAAGCATTGAACTCTTTGTAAGCATACAAATTTTACCAGGCCCTAGGAAAGTCACCAAGGGAGAAAACAGAAAGACATAGTATAATGTATTCACCTGGAACAAGTATTTTCACAACTTTTGCAGGTTTATTCTAACTTTGCCAGTAAATACAGGGACAGTGGTACAGATCCTAGTGCTACAACAAATATAATTTCCAAGCTGATTTTCCTTCCATTTCATTCTAGAACTATACAGAAACATACACAGATGCACTTCTGGAACAGGAATTTATATCTGGAATATATATATCTGCAGATGGGACTGGACTGCCTGGAATATAAAAAAGTTGCACAAATTCTTTAAAAAAAAAAAAAAAAAAAAGTATTGTTTTAGTGCAAATGCATTATATCTATCAGGCTAATTGGAAATGGTATAAGGATCAGAGGAGGAATATTTTAACATAAATGTTGCAGTGGTGTCTTTCTTTGTTAGAAGTGCCTAAGGAGGGCTTCTGTGTAATCTATTCTGAGCAAGAGGGAGCAATGCAACTAGGCCATCCATAGCTGGAGTAAGGGCTGGGAATGTGGGTGCAAACAGGTAGCCTGTTCTCAGAGGGATAAAAAGCTTTTGCTCATTTCAGAAGAATGTGAGCAACTGAGTTTTCTCTCAAAGACATTTTTCATGTAAAGCACTGGAAAACTGAGTGCTCACTCTTGTTTATTCAGAGAGCTTGTGGGAAGCTCATTCTTTACAAATAGCACTATAAAATGGAAGCTAAAAATAGGTTAACTGCCTTCCTGTTTATTAACATGACAATAAAATGCCCCACCACATGAAGTCAGCACACAAGCACCATGTAAGGATAGGTCACTGCACTGAGAGCAGCCTGAGCACTTGCCTGTAGCTCCCGAAGTGAACCAGCATCTCAGGCGCCAAGTGGTTTGGCAGTGGATAATATGTCTGGCAGGATGGGACAGCTGTGCTGGCCACCCCAAAGGGCAGCAGCAAGTGCTTCCCCTGGCTTCTCCTGTCTCTCCAGGCCATTTCTCTTCTCCCAGTCCTAGGAGACTATGCAAGACTCATTCCCAGTGGATCCTGCAGCTGTACTGCCAAGCCAGGGCACTGCGCAAGCACCAGTGCTAGCAGATTCCCATGCTAGATATGGGCTTTTAAACAACTGGTCAGAGCACAGAGCAGTGAGCAGCTGAGACCTCTCACACTGATGGGCCTGATCAAGGCCACCATTTTTATAAGGCTAGGCTTGAAGAGTGTTTAGATATGCACTATTAAGAGATTAAAATATATGGTTATTATGAAAACATGATAAAGGAATAATCTTGGGGAAAGAAAGATGTTTAATTTAAGAAAAGACATATTAACATCAGAAGCAGTTCATTATCTTTCTTCTCCAGGAATTTAGTCACGAATGGCATGAGTAATATTGTGTTTATATACTCTAGTATTAAATATTTTTTCAGTAAGTTGACAGTAGAAACAAGCCTTCCCAGCTTTGCAGCAGCAGCTAGATACAACAGATGGAGAACTTATCTTCCTTAACCTGCTACACCTCTGTTTCTTCAGTGGTGACACAAGAAAAGAACCAACTCCCCTGTCTAGAGTGCAGAAGGGTTAAAGAGAAGCTGATTTAAGATTAAAAAGAAGCTGCTAAAACCATAATAACCCACAGGGAACTCATTATTTAATATTCAATCCATTCTAGATTAAAAGATCCATTGTGATTATGTAGCAGCCTTACACATTTCCCGAACAGGTATCTTCCTACCCCCTTACTCTTGCATCCGTCATCTACCTTCACAAACTGTTCAGATTTATCCTGCGGAAATTTTCCTACTGAAGTGCAATCTATCTAGCTAAATGTCTGTTAACCTGACAGCTTCTTCCAATTAGTCCTTCCTATTTAAGCACATGCCCTGTCTGCTACTGCAGGCACATTCAATTAAGATGAAGAAAAAAAGTGCAGTAGACAAGCTTGACACTAATATAAATAAATGAGTGTCTTTTCTTCATGCACAAAGATATCACAGTTCAGTTTTCAATTGAGCTTTCACTTCAAGGGGATTTAAATACAGATAAACTTGCACAATGTCTGTTTGCAGTAAGTAAGGGAAGGGTGACATTAACAAAAAGTAAAGATGTCTATGAACATCATGCACCTTTATGTGGATCACTAGGATAATAAAATTAAAAGTGATTTCAATGCCATTTTAATTACAATTTTTTATACTGACTCTAGTATAAAAAGAGACAAGTAATTTGGTAACAAGCATGGATTGCATTCTTCCTCACAGAAACAAAAATCTATAAGTGAGCCTGGTCTTCTGCAAAATCAGAGAGAAGTAGCCTGCTCTCCTTCTGTCCTGAGAGCACACTGCACATCCAGGTCTTTGTAAAACAATAAAACCCGTTTTCCGCATAAAAGTCTATTTGAATAGATTCTTCTCATCCATCTACTTTGAGAGCTGCTGCCTTTTATTTCCCAGGGCCAGTCTCTCACTCTGTTCTAAAGGTATCAACTAGCTTCTCTCTCAGGCAGCCCAAGAGACAATACAGTCAAGCAGAATCTGCAGTAATTTGCTCTCAAATAGTATTTGAACAATCATAACCTCCATCTCACATCTGGGAGAGAGCTTCTCTCACTAGAAGCTCATCTAGTCTTTTATTCCATGAAAAGATACAGCCAGGAAATAAATAAATAAATAAATAAATAAATAAATAAATAAATAAATTCTCACCAACTTCAGCTGGGATGTCTAAAATCTGAGACACCACACAAAAGCACACAGAAACATTATAAATCATACTTTGTCATATGATACACTGTTTCTAATGTGGCTAAATAATGCAATGATTTCTCTGCTGAAGTACTGCTTCCCAGCGTGAAGCATTTGCTTCACATCAGATTCCTTGGCTGAACAGCGCAGAGTTCAGCTGAGGGGCCAGTCCCTCCAGCAACAGTGATTGTAACCATTTCCAAGAAGGCTGGTTGCAGTCCCTGTTAATTAGGATCCAGTCAGTGAGAGATGCTCATAGATGTTGCTCAGGGATGAGACTCGTAACATGAAGTACTATTCCAGGGATAGCAATGGGCAACTATAAAGACTACGTTCAGACCTCAGTCTGGGAAACCATGTGTCTACCTTAAGATCATCAGGAACATCCAGGATATTAAAAAGTGCTCGGGTACTTCCACACTTCACCACAGGAAGGCATGAACAGGACAAGAAAATATTGGCTTTATACAAGTGAAAGAGAGCATTGAACTTCCTTTAAGTTATTGAAACATAACCTAACATGCCAAAAAATGGAAGAAACTTGTAAGAAATATCAAGTCATGGAAATACAGGAGTCAAAAATGGTAAGTTAAAAGTGTCCCAAAATAGGCATCTGAATAGTTTCAGAACAAATCATGTGTGTTCTGATTTAAATCAAGCATTGACCTGCTTTTTACAAACAAACACATTGGTTATGATTTTTGCCATATGCTTACTTAGCTAATTGTATCAAAATCTACTTATGCATTTATAAGGAAATGGACTGCAGACTTCTGAGTGTCATAACAACACATAAAGCAAGAGTTAAATCCTGTACTGTTTACTCAGGCAAGTAACAAAAAACATCTTGAAAATGGCAAAGCCAGAATAAAATTTAATTGGAGCAAGAAAAAAAAAATATGCAGAAAACCAAGGACACAGAGAGGTTCACAAGATCTCCATGACTTGAAATATGCAAACATAGGGTTTGGAAGACTTTCCTACACATTAAAAGTCAAAAATACGACAAACAACTGCCCTTGGGTGTTTGGGAGCAGAATAGGAAGAGCTACATTCATGGCTGCAATTCATGTGTTGAGTAATTTGCTCCGCTTTCAGCAAAAGATGGGAATTCAGCCAAGGACATGTCTTTGACCTCACTGTTAAGCCTGCAGATAATCTGATTTTCAGCAGGGTTGTGTCTTAAAAGGTGTCCCACACAACTTCAGTGTTGGTGGTGCCCAAGACACTGCTCCCTGTAAGAACTGCTGTGGTTCCTTTTCAACATCCAAGTCAGAAGAAGCACAGCTACATCAAAGAACATTCTCCAGCTGTGACACAAACAGTTTGATAACACAGATCAGCTGATATTGGGGACATAATTTTGACTGAGTCATTTATGACCATGAGAAAGCACTGCTTGGCTCCTGCACCGTCTTAGATGTCCTGAAGGATGCAATATGTGCTGCCCACTCAGAGTAGCACCGCAGGTCACCTGACGGCAGAAGGCTGCAAATCACGGCCAATATAATCCAAAGCAGAGCACAAATCTGTGTAAAGCAAAACAGACAGCCTGGCTTCTTGGACAGCTGCATGAATTGTAGCAGACTCAGAGCCTGGGCATTTTATCTACTACAAATGTCTCCTTGAGAGTCCTTGGATATGAGCTGGGGAGAGTTCAATCTGGGAGGCATTTTCATCCTGGAGTTGGTCTCATGTGTGGATCTAACAGAGCTGGAATTGATGAGGAGGCATGTCAGCCTGCCTCATACCTCACTCAGGATTTTAACTAGGGTAGCAAACGAGGAAGGGAACTTTTTGGCTTATTGCTCTTCCTCCAGCTGCTTTCCTACCATGGCCACCACATTCATCTGTGTATGGACCCATACCTTGAAGGTGCACTGGGTACGTTTTACATGGTTTTAAAAACACTTAGGAAAATCTAAATTCATTTTTATTTATTTATTTTTTTTTTCTGTCTGAGGTCCTCTGTCCAGGCACCTGCACATACAGAAGTGGTTTAAATTTCATTTTTTCTTCATGTCATTTAAATAATTTAGAAACACTGAGCAGAGGGAATGAATATTAAGTATTTTAAAGGTCTCTCAGGAATCCCTGAGAGAGAATTACAGGATACTGCTTGCAATCAAAGTGGAGCTGGCACTTTCCTTTGTCAAACTCAGAGGAGGTAGCACTTGAGAACAAATGTTTCTGTAACAAAATATTTAATCTAACTGCACTATTCCTTGAAAACGTATTTCTTGTTTTCCACATGTACAAAAAGGAAGACCACACCTTCTAAGTCGTATATTATATAATAAAATGTTTTTCTGTACTTCTCCTTCTATAGTATTCACATATAAGACGCTCCATGCTGTAGAGGTTTCTATAGCAACAGAATAAAATCTTTTACAATAGTGGCTGTTCTTTTCCCAGGTATATCAGCAGGTCATAGATTAGCCTTTGAAATTAAGCTTCTTGTCTTTATGGAGCTGCACATCCAAAGTGAGAAACCAAATTTTCCACTTAGTTTATGTGGGTAAATAGTGATGCCTCAACTCCAATTAGCAAATGGAGAAATGAGTACAGGAATTTTAGTGGCAGAGAGCACGTTACTGTGTCTGAGTGCTTCATAAGCTTTGAAGTATGCATCCACATATGCCTTTCCTACCCTCAGGAATTTATTACCCTCATTTCACAGGAGACAGGGAGAAGACAGAACCTCATAGAGAATAAGTGCCTTGACACAATCCTACAAAAAGGGCTGTGGCAGAGTGGCCTGTGAGATGAAGTGCTGCAGTTACGAGGCTCTTGCCCTATCTGGTATACCATCTTGTGAACAACATTGAGTTAAAAAAGATTATTTTTGTTCAGCTTAATCTCCCCTCCAAGCTATGCTAGAGTTCAAATGAACATCCTTTCCTGTTCCTTCACTTCACTGCTCCTTTGGCTCCCAGGGCCTTGTTCCAGAGCAAAAAGTCTTTTCTTCAGCAAGAATCACTGCAACCCCATCCCCATCTCTGCCATCACAACAGCTTGGTTCCCCGTCCTTTCATTTCACACTTTCTTGGACTCACTTCTGCACCTAGGTTTGTTCAATCTCCATCTTCCAAAGACTTTGTGAGCAGTTCCTTTTGCCTAAGATTTCACTCGTCATTAAGGCTTCTTTTTTAATCTTTTACTGAAACTCTTACTTTGTCCTGATTCACAAAGTATCTGTTCCAGGACAAAGAGCATTTCAAGTTGCATTTGTTAAATGTAGCATATGTTTATGCTACTGGAACAACACAGAAGCATAGAGGATCCAGATGTCATCACTCTTGTTTTAGGGAATGAAAGTAAAAAGACAATAACCTTACAACTCAAAAAGACAAAAAGTGCCTATTATTGCCCTCCATTAATTCATTGTGCATCCAGGCTATTATGCAAATTAATACTTTTCTTCAAACAAGTAAGCAATCTTTCTGTCAAACCAGTCCCTATGAGGCAAGAGGCACAACTTCTGTTTGTTCTACAACACTGAATTTCCAGGGCCTGGAGAAAAATAAATAAACAAGCAAACAAACAAACAAACAAAAAAAAAAAAAAAAAAAAAAAACAACAACAAATCACAGACAAAGTCCAACATATAGTTCACACAAGCAGAGCTGGTGCAGCAGGAGGGAGGAAGACTTCCCCACCCTGAGAGCAGTGGCACATCAGTTCTTGTGGAGAATTTCCTAAAGAAGGCACAAGTCTGCTGGTACCTACTGAGCATGGCTCAGAGCATTGAAACCAACATCTTGTTCCAATTTTAACTGGCTTCTCTGTTTAAACATACCTTTTCCAAAGCTGCTGCTGCAACAGCAAGTGGAGGGAGTTTCAAGGTGACCTGCTCTGTGCCATGCAAAATGTTTGGTTTCTCAGCTGTAATTCTCCAAAGCTTTCCAGCTTTGATGAATGCAGGTGTGTGGTTTCAGGGAAGTGTTTTTGTGCCCCCCAACAGACCTTATGCAATGCTGAGATCTTTTTATTTTTCCAGTGAAATCATCACATCATTGTACCAAGCAGACTCAGTCTGGTGGCTGATTTTCAGTGCTCCTTAGCTTCCCTAAAAACCACAGCAAATCAACCAAAGACCCAGGAGAGGCATGATGAATCTTGAAGTATATTGATTTTATTTTATGGGCTATCAGAGCAGATACTTTCACGTTAACATTTTCACCACAAATACCCACTCTAATTTAACTCAGTTGCTCTTCTGTAATTCAATGAAAGATCAGTTACTCAGCAGAACAAGGCACTGAAGCAACGAGTAAATAAAGCAGACAGGTTCTGCTGCTGTCGCATTACTTCTGTTTTGTCATGATGAATGTGTCACCAGGGAGCAAGGATTACTTTAATTACCAACTGTTTTAATTTCAAATAGTTATTGTGGAAAATTGTAATCATGTTAATTTACTTTGGCAGCATGACAATGGGATCACTTTCAGTCCTTGTTGGTGGCTTGGGGAGGCTGGTGAGGAAAGGTGAGAGGGGAAGCGAGGCACTTTCACAGATTTCAGTTTCAGAGAGGCTGGTGTCATTCAAAAGAAAGTATGTGATGGCTTTCAGAATCATGTTAAGATGGAAATGAGTTGAGTCTGCCAACGTAATCTATCAGAATTTTACACTGATAATCAGCAGTCCAGAAATATTTTTCTTCTATTTCAGCAGTTTAAAATGGAAGCTGGTGGGAAACATTTGTTCCTTTCACAAATGCCTTTCCAAATGCTATTTTGACCTTTCAAAAGCCACTGCTGGGTTAACTTGGGAAGCATACCCAGCCCTGGATCAGTCACCTAGGAATACCATGGGGGGGGTATAAATAGATAAGTCATTGTGATTATCATCTTTTCAGAACTTCTGAGCTTGATATCCCATCAGGGACAAGTTATTGAGCCTAGACAGGCCTAAAACGTGTGACACCATGTTGTGTTGCACATTGCTCTTCCCTTCCATCCTGGTGTGTTGCTTTAAAGGTCAAGGTAACTTATTTTTTGTACTTTTTGGCATTTTTCAGTATTTTTTTTTTTTTTGGCAGCAAAACTTCCCGCCTCCTCTCTGCTCTTTGCTGCCCAAAATTAAACACTAATTGTTTCCTCTCCATCATACAGAAAAACAAAATAAACTCAGTTTTGATTTTTTTTTTTTTTTAACCTCAGATGATCTCAGCAATCCACTTTACAGTTCAGACTCATGGACAGCTGAATCAGCTTAACCTGGGAAACTGTGAATATATGATTGAAGACAAAAACTTCCTAACTGCATTTCTGTACCCAAGATAATGCATGGAGAGCTGTATCATACCTCAAAAAATGCAAATTAGTATATCTTGAGATAACAAAGCTTTTCAGTGTGTTTTTTGATTGATGGAAGTAACATTTAGCTGGACTGAGGAAAAAAAAAAAAAAAAAAAAAAAAAAAAAAGACAAGAAAGACAAGTAGCTAATAAGCTTTTGGACCTTAAAGAAATAAAGTCCAAATTTCACCCCCTATAATTCCTTTTAGTTAATGTTTATTTCCAAGTAATTCAAACATACACTGAAATCCCTGGTGTCTGAGGGAAGATCAGCCACTAGAAGCAATCTATCTTTTAATTCCCATCTGGAAATAGAAATACATGAGGGCCTGTGCTAATAGCTCTCCCAGGACACTTTCTTTTGCAACGCTTCAGATAAGACCAGGACTCTGACTGCCTGAGCCCCTCTGCCTGTGGAACCAGAAGTATCTATTTTCTGTTTACCCAGACTTCAGAGGATTCAAAGGGGACCTACTGTTTCCAGTATCAGACCTAAAAAAAATGCTGCTGATGTTACAGTGAAATAGGAAGACATAGGGCTTTCTCCTAGGTTAACCTGGTCATCCTTTCCATCCCATACACATAAACTTATTTAATTCCTTCCAGTCCCTTTTCTAGAAAAATGCATATAATTTTCACCCTCTGTGGAGGACTCCAGTACAATAGTTAGGTTTGCAGAGTGAACACAGTGCAATTAGTACAGCGGTGCAAGCAGCCTCACACAGCGAGGGGACGGATAGCCTGTACGCTGTCCCCACTGCTGACTGCCAGCTCTGACCAAACCCAGGTGAAGCACTGGTGGCTGTAGTGCTTGGGCAGATGGTGTGTGTTTTGGTTGCATGTTCCTGGCTCTTTCCTTAGGAAGAGGAACAGTGTCATGTGAAATGCATGGAGGGAAGGAGGGTGATACTCCTGTTAGAGGCAACTGAGCTGCATGGGGAAAGACCTGAGAGCACCACAGGGATGGGAGCAGCAAGGCAGTGGAAGAGGATTGTTCAGCAGAGATGTTCCTGAAGAGGGGCAGGGGTAAGAGGTCACCTAAGAGGTCACAGGAATCACCGTCCTAGGAACCACAGAGAACTGTGTAGAGTTTAGTGCAACTCAGAAATCCCCTGAGTTGGCTGAAATCAAAGAAGGGATCAGTCTTGCAGAGGGCAAGGAGAGAAGAGTTTACAAACCTTTTATTTCTGTTACCTCTTCCCCAGCCACAGAGTCTTCTCTAAATAAAACATTAACAGCTATAGCTTGTTAAAAGCACCTGGCTTTTTAAACTTTATTGGTCTTTTAGGGATGCTCACAGTACAGGGAGGCCCAGGGCAGTTCCCATGCAAAGTGCTGGCCAGGCTCTCCCAGATCTGCTAAAAACTGAAGCCATTTGAGTGAATTATACCATCAATATACATTGAATGCTTGCTTCGTAACACCTAAGTACTTCAGAAAGGGAAAGCTTGTAGTCCTCTCAGCCTCTGGTCTCCCTGGGTGGGTGATCTGGGCAGCTGGGGGCCACCTCACAGGATGGTCCTTGTGTCCTAGGTCTGCATGGCAAGGCCTATGAGGGGTACTCCCTGTGGGAGGACCAGGCCCCCATGTGCCCAGTATGTCCCTGATCAGGAGCTGCAGTGATGGTGTGTAGCTCCTAATCTGCCCCACAGATCCAGCCCCTGGGAACTTGCCCTATTTTAGGGGCTGGGGAGCTGCTGTGATTTTATAGCGTTTCAAAAAAATAAATAAATAAAAAAAGGCCTGTATGTCTTAAAGGCCTCCAAAACTTACCATTTCTGAATAGCCACTTACTTCAACTCTGCAGTCATGAAAAAAATTCCTGGATGGCTTGTTTCTTTCTTTCTTAAACAGTTGCTCTAAGGGCAAAGAACGATTGTTTTCAGTAGTCTTTCTTTCTTTCTTTCTTTCTTTGTTTCTTTCTATTTTCTGTGTGTGTGTGTTTGTGTTTTAAAAACAGAAATAATAATAATAATAAAAAAGATCAAGAGCATTTCAGAAATGATAACAAAACACATTTCAGAAAACACTTTTACATTTTAAGGCACTACTTTACAGAGAAAATGTTCTCCTGAGATTTCAAAACCAGAGGCAATATAAGTCTGATAATAACAAATGACACAAGTGCAAGCCACAGGTATGCTTAAAATTTTCTGTGTAGTTTCCAAGACAGCCTTGAAGACTGGCTATTCTTTTATTTGGATTCCTCAGAATAGCTTCAGGCAGTCATAAATGTAAATTGAACTCTAACTTCCAAGAAAACTACTTGGATTTGGTAACTTAAAATATTACTGTTGCTTCAAGCAAGGGTGGATTGCAAAGAAATGTTTTGCCACATATGCTGTGTTCATTCTCTACATCTATTATCTTCTGAAGATTTTTCAAGATTATATTAACCAGAAATACATTCCTGGAAAGCATTTATCTTTTAATAAGCACTGCAAAGTCTAAGCAATGTTCATTTTCCCTCTTTTTCTCCTAAGCATGCAGATGCTCTTGCATATAAAAGTCCTAGAAATAATTTAATTTCAAAGATGCCTTTTTATACTCTGATTGCCAGATACCAGAGGGAAAGCTGGATTACAAACTGACTAAGCAGCTGTGTGTATTTAATCCAAGAGCAGCTTTTTTTAGTCCTGAGATTTATGCTAATTTAATAATTTATTTTTAAAACTTGTTTAGAAGGTTGACATCTTAGGCTTGTCAGGTAGCTGTGTTGGAAATAAGAAAAGCAGTTTGAAACACAGAGCTGTACCATGACTATCCCTGATGCTGTGCCACTAAGATGAACAGTGATAGGAGGGGTGCTGCCCTGACCTGAAGGGGCCAGCCCTCCTAGACTGCTCAGTGGTAACACGAGCTTCTCCACTCTTACTCTCCTGAGTGTCCCCAGCTTGGGGACCGTCACTGGGGAGTGTACATTTGAACTGCTCATTCAGTACTTGTTGACTCAACACACAAGACTGCAGATTTGTGCCCAGTTCAGAATCATGTTTGTGATATAACGCCCAGCCAGAAAGTTCCTCTATGGAAATATGCGCCTCCAGGTATTGGTACCACCATCCCCCAATACAAGAACAGGTTTTGCATTGTTTTGGAACCATATTTGATCACATACTCATGGTAAATTGCCTGACCCATCTCAGCATTAAGATGTCAACATGAAAATGCTACTATGAGAATTTATTTAAAATCTAAGAGTAATCCCTAAAGCTTTCTAAATCACCCTAGACATTATGACTTGTTTGCCCAGAAGTACTAAAGGAAAATTTACAACGTGATCATTGCATGGAAACCATAAACTTATTTTATCCTTTTTATCATTTCCTACACTTCTTAATATTGACAAACCCCATAAACCCCTGAAGTCACCATACCCAGCAGCATGCTTGGTAGATATACTACATGCAATCTTACACATGGTAAACTTGGCAAGTTGAACAGAGACACATTGGAAATGTACACGCTGGAAATACACAGCAGCTTTTCAAAGACAGGGCCCTACGTTATCTGTGGAAAAAGTTAGACACAGCTATTTTCACCAGTTCAAGTGCCCACTGCTATTTTTGGCACTCAATAGTGGCAGCAGCATAATAAATTCCTCTTCTTCAACTTTCAGAGCACAGTGTAAGACTCATCTTTTCACTAAGACAGTATCCTAATGGGTTTGTAAGGTCATCCAGACTCCTCGAGGTCTGATCTTTTACAGGCAAGAGCTTCTGAAGAGAACAGGGTTATTGCTCACATATTGCCCACATACACACCCTGCCATGCAGTGTCTCTGGCTCATAAAGAGATCAGACAGATTGCAGAGATGAGACATCCTGTCTTTTGTGGCAGTAAATATGCCCAGACCTCCTAGCTTCATGCGCAGAGCTTAAATTTCTGCTGAGGAGAAATGTATCTCAAAAGCTGAGAGCTGCTTTGTGAACCAAAGTGAAATGAATGGGTAAATTAAGAGCAGGTTTTCCTCCACAGGATATTCAAGGAAGGGGATATTAGGGAATTTCCAGGAGGCCAGCTGCCTCTGAAGCAACAGGGGATGTAGTCATCTGTATGGTATGGTGTTGGACAACATTTGTTGTCCCATCCCTTGGTGTTTGGAACCATCTGAATGCCAGGAAAACCCATGTCCACCCTGTGTGGGACTGTAGGAGTAGTGTAGCTAAAATCATCACTGAGAAATGGAAGAGGTCTATGCATTGCATCAGTCTAGAAACATGAAAAAGTTCTGGGAACCTCCTTGCTTCAGCCCTGTATTTCTCAGTACAGTTAGCCAACTAAGAACAATCAGCACCACTCTGAGTTTTGATAGCTATCTGAAACACATTCAAAGGATAACATGAATGTGTTTCATTACTGTGGTCTAAATATGAAATTCTGTGCTGCATTCCCAGCTTATTACTTGTTAAGGAAACTTATTCCATGATAGCATTTCAATGGTTCATTAAATTGGAATTGCCTTTCACATAATTATTCTGCCTTCTTGTCAGTCTGCGTTTCTAATACTGATGTAAATCCAAAAACATTAAATAGAAGCTGGATCAACATTTAATAAGAAATTACTGCTGCAGATATGGACATAATAAACTCCTCACTAGCAATAAATATAGCTTTAAGGGCTTTCTCATACAGTTTTTCCATGTGATTTCAAGGCATGTGATTTCAAAGACTAACTTTCCAAATACTTCAACTGACATCTCTCAGATCAGGGAATGGAGGAAGGAGTTTCTCTCTTGGTTAGGGAAAAACACAGATGTGGTTAGAGCTCCTTTTAGGAACAGGGTTTTTTCCTCCAATTGCAGACTTTTTAGTAGAACAGATCTCTGCAGACTTACGATTTGTCTAGAGCTGATGAGCTTCAACTTTCACTGCAGTCATGAAAAAATCAAAGGGATTTTTCACTGATTCAGGAATAATCTATTTAATAGCAACTTATTAACTTAAATGAATCTCTTTTAAGAGAAACTTCAGTCCTTGACCACTTAATTATGTGTGAATAACCCTGCTTACTCTTCAGGAGATGTACCAGAAGAATGAGATATGCTAGGCATAATGGCTAACACCAGTCTGAGGCAAAGAATATTGATCAAGCACTGAAAATGCTAATTTTTTTCTTCACATTTAAAAAATGGAATGGTGACAGGTGAGAAAGGTTCTGCAGCAATTACATTATTGCTAAACAGGTTTGTATATCCCTTTAAACAGTCATCTATTAGTAATATTTATACAATGTCAGTGGCATGACTTTCTTTACTCATTTAAATGTGCCATTATTACAGTAACCAAGGGCCTCAGCTAGAGAGCAAGAGCATTTAACGCTCCATGCCTGGTCTTGTCAATCAAAGGAGAAAAATGGTGAAGAAGTAGCAAGGAATGGTAAATGTATGGCTAATATTGGGTGGTAGCCTTTCCCTGTAAATGCTGGTGTCGAACATACCAACTCATCTGCACATCTCTGATAATAGGCTTTTGCCCTTCATCTTGCCCTCTGGAAAAGATGGTCTGCATTACTTTCCAGAACTTGCTATGACATTTCTGTTGTTTAACAGGAGGCGTGAGGGTGTTTTGAGACAAGGTAGGAAAGCTTGTATGGGGAGAGCAAAAAACAGGTTCAGCAAATAACGGTGTCTGATTGCTACATCCTGCAGCAAGATCTGCTTGCTGTCTCACACTGAGCTGAAACAGAGACCTTAATGTGGTGAAATAATCTCCCCTTCCTCAAAGTGTCAGGCCATATTGGACAACAGCAGTCAGTGCTTCTCTACAAACCAAGGAGGGAAAGTGCTGACAAGAGGATCTGAGCTAGGGAAGTGCTCAGTATTTCAAGAGGCCAAGCAGAGACCCAATTTCTCTGAGCAGATCTTTTTCTACGCTTTGCTCCTGCTCCCTGAGTACAAGCTGGGGAGAACCTGAGCAGGAGTTCAGACCTCATCTGGCCAAAATCTGGAAGGAAACAACCTTAACTCTCTTGCTTTGTAAAGAGATTTTATTTCTGGCCCTCATGTAAGCCATAGTGAAAAGTACCAGTACTCAAATAGACAAGTGGTAGTGAATGGACTAAGGAGATAGGGAAATATTATTATTTTTTTTTCTTTTCATTTTTAATACTACTGATTATTGATCATCAAATAAATATCAGTCCTTCTCTTCTTTATGTTACTGTCCAGCATGCCTCTGGTTCCCAAACTCTTTGAGATCCTTTGTCGTGGTCTCTGGCATACATGTCAGAAAACACAGAAGCTGAGGTTTACTTAAAAGATTTGTTGGCTTGTGTGCCAACCTGTGTAGCACAACAAATATTTTCCAGCTAGACTTAAGTAAGATCTTCCTTTAATATGTGCATTCCTTTTTGTGTCTGTGATGTCAAGGTGTATTCTTTGAAGCCCCAACATCTCTTGTAGTTATCCAAACTGATTCATGTCAAAGCTCTAGAAACATTTGAAAGTTTCTAGCTGCTGTGACTTCTGAAGAAGAAAGTGTAATTAAATCTCACTGGGGCTGTCACTCATTCTTCTTAAGTTGCAGTAACTGCATCTTGGAGGCCATGGCCAAGAATGGGGGAGTTAACAACACACAAAGCCAGAGGTGGCTCACGTTTCAGTCCTACCAAAAAATCTTTCATCCTGCTCTATTGTGACATAAAGAATGCTTTCTACAGAGCATCTATAAATTGTTCCCTACCTTTCCATAAGATCTCTGATGCTGATCTCTAGCACTGTGTTCAAAAATCTATGTTGTGGAAAAATGTCTGTCACCATTTAGAAATCAGCAATCATGATTTAAACACAAGGAAACATCAAAGATTCCCCAGCAACAGCTTTCCCTTACAGTAGGTAATGATTATGACAAATATTTCACGCCATTTAATAAATAATTTCTAAACTTAGATAAGTATAATGGCAGCTGTCCTTAATTTTTCAGTCTAGTTTATAAGCACAAGGAAATCAGAGATCATTGCAAGCACTAATGCAGCTATAACTGGGATCAAACTAATAGATATTCGTCACACCACAATTGATGTAAATACCCAGAAACAGTCTTATGCACACACACACACACACATAGAAATAGGAGGTTGTCAAAACTGAAAAGAGAAGCTGGATCTGCTGAAATTATGGATTTATGATCTACTCAGAATAGCTCTTGAGTAATTCAGATTTACTCTGCCTAAGTAAATGGGGCTATTTTGGATTCCCATGAACTTAATCAAGAGACAAACAGCTGAAATAATTTTATCTGTTTTGAATTTCCAGGGGAATAGAAAGTCTATTCTACTGAAAGAGCTAGATAGCATTTTTAAATCTCACCATGAAAGCAGTGTAACAAACAAGTTTTTTGAATGGAATGCAGAGAGGAAACAGAAGGAGACAACTAGCTCTAAATAAAAAGAAATGCAGATGAAATTCTTAGCATGGGCTGAATACTAGATTATTTGCACGTCTAGTAGGAAAGCACTGGCAAGATCCCTTGTGAGTATAATTCCATAAAACTTGGTTTGATAGGAATATATTCTGAAAATTAGAAAAAAAAAAAAAAAAGAGAGAGAGAGGAAAAAAAAAAGGCAAGCAATTGCAGCAACTTTTTAATCAGTAAAAACACTGCTTGAAAGCCTGACAGTTTCACCAATTAAACTATTAGGGTTCTTTTAAATAACATATGCAGAAAAAGAGAATCAATTTGTAACATGTTTGGGCAGAGTAAAACTATTATTATTTAAGTGGAAAGAATGCCTGAACCGGTTCATAGCAATAGAAAGACGCCAGAAGACTTCAAAGCACCTTAGAAGTCTGGCTATTTTTCCCTTAGATAAAGTCCATTTGGTTCAGAAATTAGTTTGGTCTGCTCTGTAGTCTAATTTACCAGTAAGTAAACATTTTATCTATTTTCTTTTTCCCACAACCTTAAGAAATTTATGTAGTTGTCCTTTCTCTTGGCTATGGCGCAATTTGTATTAACACGATGAAACTATGTGTGCACAGGCTTGGCATATGAACCTACATTTAAAAACCAATGTCTGGGTATTGCTTTCGTTCTGATGTTTTCAAGCACAACATATTTGCCCCCAGAGAAATTCTAAGATCAAGAAGCAACTTTGCACTCTTTTTAACAGGCTCAGGAAGATTTGGAATTATAATAAAGATTATTATAATGGACACATGGAGATTAATTAAAATTCCATGGGCATCTTCATTCTTGCACACTGGATTTTGTTACTCTTATATTCTATGTATAAGCTCTACATTCTTATGGAGCAGCTAAATGTTATCCTCGATTTTGAAAAATTGTAGAGCTGCACTCTCACTTCCAAATGGTCATCACATGGGCAGGTTACCACACACAGAACTCTTTCTGCTACTTGAACTAATGTAGAGTCTAATGAGAACAGATGTTTAGCCTGTCAGAGCGATATGGAGCCAAGTCATGGCCCAAATAGCTGTAATAATGTCTGAAATCTCAGGTTCATTCCAGCTGTGGGAGAGGAAAGCTCAGGTGAGCAGAAGTTCTTCCACTCATTCTTCAGAAGTCCAGCTCTTGCTGCCTGCCCATTCTTCATGCCATTTTCTCCATACCTCCTGAAGATTTTTATTCTCCACACATCTTATTCCATTTGAGAGTGATGAAAAAGTCTCAACAGGAAGTTTTCAGCCCAAACCATTTCAGGTTTGCAAAGTTTAAGCAAGTGGAAGTGGGGCCTGTGTAATGGGAAGTTCTCAGTGATGTTAGCACTGAATAGTAGCACTAGCCTGTTACTACTTAATCATGGAGACGGATCACAAATACCTGCACTGAACTCCTAAGCACATCCAATATAAAATAAATCTTCCCAGAAGCCAGAGCCAAATCAGGCTGAACTAAGACGCGGTACATTAATGAATGTGTTTTGTCTTTTCTACTGCCAAACCCAAACTCACTACTTATTAAGCATTACACATGATTTACTAAATCTATTATTATAAACATACAATTTAAAATATTTTAAAACACATTCACAGACAAGTACTTCAGTTGCTTCAGAGATTAAGGAGAATGGAGCGCTTTGCCAGCAGTTTTTTAGACACACAGACCATGCAAAACATCTCTTTTCTGATTGCTTTAATTCTACTGCACATGAAAGTGATTGAGTTTTTTATTTTTATTTTTTCCCAGTGCAAGGGGGAGAGAAAAAGAGGAACCAGAGTGACTCTCACCAAAACCAGCCAGATCGAATCATTCTGGGATTTGCAAATTAATTTATTCGCTTCATGTTATCTTTAATTTTCATCCCTCATAGTGCTTGCTTCCAACTGGAATATAAAATAGAGAAACATTTTTTTAAAAGTTCTTATAAGACATCCATTTTGCAGGCTCAGAGGCGTCGGTGAGTTTGAGTTAGGCTGAGATAAGCACTCAGAAGAATGAATACTTATCTGAAACAAACTTTATGAGGTTTTTCATGTTATAAAAAAGCATCTTAGCTGCAATCAGAGATGTAAGAGAGGGTTAGTCTTGGGACTAAGGGCTCCAGCCATCATGTTTCTATTTCTGACTGTAACAAAGTCCATCCATCTGACCTTTGGCCAGTCGTTTAGCCTCCCTCCATCAGTGCACTGCATGTAAAATGGAGATAGCAATACGTCCTGTTCCTTCAAATATTGGTCTATGCTGCCTGCTCTCAATGTACCCAGAATGTGGACAGCAGTTATCTGCTTAATATAGAGAATTCCCTATCTCTGTTGGACCCCAAGACAATGTTGCAACATTAAAATCATAATTAGTAGTGTTATATATTGCAAACACTTTCCTTTCCTTGAGAATTTCCTTCCTAACTTTGTTTACAAAATGTTTTTAAATAACAAACCATACTTAATAAAGGCATTCTGTAGAGACTTGAGAAAGAGGCATTCAATTAGAAAGCTTTAGTTGAAAGAGATTGTTAACAATTTTAAGCACTGGTATTTTGCAAAGGAAAACATCTAATATGCTGTGGATAGTGTTAGTAGATTGTATGATGTCTTTTCATTTACATTATCATTTCATATCTGCAAGTTCATGTCTCAGCCAAAGCTGTGGTTGCCAAAAAATTAGGATAGTCCAAGGATTGCCCTGAACACCTGACCTAGGAAAGCACTGGATAGAAGAAATCTGTGCTGAATTTCTTTTACTCTGAAATATATCAAGGTTTACAAAAACTTTCTTGTTCTAAGCATTTTAAGTGCTTTGGAAGCTAATGCAAAGTAGCCAGCAGTTCAGACAAAATGGAGCTTGGCAGCAAGTTTTCTGACTGCCTCTTGATTTGGTGGATGTTATGACATTCATTAGAGGAGGGACTGATACGGAGTCCTTTGCAACTGGTGTGACACTACTGGGAGTAGCTGCTGTTCCGATACACTTATTCAATACTTTGGTGTAGGGATACCATGAAGTAAAGTAATGAATTTCAGCTCCTAATACCCGTTTCAAACTGTATCCAAGTTAAAAACCTTAGACGGGATACGTATCCATTCAACAATGGATAGCTGGAAAAAACAAGTCAATGCAGATCTTGAGATCACTTTGTTTTAAAGCCAAGACCTTAAAATAAACAAATAAACAAACAAATAAATAGATAGACAGATAGATAAATTTCCCAGATTCTGTTGCCAATTACATGCATCAATTTGAATTCCTATATCAACTGTGGTGCATCATTTTCCACTCATTTTCCATCATTTGGAAATGATTCCCATCATTTTCCATCATTTCCAGTGAAGCAGGTTGATACCACTGGGATAAATTAAAGTAAAAAAAGGGAAAAAGACAGAAAAAAAAAAAAAAAAAAAAAGCACATTGTCAGAGATTTGTAATTTACTTAATTTACTGCCATTTTTCTCTGTACTGCAATGGAAAGAGCTGCTGGTGCTTGAAAGCAATAAGCACATCATGTGGCAGCTGACAAATAAAGTCATGAGTTTACCCAAACAAAAACAAGAAAACAAGTAGTTAAATAGAATTTTAATAAATATGAATATCTAACATAAAATTTACCCTTGTTCTCTGGCTTAACTTTCCAAAACATTTAGAGACATTTTGTTCCCTCAGACCGGAGAACTAGAATGAACAGGCAGAGAAAGAGTGCCCTGTTCCTTCCTGCCACAGGGCAGTCAGTGAATTTTCATGAGAGAAGTGTAATGAGGATTTGACCCCTCTCATTCCCAGGAAGACCCAGACCCTATATTGTTACTGGACTTCATCCCCAAAATGTTTTTACCTTCTAGAGAAAGCTAGGTCTGTAATACAGAAAGCTAGTGTAGTTTTCACAGTTTTCTTTGCAGAACAATTTAAATATGGCCTATAATTTACATTTTTCAAGAGGTATTTCTGTTTGTGAATCCCTTAGGATTAAGGGTAAAGTCTAAAATATCCTACCATAAAATCTCAACTTGTTTATGCTTTAACAGCAAAGTGTAAATCTAGCATTGTGAGTTCATCTTGGCCTTAATGGTCTCTCCAGTGACAGTGACTTAATCTGTAAAAGATTACTGAGAGAGCTGAAGCCTGTATTTTAAACCATGAAAACCTAACAAGACAGCTGGGAGTGTGTGCAAGACTGAAATGAGAGGCTTTCATCTCTGTGCATCTGCTTCCTTAACATCCTCCCCCCTGGCTCTGACAGGCACAGCCGTGTCCTCTCCCATCTGCTCTTGTCTATCTGGAGTGCATCTGCAAGGAGTGTTTTTCTAGACCATCATTTTGGTATCTCATCTTGCATCTACCCATACTGCTCCTTCCTATAGAACATCCAGCTGTGGCCATTTCTTTTCTCCTTCAGGATATCTTATATTCTTTCCCACCTTGTTGAAGTTTTTTCCTAGTCAATACTAAGAGACTGATAGTCCCATGGTGCCAATCTGCATCACATACCCATGAAGTTTTCAGTTTAAGGTGCTTTTAAATATGAAAGGTAACCCAAAAGGTAGCACACTGTAAATTGCCTCAGTAACTTCATTCAGACTATTTCTTAAAGCTTTCCTTGCTGTGATGACTACCAAAAGTCATGGTTACCATGCTAAGTCTGTTGCTTATTTTATTGACTAATGTGATCTTTTATTTCTTTGTGTACACTTAACTGTTGGTTGTCATGTTGTGTACTTGGGTTATTCAGCCTCTGAGGTAGACTTTTTTATTTAACTCTATTTAAAGCTTCCAGAACATTGCCTATGTACTCCACAATGAGCAGTAGATTAATGCAATACAGCAAAATGTTTTCAACTAATATTGCTTTCTATGTTGGTATAAAAAAGCAGTGTCACCCATCAGTGAAGTCTTTAAACACCAAAGCTTTGCTATTTTTTAGTATTTCTTTTCTTTGCAATAGTAGATAGCAAAACCAAAATACTCCATTTTCAACAGCAGGTATTTCAAAAAAGGAGATTAAAATAAGACTTGAGAAGGGCATAACTCCATGCACAGAGAACAGCCCAATAAAGAAAATTAAACAATAAAAAATGTGTGCACTATTCTACTGCTCACAAATCTACCAGATGTTGTATCATGGTCATGTTTCATCTCACAACTGTCTCATACTTGTTTTTTAGTGGAAGGCAACCTTCTCTCTATATGGAAGCACATAATTGATTTCTTAATTTACAAGGGAAGGCAGGTTTCCACTCCAAAATTTAAATATGCTGAACTTTGCAAGCTACACCATGTAGTTCTATTATTATGCTTTCAGGTTCCATTTTTTATGCCTAGCGTATTAGGGAAAAAGCCTTCTGACTTTCTGATGATGCATTTAAATGAATAAAGGGAGCCATGGGGGATAGCTGGAGGCCTAAAAACTAGAGCACACTCAATGCTTTTGTGAATACTTACATTTAATTAAAGAGCACCATATGCCATCAAAAGTACTGTTGGCTGGGTAACGTCCCTTTTAACAGATGTGATTACAGACATAGGGTAAATATTATGCAGGAAGACATAATAGTAGCACAGCCCATTGGGAAAGGAGAAACCTAGTTATACGAAAGCTACTCTAAGCAGCAGTGTGCTGTTTGGCAAGGATATAGGCTTTCTCTGGAAATTATCTACCTTGCAGGCTTGCATAGGAAAGCTCTTGACCTATTCAAGCTTCACCCTGTAGACTTTTCCCTTGAAAACACATGCTGTTGCCCTCCAAAGCACACAAACACACTGTGAGCTTTATATTTTACCTCTGAAAGAGACAGAGCAGAATTACAATTGACTTTTAGTGCAAAACGACCTATATCAGACACTTCCAGTTCACTCACCTGTGTTTACAACACATGGCTCATGCACAGCTGGCTCCTGTATCCATCAATGAGAAAGCCTCTGGTAGGAGCCAGCCCCTGCACCAGGAACAGGCATAAAGGTAATCATCAGCTCCTTCAGAGCAGTCTGCCCCCTGGCAGCAGGTAAGAAAGCTCTGGGAGTTTTCCAGACTCTGCTGGAAGTAGCATGAAAACATCTACCTCACTGTCAGGAGAGCCACTCCTCCAAATCCTGGTGCTCTCCTTCCTTCCCCTTTGCCAGACTGGCAATGGATGATAACCAGACTATTTACATGAAAACAGAGAGGATGAGAAAACAGTAACAGGAAAGTGAAACAAAAACAAAACAAAAAGGTGAATAGCAAAGAAGTGAGAAAGAAAGCATACTGGGAAATTATTTAAAAGTTGCCTGGGCTTTAATGTTATGTCTTGCCATGTGAATTGGATGGCAAGTGCTGTGGTGTGAAGGAAGTATGTGCTAATGGAAAACAAGAAAAACATGCAAAGATGCATTAATTCCTTGCTGATTTGTTTTTACTGCTATAATATCTATAATATAAAAATATATTTTCAGCTCATTTGTATCATTCATGTAATTTAACACCATGGACAGCATAGCTTTATATCCACCTCAGTGACTGCAAGATAAAATAACTGTTAACTGAATCAATACAGGATAAAATAAACTTGAGCTACAGGGTTCAGAGAATGTCAGTTGCAACTGCCAGGATATAATATTTGCTGGGAGTAATTATTCTTTCCTGCTGGCATGGAAACATGCTTTCAGCTGCTCTTGGCTGCAGTCAGGGTTCTGGCCAATTAAGGTAATAGAAAAATCACCCATTAATGTCTTTGGGCTAGCTAACATCTTCAGGAAATGGTTGTAGTTCATCTAGTATACGTGTCTGACAAGAAATTAAGCAGAAAAAGGGTGTCAAAACATCATCCGTCCAAAGATAAGAGTGGATAAAAGTTACTAGCTTCTTATCAAGAAAGGTTATGCTCCACCATTTTGACTGATGTCGTTGCAGAGTTTCCACCTCTAGAAGCAGGTCCTTCCTCAACAATATCATATTTGTCAGGAGCAAGCTGTGAGATATCTTTTCCTCTCTTTCTCTGAAAAGATGACTAGTCTCATGTAAAGGAAGAAACTACTGGTGCAGATTGTCCTGATATTTGAAAAATTGGGGAATAATCTGAAGATGACAAAATTAAAAGTACAAAGGACCATGCTAGGAAGCAAAGCTCAAAGGTACACATACAAAATGGGGAACTGTAAAGCTGTGGCCCAGCATGGTGTTTGTGTCTGTGTGTTTGTGTGTGTATGTGTGGCTGAAAACTGAAAGAAAGTAAAAATAGACTGTTAAAACAAAACAAAACAAAAAAATCACCAATTTTCTGAAAGTCACCAGCATGACCCTTCCTTCAGTTATAGGGGGTAGTGACAATGTGCTTGGCTCTTCTCCCACCTTTTCCCATCTGTTATTTTCACTCCAACCCCTTCTGCAGGCACAACTCCATGAGATTTCTCTCAAATAATATTTTTTTCATATCTCTCCAATTGTTTCTCTCTATAGGAATTCTTCCAAAGGAACTCTTTCTCAACGAGTTGTAGAGAAACCCAGACCTTCCAGTTCCAGCAAGACTCCTCACAGGAATTTATACAAGTCTGGCCTTCTGTAAAACTTCTGACATTTCCTTAGGCTGTCTCCTACTTACCCTCTTCTTGAAGATACTGGTTTTCTTCCATTTCGCATGGGACAATCCCAGTTACAAAGACATCTCCCCTTTCTGAGCTGTCGAGTCCTCCTTTTTCGAAGATAGACCCATCCTCTTTTGTTGCTACCTGACTTTTTTCATGGATAGTTTAAGGCCTACAGGCCTTCTCCTGTTTCTTAGTATCCAGGACACTTCCCTTTTGTAGGATCAACCCACATGTTTTCTTTCTTAGCCACTTTTCCTCTACAAGACTTATTCCTTTCGAAGGCTGACACTCGTCAGAAGTGGCAGGCAGACAGACCTGTTATTAAATGAACAGTTCTGACCAGGCTGAGACTTATTGCAAGACAGAGAGCATTTGTGCGCTCTAGACAGGGTTTGAGGCCTTCAGGTGGAGTTGGAGCAAACCATTCTCGGAAAGATATCAAAATACTGCATAGAATTCAGAGCAAAATAGTCACAATTATAAAAATTTCAAAGATGAGGTATAACAATGGCAAAAATTTCGCTTTTTAAAAATTGGAATGAAAGGAGGTATTAAGCAGGCTGCAAAGTTACAGAGTGTGTCAAAAAATGCGGTGATTGAGAGTTGTTGAAGGGTAGAGCAATAATTCAGTGAATCAGCAGTAAGGGGAATTTAGGCTAGATAGTAGGAAAGTTGCAGCACACCGCTTATTACACAGTAATCCAGAAAGGTGAACCCTCAGGAGGATACAGGAATATCAGTGTCAGAGGGTTTTACAGATAAGCTATTTTGATGTGTTTAAGAAATGCAGGTGTTCCTGACCCTGTCTCAGAGGAGAGGCATTGTATAGATAGCTTTCTGAAAATTTTTCCCGCTCTGTTTCTTTGATAACTCTGTTTCTTAATAAAACTCACAAACACTGACAACAATGCTTAAGGTGAGAATTATAGCTGTCCAGAGACTGTACCTAAATGATCATCAAATGCAGCAGCACCAAGTGAGAAAAGCCACAAGGCCCTGCAGGTGGGGGAATTAAATGAAGCAATGTGTTTGGCAGAGAAAAAACAATAATTTACCAAGTGAAACAAGCAGACGTCCAAATGAAACAAGTTACCTTCTCAGCTTTCCTTCAGCAGTTACCTGCATAAAATGGTCAATGCAATGGGGGAAGGAGTCCTTCCTTTTCACTTCAGCCCAAATAATACATTTACAAACAAATAATATGCCCTATTCAGTGAGACAAGCCATCAACAAGGTATAGTATCACCTTCTATGACCATTTTGAATTAAGCCTAATTTTTCCAAGTAAACTTTCAAACTTTCATATCAAATACACTTCCAGCCTGAAGGTTTCTCAGTACTCTGTGAACTTTTAAAAAGGTACAGTCATTACTTCAATCAAGCTTTTTTTTTTTTTTTCCCCTGCATTATTTTACTTCTTTTGACTACTAGTGTTCAAAATGAATTTCCTTACTCCTAGCAAGCAGGAAGTTAGCTTAACTGAAGCAGCATACATATTCTTTGCTCTCTTTTACCAGGGGGTTGTAGGTTCTGTTCTTTCACCCCTGCTCCACTCCAGCTAGTAGTGAACACACCCAACCTACAATGTTGTTTAGAGAAGTGAATTAGGGAGAGGACTGTCTATTTATGTCTGAGAGACATGATTCTGTTTAGTAATCAAATGATAGCAAAACATGTCATTGCCTTTCCAACTTCTCAGTATCCAGCGCTGCTGTTAACACAGTTTCTCTCAGGCCTGACTCACAAAGACTTCTGCTCCACCTCCTCAGTTTGCCATCTCTCTTCTTTTTGTGCTTCTTCTGTACTCAGACAGTCCGACTAAACTACACCCCTGTTACCTTCTGGTCAACGTGCCATCCCACCTTTTCCACACTTATTTTTGGTATGGGAGAAGTTTCCTTATCCTTTAGCTATGACCAACTAAAAAGGCAGTAAGTTACCCTGGCACTCTCATTACATGGGATTCACCTCTGCCTCCAGGCAGCTCCAGGGAAATCTGCCGGCTCCAGGTGTCCTGTCTGTCTTCCGTCAAGGGAACCTTGGGAAAAGCTTAGAAAATAAAGAAGCTGTTTTCTTACTACAGATTTATGAAGACAAGGTAAAATCCTACTTCCATGGCTGTAAAATAGGAACTGCTAATCCCAGAGTTCCCAGGAGTCACTCGAGTCCCCGGCACATCTCGGAGAGTGAATCTATCAGTGCTTTGCAAAGCGCTTGGGGACCCTTAGATAGAAAACCCCATTACAACTTCAAATGTTGGTATTATGACTCCGCCAAATGCACAAATAAGTACTACAGAAAGATAGGAGAACACATCTCTGTAATGTCGTTGATTGTAACCCATTATCTGAGTACCCCTGAGTGCACTGTGCTTCTGAGATCTACTGATTGAAGAAGAGTGCTAGATAATAAATGCTGTTGGAAGCCATTGAAAAATCAGCAGGTTGCTGTCACACGACTAACGATAAGCGAAAACAGATAATGCTACCAAGATAAAAGCAGCAGGGCTGGAAGAAACTGTGTGGGAGAGAGATCTGTAGAGGCCATGGAAGAAAATGAATCAGAAAACTTAAAAATGTGTATTTTTCACTAATTTCTTGCAGGCATTTTAATCTACAAGAGAAGATACATGCTGCAACAATAATTACAGATGATTGTAGATCTGCAGATGCCATGTTGTGTCTGTTGTTACAAACAATAAAACCATCCAGACACTCAAGATAGATAAATTATAGTCTTTGGCTCCATGCATGCATACACACATGCACAAAAAAATGTTACTGTGTAGAGCAGGCTCTGAATGCACAACTGCTCGCTGATTACTACCCAGGCACATGACCACCAGAAGAGCAATTAGCCACCTCATGTTGACAAGACAGATAAGAATTTGCTTATTTGCACAAACCCAGAGAGAAGCCAGAGTACTACTCTGAGTTCATACCCTTTTCAATCCATATGAACGGAAGTTTATTTGATAGCACACTGTGTTATAGTCTTCAGTGTCTTTAGTACATTAAACACACCTGCAGCTCTTCCTACCCATCCTTTTTGTTTGATCTTCCTGACATTTGTGACTTCTGTTCCTCCAAAGAGTCAAAGTACTCATCGTACTTTTTAAACAAAGATCAGACATCTTTAGAAGGGCAAGCTTGGGCCAAGGTACTGTGTAGAAGCAAAATGAATTCCTTTTATATCTATTCACTGTGGAAGAAGCTGGGGAGTTTCTTATTCTGGAACTCTTTGGTGGAGAATAGTGGGGCAGCAAATGTCTGAAAGTTTAAGTGGCTGCAGAGGTTGTTGAAAAAAAACTGTTAAAATGAGAGCACTAATGTATCACCATTATCCCCTGAGAAGTCCTTGAAGAAATCAAGGATGAAATAGGTGAGGTTTCAACACTGTTCATTTGGTGGACAACTGTTCATTTAAAACTGCCTTGGTATGTCAGGGCTTGATGGTGAAAAAAAAAAAAAAAAAAAAAAACACTGATTTTTAAGAGAGACCTTGGGAACTCCTGGTAAACCTGATGTCTGCACTAGACAAATTAGTAGAAACTCTAATAAAGAATACAGGAACAGGATTACTCAATTCCTGAATAAATACAGTCTGGTTTTGAAGAGTAAGCATAGCTTGCACTAAGGGACATATTCTATTACAAACTTCTGAAGTGGCTAAACGAATATTTTAAGGACCGTTTTTATGGTTTTTTCTTGACCTGAAAAGGTCAATGTCTGGGTGGACTGCAATTTTTTAGTCAAAACATTATTTTATTGAAAATTTTGATTTACCAAAAATCAACTGCAAATCAACAAAAGGTTTTCACAATAGGTTCTGAAGCCCAGTCCGAGTTTCTAGTCAAACACAAATTGCTTCACCATTTTATCACAAATGAATGCTTATATCACCATTGGGTTATTGCTTAGTCCAAGTCTTAAATAACGTCGAAAAGAACAGAAGAAAAGAGCATTTCTGACCTTCAGATTTTACAAGATAAGCAAACTATGTCCTCACTCTCCTCTACTCCTTGGTCACTAAACTTTTAATTGCAATTTAAAGCAAAAAAAGATCTAATTTCCCCTCACTCATCCTTCAGGCTCAATCCGTGTCTTGAAGTCCATATACAAACCAGCTATATAGTCTGTCTCACCATTACAGGTGTATATGCTCTTATACAGATCAGCTTATGCAAGGCCCATCAGCATCTTCCATATAAATAGGACCTACAATCTGAGAAGCTGGAAAATTGTGGTTACATATTTTCAAAGCAGCAGCACCTTTTTCAAACAGGAAACACTTGTCTGAATTATTTTCCCTTCTTTCTATTTTATCTGTTTGCAGTGCCCTTATGCCACTGTCACAGCTCTATGAACTTACACATTCATGCTAGAGAAGCGGCTGCCTATAGGGCAGATTTCTGGCAAAGATCAATTGTATTTACCTTATCACTCTAATGAGTGAAAAACCCCTTACGGTGGATTCCTCATTCAAGAAAAAGTACAGATACTGTTCTGTTAAAACACTACATGAACTTCCCCAAGGCAAAACACTCACAGTAACTAGCTGAAATCATCAAGCAGCACAAGCTTAAAAACTCTTTCTTTGGTCTTACATAGTTGCAGAAAGTCTGCTGTGTAAATTAGCATTTGTTGATGCCAGTGTCAGGGTTAAGCATAAGGTCTTCTGGATATGCTACACTGTCAGGAAAAACATGAAGGGCTGTTTGCCCTTCTCCTTTCTGCGGAGAGAAAAGGATGGAAACATAAAAATAAAAATGGATCATTTCATGCCAGCAGATGGCTACAGCTCATTACTGTGTAAATGTACAGCATGGAAAGTGGAATGATAAATTAATTAGCATTCACTGGGAACTCCTAACAGAGAATGATATGTGCTCATGCCATTTTATTTCATGTCACATTAATCCAGCACTAGATAACTGACAAAACGCGTTAAACCAACCATGGCTTTTGCTAACAGTAGCGGATAAGCTGAAAATTTCTCTCAGAGGTTTTCTTTCCTTGCAGACCCGGTGACAGAGGAGGTAGCTGCACACACCCCCGTACACCGCTCGTCAGCACTGCTGACTCACCCACCCTAGTTTCTGTTTCACCATGAATTATTTTCAGTGAGGTTGCATTATGCTGTACCTCGATACGTTTCTGATGAAGCCAGAGCTCACCTCTGTTTAACCAGTAATGCATCTCCCTGACATTTAGCTGCAAAGAAACGTGAAAGCCTGCATAAAATGTCTGTCATACCTTTAATGGGTAACTTTAAAAATGTATGTTACTGACAACAGTGACACAGACAATTCAAGTGTGGACCTAGGGTTTCCTTTTTATCCATGTATGTCAAATAGGCACCTTGAAACTGAGCAACAGCAAAATGGTCCTGAAAAGTCATGAAAAGCAGCTGAAGGCTCGTAGCTGATACCACTTTTATGGCACACAAGAGGCACCAATAGCTAACATTTCAAGAAATATTCTGAACTGGAAGATGACTTTTTTTAAAAAAAAAAAATTGCAGAGCCCTGCCTCAAACCTAATAAAGCTACACATCACACACATTTTTGCCACTGAACAAAACACAGCTTTTGCATTAGTGTTACCCAGATTAGCTTACGCACAGAGGTAATAAAACCTGTGGTGCTGGGCAGATATCCTCACCATCCACGCTGGGGCTGCACCAGCTCAGCGCTGGGTTAGCTGGAGCTGGAGACAGCCTGCCCAGGAGAGGCACAGAGTCACGGCGTGGCAGAGGCTGGCAGGGACCCTTGGAGTTCAAGCAGTGCCACCTAGAGCAAGATGTCCAGGACCACATCCAGATGACATCATGTAAGACCTTCCTGGCTGTGGCACACCCAGGTCTGATTTAGTTCGGCCTCTTGGGCTTGCAGAGCACAACTGGACATCTTGCACCTGGAGCCTGCTCTCCATCTGATTTTGCTCTGGGGAGGAGGGAGAAGGAAAGTTCATTGAGCTATAGCAGTACTAGGGCAGCAGTGATGTTGCAAAGTAATATCAGGAAGTATTAGCTAACCGAGAGGCAATAAATAGAATAGCACATTTGAAATTGGGCAAGTTAAAAATAAAATAAAATAATTAAAAAAAATCAACTTATACTCTGCTATTTAGCTCTGCAAATACGGACTCCTTAACTTGCAGTTTCAGGATCACCTACAAACTAGGCCACGTGATAAATGTTGCATCTGGCCCAGTTTTCGATGCACATTTTATCAAGCACATTGCTTTGTATTTTGCTAGGTGAAAAATGACCTGTCAGTGAGCAAGTGCTAATGCAGCAAACTGCGAGCATAGCAGGGGACGGGGGTCACGGGTAAGACAGAGGCAACACCGTGCTACCGCCTCACAACTGTTCCCACTGTGACCTTGCTCTGCCCTTCTGGAATATCAGAGCAGAACAGCTTTTTACCACACACTTATCTGCACCATCTAAATGTTACACTGATTTCCCCCTTGCTAATCAAGAGGAAGGGCACACCAGGAGGCAGCTGTGAGCCATCCAAGAGATGGGGTGGAAAAAGTTTGGGTTTATTTTGCAGTGTTTGTTTAAAAAGACACACACACCCTTTCATTTAATACACTGCTGCTTGAAGTCTTGGGCAGAGAAGACGAAGTTTTCTGAAGATCTCTGGTCCTTTACCAGAAATAGGATTCAGCTGTATGGAGCCACTGTGTCAGACTGGGTTGTGCTGGGGACAGGGGAAAATACAGCGCACTGACCCTTGCAGCTTTTCACAGGGCAGTGATCACAGTCAAGTCCTGTTAGAAGTGAGCTGTGGGCAGCTCTAGCAAGAACACAGACATGGGCACACATGAATTAACCTATTTCCAAGAGCTGTTTTTTTTTTTTGTTGTTGTTTTGTTTGTTTGTTTGTTTAAAGTGAAATTGCTTGGTGGAAAAATATTAGATATTTGTTAACTTAATAAAACACCTAACATACTTAAGAAACTTATATTTAACAGAAACATGAACAAAAGTTCGTAAAGAAACATTTACTGGTTCTTTGTAAGGTCATATTGCCAGACAAGAAGCAGAAGCATGACTTGAACAACAGTCCTTATTGGTTAAATGGGAAAGGCAGCAGTTAGAAATGCTTTTTCTGACCCCTCAAGCAAGGAAGAAAAAAAAAGAGAAGAAAAAGAAAAGATTGCAATCAGCATATCTTGAGCCACGAAGACAGAAAAACAGCACTAACAGCTCCTTTTGCCATGGAGAAGACTGTGGTCAAGGGACTAGGAACAATCAGGTTTTTGTTTGTTTGTTTGTTTTGGTTTTTCATTCTTTCTAAGTTATAAAAAAGAGGCAAGAGAAATGTTCACCCATATCCAGATGGTTTAAATAATAATGGATAGAAAGTATTACTGCTCAGTAAATATTTCGGTTTGTAACTGGAAAGAAGTCTCATGCACTGGCACCACTGCCCAATGATTTTGCAAGGGTAAGTTAATATTCACCTATACAGGAGGATCAGTAACAAAACAGAAACTGAAATAACCTGTATCGAACAGAAACACTTTGAAAATCAGGAATCCTGGACGGCAACGAGAAGCTGGCCAAGCAGGTCTTTATTTCTCCGATGCTAATTTTTCATAGATCTCAAACATAACATCCAGGAGACTAGCAACCCAGTATCGTCATGCCAACATTCAAATAATCTGGCCTAGTTATAGGTAGGAAAAATAAATGCAAGGCAGGAAGAATGAAAAGATTGTTGAAACAGATAGAGAATTGGAATATAAATAAGCTACTTAGCGTGGTTTATGCAAAATAACTGTTACTTTGTTAATGAGATTACAAGTTTGTTTGATAAAGGCAACCACAGCTTCAATATACTTAGATTTCCTAAGGCTCTTGGATTAGTAACACACAATGTGCTCATTCAAAGGTAATCACTTTTCTGTATCAATAACGCATATGAGCAATGAATTAGGAATTGCTGCAGTCATATCCATGGGGGATTTGCCGCATGCAGTGCTCTGAGCGAGGCTACCATTAGGCATTTGGCAGCACAACCGCTTCACTTTGGGAAGGGGCTCAACGGGTGCTCGCCCAGCTCTGCATGACTTACAGGCTGTGCCAGCGTCCCCTCACGGATGCCCAGGCAGCAAACTCAATCAGAAAATGAAGCCACTTTAAAAATAATCTAGTTGCTACCTTCCCTCAAAGCTCAAAAACTTGCAGCTTATCATCTGGATCAATAACTTGAACCAACTTGCCATGTGGAGACACAAGCAAACTGGAAAATAGATGAAGTGGGAGGAAGAGAAAAAACAAAGTAGATGTAAAGTCCCCACACCTAAACCGTGCAGGCTCAGTGCTAAGCAGTAAGGAGAACAAAGCAGTTAGGCTCTGTGATCTGGATCATTTGTGAGAAACTAGGTTCGTTACAAGAAAAAGCATTGTCACGTGTCCAAAGCCAAGTCTGACGCCTAGAAATACAATGAAGTGGTCATCCCCACCGACTGGGGACCCAGTCCTGGAGGATGGAGATGCAGAGCAGGTAAGCAGCACAGCACTGCCCCCAAACTGCTCCAGCAGCTGTGGCCAATAAGCCCTTCTGGTGAGCAAACAGCAGAGCTGCACATGGGAGTAAAGAACTGATTGCATGTCTGAGTGTCACAGGTGAGAGAGATTGAAGCCTTTGGTATGCTCACATTGCAAAACTTTAAAAATTGGAGAGCATGCAGAGGGAGCTGAAAGCATGTTTCAAGGACTGGTGAAAAATCCTACTATAAGAAATTTAAAGATCAGTGTGTGCAGTTTAACAGAAGAGAGATTGAGAAGTGACACCACAGGGCATAACTACTTTCACAGGGAGAAGATACCATGTCCCCAAATCTCCCTAACCCACTGGAGGAATGGGCAACCGGGCCGAGCAGCCAGAAGTGGAAATGTGGCCAGCTCTGAACCTGATGTGAAGCTGGCATTTTAAACCAGGAACAAGCTATGGGAAGGGGCAGACAATTCTCCTTCCACCGATGTTTTCAAATCAAGGCTAGACATTCTGGGGAAAACCAGCCTTAAACAATTTATTGGATTTTACAAAGGATGTGGAAAGAAGTGAAATTGCCTGTAATGATAAAGGTGCCAAGGTACCTGACTGAATTTAGGCTGAAGAGGGTTTTGGTGTTACAACAAGAAAGATAAGATCTAAATGTTCATTTAGCATTAAAATTTAATAAATTTAATATACTTTTCAAGGAAATTTTTGGCTTGATAGCCCTAGAAACTAAAGCCCCTTTCTTTTCTTTATTTTTATTTTTTAAAATTATTTTTACTTTTTTTTTAAGGTGCCTAGTCTCAGTTTTGCAGCAGTCTTTTTAGTGTTTTCCCTGGGAAAGAGCAATCTCAGCTCCACAACTTCAGCCGTCACTTGGCTGACATGCGTGTTGGCCACTTGTCCTCAGCGAACGCGAACATTTTGGTTGCTGCCCAAAAGGCTCTCAAACACCTGCAATAACTACTTTCTTTTGTTTACTGTGCTTGAGCCTTCACAGGCAAATCTCACTCCTTCCCCTGGGCCCCAGTGGGTATTACACTGCCTTTACATGCTCCTGAGGAAAGCTATATAGAAATTTTAAGAGACTGTTTTCCACTGGAAACTGTGATTAAATCAAAATATTCAACAGGGAAGCGTTGATTAGCACATGCACACCCCTCCGAAGATGAGAATCTGAAGTCATTCCTTCAAACAAGGTAGATGTGATGTTCATTAAGTGTAATGTTATTTGGCAGGTTTTTGGAGACAGGAGTCATTTAAAGTTTGAATGAATTCAATGTGTTCATATTTATGTAAATAATCAAAATGACACAGATGAAATAAGACTTTTAGTGGCTTTAAAATTAATGTTCCCTAAATTCCATTTCACAGGAAATTAAATTTTTGTTCTGATTCAAGCCAAAAGGAGAATTTTGAAATGGCAGGATTTCCCGTGAGCTTCCCAACACTGCAGAGCTGGGAGCACCAGCCGGGTGACGAGCAATCGGTTGCTACTTTCAGACTTGTGGGAAGTAAGGGACATTTTAGCGACGCTCGTGAACCTGTCTATTGCCAAAATGCACTTAGTCATCAAGGAAACCATATGTTCCTGCCTAACTAACCCATGCCTGGGCTGTTTTTTTTCCAGTTATCTTCTGACTGGTAGGCGAATGCACTCATATATGCACCCAGCAGAGCCACACAGGGCATTTCCCACCCCAGCATGGGATTTGCCCAGGTGGAAAGCCCAGCTGGGTGAAGCAGCGCTGCCATGGCAGCAGTGTAGCTGTCACTGCCACTGCCAGGGGACACGTGGCTTTACACATAGAGGTTTTCTGTCCATTAGCAGGGCAGAGGCAGCTGGCAGCAGAGGTGTGAATTTTACTGCTGTGACCTTCACAGGCAGTCTGACAGATTGCTTGCAATTAGCTAGTCCAACCTCTGCTGTGCTGGCTTGCCCAGATCCGCTCTGTTTTTGGCTATAGCCTGTATCTCAAGTCATCTGGTCTAGCTTTTAGAGTTCCTAATGACTGATACCCTGCTACAACCTGGGGCAGAAAATGAACTGCCCTCATTGTAAAAATACATGTAATCTGGTTTCTATCTGCATTTGTCCTGCCTCAGTATGGAAGCTTGTTTCACGTGCTTGCTTCCCATTGGCAAAGCTTTGTTCCTCCCATAACTGTTGTGATCAGAGGTGATAGCTGTCATTTGACAACGACTTTGTATGTATGTGGAGGGCTGAGAACTTCCTCATTCTTCCCAGGGAGAAATTAACCAGCCAAAAGCTGTCTGCTCTGCAGTCTGTCCAGCCCCAGGACCATCAGGTGTGACAAGCAAAGTAACGACATGATCCATCATCCTCTGCGTCTCTCATTTGATACAAAGCACTAATCTCTCAAGCACACAAGGAGAAAACAATTAAAAAATCCAAGTAACTGCTTTGCCCTTCTATAAAGGTGTGTGGTTCCTTTTAACTTCACTGTGAGCCATGCACATGTCTCGAAGAGAAATACTCCCTGGGCTCATTCTGCAATGCCATAGCTCTTGGAAGTAGGTCACAGACTTCACTCATTCAGCCAGAACATTCTGATTGCTCCAGAATTTTCTGATTGCTAATATTATGATTAAGAATATCATTTAGGGATGACTTTTTAAAAGGATCCAGAAGTGGGTTCATCAAAATGTTGCAACTGTTTTGCAGACTGGCACACTAACATACAAAATAGTCTAAAAAAAATCTGAGTTAATTTTATGTAAAACAAGACTTTAAGGAATTTATCGATCATAGCTGAAGGTATCTGTACAAGGAGGGAATTATCTGGCAACAGATGGCCCTATAATAATATTAATAACCTCACCACCTGGCTTTTAATCCATGCTTTTCATCACAGATCATAAAACACTTTATGAATAAGGTCAAACATCTAGTGGGAAGAGCCAGAATCAGATGTAATGGTTAGTTGAAGCCAAACAAATATAAGTAAGAAATAAGGCACACTCCATTTGTTCTACTGATCAAAACAGCAGATGAATAACATAACCAGGAATTTGTCTGCAAGCATGATATTCTCCATCACTATTTGTCACAAACGGATGATCTCACCCCAGATATGTTACAGCTCAAATAAAACTACAAACTTAAAGTCATTGTCAGGTGAGGTTGTTGCCTTTTGAATACAGTAGGTAAAGAATACAAAGTGAACACAGAAATAATGCGTCCATTACAAGTGACACTACACATTTGTTCACTACAAATCCACTGCATTTTCCATTAAATTTTCCAGCCTACCCACCTGCCTAATTAGTCAAATCTTGTACATCATTTCTGGGCATCCAGAGAAAATTGCTATTAAAGTGGTACTTTCTGTTTTGAGCTCACAGTGCCATTTCAGATTTGGCAGGTATTAACCAAATACAATCCTTGTCTTCTCTCAAATGCTCATAAAATGGGCCAGATATTTTGTCCATGTCATAACAATCTGCTGAAGCCACAAAACCATAATGCTTAATGTTACCTGGTACCTTCCTTCGTTAGGTATCCGATGCGATATGCCACAGACTGGATGCTCAGGTAGACTAACCTGATCTCTGACAATCTGAAGCATGTCTCTACTGGGATTCAAGCATGTGGGCAGGTCAAATGGCAACACCATTGTCTCCAGGTGACATCAAGATGCCACATCTACTGAGGCAATGGTTTTATAAATCTGAAGGTGTAAGGAAGGGATATATTATGGCTAGTCTTCTTTTTAAACCTATCAGTGCATCCTAGATACAGTTCTGCTTTGGACTGGTGACCAGATGGGAAAAACTGAACACACTGAACACCCCAAACCCAGTTACTTACTTGAATATTTAAAAGGTTCTTAAATTCCTTGGTATGTTTGGCCCCGAGAATAAAATATTTTTGATTTTTATTAAAAAAAAAAAAAAATCTTCCCTGAATTTTGCTGTTCAGCAGCTACTTTTTGGAAAAAATGCTGTTGCTACAATACCATTCTCTCACTTGTGCCTGCCTCAGTGGTTCGGTTTGAAAACTTCAGAACAGAGTATGTGTGTGCCTGTGTTTCAACCTGTATGTATAACAGCCTTCACTTGGAGTGAACAATGTGTAAATGTGAAATATATGTGAGTGAACAATGTGTAAAATCAGTAATACATCTGGAAGGAGTATGCTTATTATTCAGAATGGCCTGTATATTAGCAGATGACAGAGCCCATACTGCTCAAAAGGCAGCAACTTTACATATTGTGCCCAGCCCAACATATCCAAAGGTTTCAGAGCCCTACACTACTTGAATAAGCACTTTTAAACTCCGTGGTTGAGTAACTTCATGAGTGAACTCCAATCCTATTAGGAATCACAGGCCTATACAAACAAACCAAAGTCCAAAAAGTGATAATAGTCTGAGCAAAGGGCAGAATGTTGATGCAGAAAAAAAAAGGAAGAAAGGAAGAAATCAGCTCCACACTTAGAGATCTGAAGAAACTTATACAGCAAAGCTGCTGCAGAAGAAATGAGCATAACTTACATTATTTCAGTGTTTGTAAGGGAGCTACCCGCCTGCATTCTCTTTGGCTGGATCTTCATGTCTGTGGCTTTGTTCCTCCTGATGCTCATCACCTATTTCAGGATCCAGCTATCAGAAGGTGAGTCACAATTCAGGCAGAAAGAGTGGGTAGGCAGACAAAACTTCTCATTCAACAGGCTGCTGTCAGGCTTGTACCCTTACCTAAACTGAAGAGAACAACTGAAGCTGTGCTGCTTTTTAAGCCATTTTCTGATTTGAAAAAATATTATTAAAATATGTTTGGAATTCAGATTGAATCCTCACTGAAAATTCCATAGTTTTACCTATGATGCAGTACAAAAAGACAGCCAAATGGAGAAACACAATAGGGCGGCTAGAGCAAACATAGTTTTCCTATGTGTGACTCTTCAGCACGAAGTTGACAGCAGCTACACCCCACAATAGCTGGCTGCTGAGCATGCCTCTGCGTTCTCTTGAAGGTATGCATTTGTTCTTACTTGGTACGTGAACGTACCTTTTCCATTTTAACTTTCTATGTTAAAATCAGCTTATATTTGCTTCCAAAATCTATCTTTGGAGTAAAAGCAGGAGAAGCAGCCCGCCCACCCAGGTGAACGCACAGCAAGTGACACAAACCTCACACCAGTGTTGCAAACTGGCCTCCTCACAGGATCTGATGCATCCTGCACAAAGACATGGGGATATGGCTGTAGCAGGCAGGGGATTCCTTTCAGGAAAGAAATCCCTGCACAACGAACCACCACATTTTAATAGGATGATCTTCATGCCTTCCAGGTTTGAGTCCCAGCTGAGTCTGAGATGTAGTCTGAGAATGCTCAGTCTGAGCAAATGTATACACACGCTGCTCTCATTTTAAGCTTCCAATCTTAAACAAAAACTACCAAGGCCTGTCCCAGAGTGCATTCATATCAATCCTTATCCTGTTTCTTACTTTAGCTCTTCCAAAACCCATTCTTGCAGACGTTGGCTAAGCTTGTTCCTGAAATTAGCTGCCTTTTGACCTTTTTTCCTTAAGGAGTGCTGGAGAAGCTGAAGTGATATCCTAGGTTTCCTCAGTAAACTTCAACATGCTTCTTGGTATAGCTTGATGTGAATCCCATGAGGGACAAATGTCCATGATGCATTGTACTGAAGGTTTCAGCTCCAACAGCTCAGCCATGATCTCAAAAGCAGACTTGGCTAGGACAATCCTGACTGCAGGGCTCTGCAGGGAAACCAAGACATGTGCCCAGAGCTGACCCAAGGTGAGCCCAACAGCAACAGGCTAGATTTACCCAACCAGTGCAAGGTTAGGGAAGAAGCCAGATCAAGCACTGCAAGTTGTACATTCATTAAGCTTGTTCTGTCCTGAATATATCTTCTGAAAACCTGAAAATTGGGCAATTTACCACAGTTCTAAATGTAGGAAAGGCCACAATATCCCCAAATGTAGCATGAATTAATTTCTTATTCTGCATAAGATCTCCAGGCATCGAGAACTGAGGCTTTTGCAAGGAGGAAGGGTATTTGTTTGCATGCAAGTGTACATCACAAGCTACCTTCAGGCTGCTAAAACTCAGACATTTCCTGTTGAAGATGTGCTTTTCAGATGCTGAATTAATCAACTAGGAAAGCCTGCTCTGCATGACTAACTCAGCTCTGCCTTCACCTCTCTCCAAGGATAATTTATAATTGCTGACAGTTTTTCACACACTGGTAAACAACAAAAAATGGTTTGGTGCCAAAACATCATAAAATTCAGTATCTATGAGGGAGAAGGAAACCCAAGTATTGAGAGCTCTATCACTTTCAGAAAGATTGTCTTAGGAAAAACAGAATATAAACTAATGGAATTGTTGCATTCGTCTTTGGATAAAAACAGTTTTCAGCAAATAATCAGTGTCTATCTGTGATAAGTACCAGCTGTCTAACTGAATGAAATAATACTACTGAAGTCATTTTTACATGGTGTTTCTCTTGCTTTTCTCTTCCAGCTAAGACTGAGCAAAACAGGAAAAGGAGGTGGGCTACAGATCCCAAGGGTATGCAGGGGTATAGGCATTTTGCTAAGGCTCAGAAAATATTTCCATTAAACCAAAAGAACCCATCTGAAAAACCCACAGACATTCATATTTGTGCTGCATGATCAGCCACTGAAACAGACTGGCCTATAGCTATGGATTTGTAAGGAGTTTAAGTAATAATTTCCTGAATTTTCTAAGACTAGCAATCAAGTTTTTAAGAGAGAGGTGGATGATCCGGATGGCAGAGGAACTTGTCAAGGGAACGTTGCTTCCTTACTTCTCCCTTTTCTAGCTGAGAAGGATGAAGTATGAGAAATCCCTGACCTTCCATGGTGCCATGGATGGAAAGTCTCCATTTCCACATCAGAAGTGTCTTGGGTGGGGTTCTAAGGAGGGTGGAAGATTCATTCTCATCTAAGACTTTGCACATCACTGTCTCACCTCTAACTTCACTTGATGTGGGGGAGATAGAGTCCAGCCCATCACCCAGGCCTCCAGACAACTCGTGAATCATGGTGAGCTGCTCTCCCTGAGCAGGCAATCTGAGGCAGCTTCAGACCATCAGGCAAGCCACGTAACTAAAAAATAAGCCTGGGAACAGACTCCTTTAGGTGCTAACAGTCCCTCTCAACAAAGCCATAGAAATTCAGTAGGCCTTGGGTACTTACTTCCTTAGATCCCATTAATAAATAATAACAATAATAAAAATAAATAAAACAAAAAATAAATAATACAAATTTGCATTACTACAAGCAAGGCTGCCTTATTTCTTTGTCAAATGAGCACTCTTCATTTTTCTCTATAAAGAGAGAATGTCCATATAATATATCAAAACCCACTTCAGTATTATCTCCTTAAGTTTTCTTAAAAATAAACCTAAAACTAACAACTAAAACCACAGGACTTTCTTCTGAACAACTGACAATGACAAGGGAATCTAATGTCTTATGAAGTTTTTTTTACCTAACTAGACTTTTTCCTTTTTTTTTTCTCCTCCTCTTTTTTTCACCCTCCATTTCCCCATCTCTCTTCAAGTATTCTCCACACCTCTGATGACTCTGATTCCTCTTCTGCTTTGAAGATGCAGGCTTATGTTCCTGTTCTGTTTATACCACGGGCAGCACAGGGATGACTGGGCCGTCACGGCACTGCCACAGTAAAACAAAATTAATTTTCACTAAACACTAACTCCTGCTCTACCGGTGCTGATGCAACCTCACCTAAAGTACTGTCTGTAGTTTTGGGCACCACAGTTTAAGATATAAAACTATTAAAGAGTGTCTAACGAAATGCTACAAAGATGAAGAAGGGTCTGGAGGGCAAAACATACAAGTAGCAGCTGAGGTCCCTTGGTTTGTTCAGCCCAGAGCAGAGCAGGCTGAGGGGAGGCCTCACGGCGGCCTGCAGCTCCCTCACGAGGGGAGCAGAGGGGCAGGCGCTGAGCTCTGCTCTCTGGGGACAGCGACAGGACCCGAGGGAACAGCATGGAGCTGGGACAGGGGAGGGTCAGGCTGGGGGTTAGGGAAAGGTTCTGCACCCAGAGGTGGTCAGGCACTGGGACAGGAGCCCCAGGGCAGTGGGTACAGTGCTGAGCCTGCCGGAGTTCAAGAAGTGTTTGGACAATGCTCTCAGACACAGGGTCTGTTTTTTTGTGTTTCTGTATGGAGTCAGGAGTTGGACTTAATCCTTGAGGGCGTCTCCCAACCCAGACTAGTCTATGATTCTGTGCTCTCCTTGCTGTTGTTGAGGAATTTTATTCTCATTGAAAGCTGGTAGAGGCAATGAGGATAGGGTATTTCTGCTGATAACAGTGGAGTTTGTATCAGAGCTTTACTGGGCATAAGCATGGGCCCTCTGCCACACTCCGACAATTTTCTAAAAACATATGGAAAATGATAATATTGCACCACTCCTGTGCTTTCAGTTTAATAAAGATCGTACTAATAAACACCAGCTCCTTTTCTTTATAAAAATTTACCACCTCAAAGTAGCACATTCTTACGTATGTTTCTGTTGCTTGGTTTATCTTCCAGTTGATAAGGAACTGGCCATGCTGCATGACCGCAGAAACACCCTCCTGGATTATCGCACAGAGCAACAGGAGCTGTGGAGATCTGGAAAAAAAGTGAACAAATGCAGGAACTGAGTGACATTTAAGGGAGTCTCACGTCTCAGGAAGCAAGCTTACAACCAGTGCTCAGCTCTGCAGGTTTAAAAATAACCAGCTGTAGATAAATACCACGGAGGAGAACAAAATGGAGAGAAGCTAGTGCCGCGCTGTACAAACAAAACAGCTGCTGCCATTCAAAAAGGCCTTGTAGCAGTTTTGCTCTGTCCCATGAGGCCGAGTGAGCAGTACTTTATTCTACTCATCAGACACCAGAGACCTCCCGCAATGTACTGTATCACTTTGTTTACATGACGCAGGATTCGGTGGGAGAGAAAGCACCTTGCTCACTAGTTATTCGCTAGCCTACAAGGAAGAAAACTATATAACAAGCTCCTGAGAGAGCTGAGCTGCGCATACAAGGCAGGCAATCTTATTAAATTGAAGATGCAAAAATAGCAAGTTCATATCAAGCAGAGACATCTAGAAATTGAGAAGGGTGATGAGGGGGAACTGACTTATTTTCATTACATGAATACTTTGGGAAAGAGTGTAGGTTTTCTAAAGTATACTTCCCATAGACTTTGGAAACAATATATAACATTGATTGGAAACAAAAGGACTTTGCTGATTGACCATTCCAAATTTTGAAACCATGGAAAATTGCAATCAGTGTTTATCCAAACAGTTATTTTAGACTGAGGACAATCCTTGAATAAATGGATAATTTTTAAAACAAAAAAACCATATGTATGGACATGTCTTGTCACAATCCGCCCCTCCCCAATTAGCTGTAGATGTACAAGTTTTAGTGTATTTCTAATTTACTGTTCCTACCTGCTACCAATTGCTGTCAGCAATTACCTCTCCTTACAGTCGGTTGTTGTTATCCACTATGATCTTGCATGGTGGGTAACGTGCCTTGTATGAGTTATCTGTTTTCGCAGAACTGCAGTTTTCATAGCCTTTTGAGAACTCCTTTGAATCATTCTGTAAATACTAATAAGGCCATGACCACAAGTTTAAGAAACAGTGTAATTTACCAAATGCTATGAGACAAAAGGAGTCAAATATCAATTACCTTTATTATACATAACACTTCTCCATCACATTTTAATACTATTCTATTTTTAAAAAATGTGTAATTTTTTTCCACATGCATACCTATGCAAATAATAGATTCATTGCATTGAACATGTGAAGAGGCAATTATTTGTTACTTAGAAAGAGCTACCTCTGCATTTTTAAAGTAAAGGGTAGGATGCTGAAATGTAAGTACCTCTAGTTAGATCTAGTAGTCTCTAACCTCTAATTAACTATGCTTGAAAAGTGTAAAGTACTTGGTAATTCATTCCATTTGAAATCAGCAGAAGGTTCCAGGTGGAAACAAAGAGGCATTTATGCAGAAGCCATAGCACTGATATAAACAGCAGAAGTTAAATACAGGAAAGATACTTGGACTTCAAAGGAGGCAACTTGTAAAAGAAACACATCGAAGCATGGAAGACCAAAAACAATAGAAACAAGCTGATCTTGGTCATCTGCCAGAGGAATCTGCAGTGTGATTGCTGGGTTTCCCACCCTCAGCTGGCAACTCGCACCAGGTGCCCATTATCACTCTCTGGGTGTTTCAAGATGTCCTACCTGAACTTTGTACTATCACACCAGAAGTGTTTTTCCCATATCCTGTAGTCAAAAAGTTGAAGATAGATTTCTTCTGATTTTATTCTTTGCATAAACATGTTCTTTGCAGTAAGAGCAAAGTATGCAGTCTTTTTGTTCTTACAACCCTCATACCACAAATTTTATTTGATTAACAACATATACAATGCATTTCAGAGAGCAAAAGGAAAGAAACACTCTAAAGGCAGCTCTCAAATCACAAACGCTCCCTATCATACAGTTGTTAAATGGACCTTATATTCATTACAGCAAATTGACATACTTAGGAAATGGGGGAGCACATACTCCCTTTCCTCTCATACCTGGGCTTTTACATTACCTTGCAGGCCTAGTGCAACACAGTCCAAAGCAGAGCATGTTTTCTTTACACCTAGTACACCCAGACTTGATTGTAAAGGCAGAGTCTTAAAAGCTCTTAATATTGGCCTGCTCCTACCACTAGTGAATTCTATTGTTGTACCTTAAATGCTGAATCATTGAAAGATTCATCATGATTCCATGAAAGCAGTGATGATGAAAAAATGCCACACTTTTTTTAACTCTAGGGCTTCTAAACTTGGATTTATGTCATTATATACAGAATGTAAGGTTCACTAAAGAATACCAGACAGTTATTACAGTGTCAAAGTATTTATGAATACCTAAATGGTTACAGAGCTTGAGAGATTAAGATGTAATGCATAAAGATTCTTAAGAAAAGTGCTCTTAACTCGCAGAGCATTACTGACCATATAAAGAATGTACTCAACTGAAAGAACCTACATAAAAAGTCTGTTCTCCTGGTCACGTAGATAACGGCTTCTTCAGCGTCAATCATAAAAATCCTAGAATAGTTTAGGTTGGAAGGGACCTCAAAGACCATCCAGTTCCAACCCCCCTGCCATTGGCAGGGATACCTCCACTAGAGCAAGATGCCAAAACCTGGTCCAACCTGGCCTTGAACACCCCCAACGATGGGACATCCACAGCTTCTCTGGGCAACCTGTTCTAGTGCCTCACCACCCTCATAGTGAAGAACTTCTTCCTTAGATCTAATCTAAATCTACCCTTTTTCAGTTTAAAGCCATTACCCACAGTTCCTGTAAGCTAACAATCAAACACCTCAAACAGGAGAGATCCTAAAGTTAGAGCCAGGTATAATATAGTGTCTAAGAAGAGAGATGAGAAAGTTTGATTCTAATGATCTACCTTTGCCTAGTTGTCTCACATGAACAAAAAACATCCAGAAATGATCACAGCTTCAAGCAGAAAGCAAGCCATCCAGCTTTTGGAGATTCATCCCTGCTGTAACCCTCACTCCGTGTCTCTCTTGGCAGAGAATGGTGGTCTGTCAGGTACAAGCAATTCATAGGCCTGACTGAGCACACAGAGCGCTTTGGAGATCTCACTCAGACTGTAAATTGTTTGGGTCAGGAATAGTCCTGGTTTAGTTCAGCATCTGGATGAATACTGAGTAAGAACCGTATTCTGGCTAGTGTCCTTGTTCAATGCCTCTGCCCAAAAGTTTGATTAAGAATTCCTGAAATATTTAGAAGATATTTATCTTTGGCAGAGCAAGATCATGCTTAAGATGTAAGGGATAAGGGACATTTAGAAATAGAGATTGCTCACTGTCGTCTGCAGTAGGATACTCTTAGAGATTGAGTTCTTCAGCAAGCTGCGTATTTCCATTCTACACAGTATTGACTTTTTACATTTAAGAAACATGCTGCCAGTAGAAAATCAGTGATTTTGGATACTGGTCAGAAGTTAAAATAATTGTACCCCCTCCACTCCATTCTCACCCCTCCAATTTCAAGCACCCATTCCTCCACCATCCATGGAAAGACTGGCCTGGACCGTATGTAAAGATATAAGAGTAAAGTTTAGCAAGCCATACTACAACCTAGCATTAACATTGTTGATTTCACGATATGTCTGAAAATAGAGACCTAAAATGTTATTTTTTAAAAATCACTCCTAAAGACTTCTTTACTGTAAAATAGTCTTACAGCTACTGAGTAGAATACGATGAAGGTATTAGACAAGAATTATAACAGAAAAACAGTGGGTGCCTTTGCCATAACTACTTATTGAGCTGTAATTGCTAACATACAGAACGATCTGACATTCAGGACTCTGTATCATGTCATGAAAATCTTCAGACCTTGCTGTTTTCAGTTCAGTTACTGAATAGTGCCAAGAAACATCTGTTTTCATGCTACTGGCATTAAAAACATGTCTTATATTGTTCCTTGGACAAGGAAAAAATACACATTTAAATAACACTACAGAACAAAAGCTTTTTAAAGAGCAAATAGCAAATGTGTAAGAATAAATCTACTGAGGCAGATAAATATAAAAGACTGATAGACCAATAAGTCTTTGAAAATCGCTGAAAGCTGTGAGAATATTTGAGGAAGTACTGCTTTCTAGTACAGTACTTACTTTGTTTTATACACATCCCCAGGCAACAATCAGTAGCCTAGGTCAGAAGCAGGATTCTGGGAGTGTTAGTCATTTGGCCTGGCCCAGTGCAGCCATTCGTATGTACTTACCTCCAAAATTTCACTGGAGTTCCTTCATCCTAAACAGAATACATTAAATAAATTAACACTATAGTCGTTAGTAGCACTGCTAACGATTGTAACTTGCACTCACTTGTACTAATATTACTAATCCAAGTATGTTTTCAAAGTGCAGTATAAGAAAAAAAAAAAAGGCAAAACTAAACAAAACCACAGCAAAGCAGCCTGATAATCAAAACAGTTTCAAACCTCCTAGAGGTGTAGTCAGGTCAACAATGTGGGATACCAGCTGCTCCAAGTAGCCCACACTTCCATTGTAAACATGCCTAAAAGCTAAGAAGCTGCCACTGCTTCCTGGTCCAGGCTGCAGTTAATCATCACTCTGCCCTCTATCAAATCTCACAAACTCTGACTTCTGTCATAATATTTCATTTATCTTATTCTATCTACCTGATTTCGGTGGACAAACTAAAAGTTGCCATTCAGTCTGAGCTGTCCAGTAGAAGAGTATTTCAAGAAACACTTTGTACTGCAGTTGCTTATAGATCTGAGCAATACATTTTTTTTCTTAAAACCAACTGAGTTGCTTGTCCTTTATGAAGCCTTAAATAAGGAAAGGATCTGAACAATTCTAACATTTAGTTTGAACCTTCAGGTGATCATGATAAAAAAAGAAAGATGTATTAAGTATTTTTATATAGGATCCACATGAGTCACTGCTCTCAAACAGTATTTAAGCCAAATTACTCAAATACCATCTCCAGATTTTCATTAAATGGGTTTGTAATTGTATTTGAAATTAATTGCCTAAGTATTGTAAAGTCAGCTTCTGAAATGTCCTGAGAACAATTTCTTTTGTTGCATTTTGCAGTTTTTGCTGTAGATATATAAAAAAGTAACAATGAAAACTCAGAACTGCACAATATTCTAGAATAGGTGAATAATTTCAGCCAGAATCTCTAAAACTTGACTACTTTTAGGATTAATCACACTTGGGTTTTTTCTGCATGACAAAGGCTGTTTAATTAGCACGTGTTTAATCCATTAAAGCAATAGCTATGCACAAGCTATGCTGAGCTGAAAGAAGCATAAATTTTCCCTCGATGTAAGATTCTGATTAGTATTTGAAGAAATACATCTCTCAGTGAAAGTTGTATTGTTTTCAAAAATATTATATTTGCAGTTTTAAGGATTAAATACAATTGCAATAAAAAACAGAATCGATCTAGTGCCTAACAAATCAAAGATCCAACTCAATAAAGAATTGACTTTCTTCACACCAAACAAGTTCTGTAACTAATACCACACAACGTCAAAAATGCCTTTAAGACTCTGTAGAGCTTTTTCTTACACACTTTTTATATAAACCCATAAAAACATCCCCTTAAATGCATACGTCTCCATTATGACCTTCTCTTATGTATCCAACACTTACTACTTTCTTGACCACCTCCTTGCTCATGCACAAAGTCATAGTAGTGTTTTTAGTTAATTAGGTTGGGCGTTTTTTTTTTTTAATCTGGTATTTTTCAGGCTAATGTGGGATGTAATTAAGAACACCTGTATGCATATATAAATGAACATCTTGGTTACTATTGTATTACAGTATCAAAATTACACAAAGCCAAAACTAAAAGGAATGTGTTAACCAAGCATGCTGACAGATGGCAGCAATCTAAACTGAGAACAGCACCAAAAATACATCACTCAGAAGTGAGAAAAAATTGTACTGAGAGGTAGTATGATTTGTTACTTTAAAATCATAGTACCTCTAATTCAATGAACTTGGTAGAATGACTTGTCAACTGGGCTATTTTAACATGTGTAGTATTGTCCAAATCTTCTTTTTTTTGGAGTCTTTAAGATTTCTTCTTCTCTGGATCACAGAAAACAGGATGCTTATTGCAAGACACCTAAAAACCACACAAATATAGAAGACAACTGATAATCGTGCCACCACCCTTCAGGTAACCCTGGAGACTATCTGTACTATTTATTCCCTACTTCTCAAGGTTCTGTGGCTTCTAAAATTGCATTTCTCAAAATTGATTTACTCATTTTAAATATTACCAAATTTATGTCTGAGTGCCAATAGTCATACAGAGAATAAACAACTTTATTTTATAATAGAATTACAGAAAGCAAAAATAACACTTAATACAACTTCAAGCTGCTATAAATCTAATTTGGCATTTTAACTATACACAGAGTCAACAGCAGAACAAAAACAAAACAAACAAACCCCAAAACAGGCAACCTCCCAAGAACAACAACAACAACAAATCCAAAATAATTAACAGGTTTTCTCAGTCTCAAATGGCGGTTTCAAATGATGGTACTGTCTCATTACTTTATGAATGGAATCCATCACGCACTTTTTACTCAGTATCCTAGAAACCTGCATTAACCATTAGGCAAAGCATCTGAAACATATCCCTCCTCAATAGCAGAAATGTCAGTTCTAACATGTAGGCAGTGAGGTTTAATAGAAAGCAAGCATTCTACAGGTGTGTTCAAATAATGGAAGTGTTGAAGTTTGGACACAGTAACAAAAAAAAGCACTAAGGTTTTAAGCTGCCTAGATCATCTCTTGTTGGAAGAAGAGAAAGATATTTTGTTATTCCTTCTTTCCTTATCTGGAATGTTGCAGACTGCAAAATGTCTGTGAAAAGATGAGCATTGGCACCAAAGTGCAAAAAGAACACAGTGCTCAGTCAGAAGAATTTTCTTTGTAACTCCTCCTCCTCTACAGACTACCACACCATCTCTGCCCCACAGAGAGGAGAACCTTAGAACAGAAAGAGTTACAGGAGATATCAGTATAAAATTTATTCAAAGAAAAATATTTCTTTCAAATTTTAGGAAATGTTGTATTTTTATAAAAATCTTTGTTATGTGATACTATATATTTACCTGAATAATCTGAAAAAAATGTAAATTATTCCAGAAAGACTTCGTTTGAAATATTTGGGAAAAAACCCACTATCTAAATTAGTTAAGATCTCCTTTTTTGCACAATTACTACCTGCTCCAGTGAACAATGCTTTCCAGACTTCTTTTGTGTTCACTTTCATATAATCAAGAATCAGCTTCAAAAAATGCAAATATTTGTGAAAAAGAAGATCATACCCTCTAAAACTTCATTTAAAAAAGTCTAAGTTTGTTAAGAAGTGGTTATAAAAAAAATAAACAAGAAAGATTGTAAGGGAACATAGACCAAAGATGTTAACATGGAGTTTGGTATTGGCATTTCAGTCTTAAACATCTGGTCATCATTGCTAGGCTCGGTGAATTCGGCTGAGTAGTGATGACTTGGAATGATCACAGTTCTTCATGGTTATGCACATGGTCAGTATCATTTTCATTTCTGGAAGAAAACGGAGGGGGAAGATTACATAAGCATTCACAGCAGATGCTGTGTGAATGTCACATCATCAGATCCAAGAGGACTTTTTTTTAAACGATATCAGTTATTTTGAGAGAGGGTTATTTCACAGAAGAAAAGTGTTCTATGAACTAAAGTCTCCTTCAGTCCTGAGGTAAACAGCAATTCAGTTTCTATCAATGCTTTTCCTGCTTTACTATATTTTTCCCCTGCCCAGAATTCTCATGGTGTTTTAATAGTCACCTCCTGCACAGTTTACTGAACCATAGTCTAGTGCATAAAAAGAAATTAAGATAATTGCTCAGTTAATAATCCCTGAGAATCAGGGTACAGCATCTTTCCCTTTCATTAGGGAAAGCAAAGATACATAAAAAACATTGCCATAGTTGTGGTCAGGGCAGAGCTTTCATCACCTCAGAAACAAATAATCCAGATTCATTGTGCGATTCCATTGCCTCAACACAACTGTCTAGAGAGATTTCTACAGGCACACGTGGCTTTCAGTTGGCACTACAGGGCACAGGTCTCCAGATGGTCCATGCTGCAGACAGATATTCAAGACATTTCATGTGGCCTGTATCTGGGCAACTGAATTTGTACCTGAACATTTAAATAAAAGGCATAGCTCAGTCACCACATCTCAAATACAAGAGAAACGTGGTGAAATGTCTTCATATTAGTTCTCTCTCACTTTCTCATAAGCATTTTAGTTTAAGAACTGTAAAGCAGTTAGCAAACCCAGACAAAAATGATGCTTTCCAATATATTGCAAACACCGTTCTACAATGTATATATTCCTAAAAAAAAAAACAAAACACACCCTCAGATGGAAAGAATTATTTTCCTTTTTTGGTTTTAAACCAGGCAGTAGAATATTCAATGAAAGAACAGAATCAATTTTGCAGTTAGTCACTAATGTAGAAATATGGTGCAAACCTGCTAAGATTTTCTTCCCCCCCATGCCAGAGTCCCTTCAAAAGAGATGTTACAATTACATGGGACAGATTATGCTGAACACTGATTGGAAACATACTTTTCTGGACTGAGATGGCATGAAGAAACTGTCATGTTCTGCACAAATATAACTAAAGAAGCAAACTCTGCTCCCAAGACCTTTAAATTAATGGTTGATAATAGTAAATGAGTATTTCAACGTTACCACACACTATAATAGCAAATCCTTACAAATCAAAATGATTTGTTCTGCTTTCTAAGTGCGTCTTTCTACCTCAGATCCGTATGTGTAAAACCTGAAAATATGAGAAGGATGGGAATGTCAAAGGACATTCTCCTTTGCTACAAACTAACAGCTCTCTCAAAAGTGGTGTGGATTTTTCCAAGCTCTTCTGGAGCACAAGTAACATTCCTATAACATTCCTATCTCACAGTTAGTGCAGGTCCACATCCTCTCCTGTGTTTTCAAAATAAAGCTGGAGCATACATGCTATACCTGTTTTCACTGTCACTAAGCAATGAAGCTACAAGACAAATCAAGTTGAACAGTGGCAAAAAGTTAACATAGAGCTTCCTGCACAGTTCTTCATTTTTGCTGACTTGTTCCCATCCCTCCTCCCCCATGAGCAAACATCTCACTGACCCCCCCCCCCAAAAAAAGGAAAAACTCAACAAAACAAACACATGCTCCTATACCCCCCAAACAAATTCCATTACACACACACACCAGTTCTGTGGCCCTTCAGCCCATTGCTTTATAAAATAAAGCAATTTTCCTGTCTAAAATCCCTTTCATTCAATACTTAGGGTACATCTGCACACAAAGGACCTGGAGGGGCCGCAACCATTCTACATATTACTGAGGAAATAAGAATCGAGACAATTAACTGTTTTAAAAAAATACAAGGTAATTTTCTTTTACTTCATGATAAAGGTGATTTTCATTTCTTCAGATGATTTTCTTTGATAGCAGCCAATAGTGCTAGCCAACTAGTGAGATTCATCAGTAGAAAGAGAGATCTCCAAAAAGAAAGTTTAAAACATCACTGTTTAAAGCTTCACTTACTTTTAAATCTCTCCCATTTTATTTAACCTTTCCAATCAATATCTTTTCCTTGAAGCTGAATCTACAGTCAACAAAACAATCAAGTTTGAAAATACTGAAGCTTCAGTTTCAGGACATCAGCCATCATGACAAGCTGAAGAAACCTGAAGCTTTAAACACCAAAGCAGATACCAGGCTTCACATTAGCCTATATCCAGTATGACAGCACTTTATTCAGTGTTCTTTGTGATCTTTCTGGTGAATATTTCAAGAACAGCAGTACTTTTAAAATTATTATTCCTAGAAATTTACTAGTAGCAACAAAAATACCATTTCCTTTTGAATAACTAAATTCTGAGCTGTTTTGTGGCACTGTAGATTCTATCGATCAACACAGCAACCTTTTTTTTTTTTTAAAAAAAAAATATATACTTTTTTTTAAAACAATACTGACCTGGGCCACTGTGTTTTATATTGACTGTCACAGATTTTTGGTAATAGTTTGAGGTTACTAGGTGGTCAAGGCCTGGATTATACTGCTCAAGTAGAAATAACTTTCAGGTAGTACTTTATATTTAATTTTTGTTTCCTAAAGTAAATTCTTTAATATAATAAAACTCATAAAACATCCAATAAAATTACAGTTATTGGTAATGACAAGTATTACATTCATCAGTAAAGAGATTTTCTATATTGATTTCATTCATACTTAGACACAGCCCAAACCACCTGTTCTGAGTTTTTTTTAGCTTTTTTTTAATGAATCTAAAGATATGTTAAATTATCCTTACCACCAATTTCCTAGTGTTGTTTTTTCATGTAAGTCAAACATCAATAAGGAAAAACATATTTTCCCTGTTTAAGCTTAGCTTTTAGTTTTATGTCACTGAATGGCTGCATACGAAACAGATTGTTGATTTTTAGTAAGAATGGATTTTTTTTTGGACCTTTATCAACAAAAAAAGTGTCCAGATAGAAATCCAATTGTTCTAAAACTAAAGAATGTACAATAATTTTCCAGCTGAAATGAGAACCTAAAAATCTTCTATTACCAATTCTGTTACTACTCAACACTAACAATCTTCTATTAGTGCCTATTTCAATTCATTATTTTGTGATAACATATACCAAAAGATCCCCCATATTTTTCCAAGCCTTTTATTATAGAATGTAACAGAAAATATAGATAGAAAAAGTAGCATAAGTTTATCATCACATAAGTTTACCTGAAATGTTTGCTTGAGGACATTTTTTATTTTAGTCTTCATCTTCCTCAGCAAGTTCCGTTTCTTTGTGCACCACTACTCTTGTGACAGACATGTCAGGGTGCTGTTCTTTGGCTTCTTTGATTGCCTGTGCCAGGGCCTGCAACCATATTTAAATTATGTAACTCAACAATGGTAAAAAAAAAAAAAAAGGGCATTAATAATGGGCCAGGGAACAGGTGTGTAGTGTTGGCAATTTTGATAATAAATATTCAGAAGTCTGAGTTCCTGAGCATGAGAGGGCTTAGGAAAAAAAAACAAACAAAAAACAAACAAACAAACAAAAACAAACAAACAAAAAAAAAAAAGCCACAAAAGAAACAGAAAACAAAAAACCATGACACTATACGAAAGGCTTCAAAAAGGTACCCACATTTCCAAAGTAGCAAATAACCTTAAAGTCACCCTGTAACTTTTCTAGCTTACCCCAGAAGACGAAAAGTACATTATACTGGAAGAATTAGAACTTCTGCAACAGATTCAACAAATAAAGACAAAGCAAGGATGTCCTACTAAGGAAACATGTACACAGGAACACATCGTATGCATTGATACAATATTGGTGTTTACTCACGTAATAATTCTAATATTTTTTATTGGTTTGAATTCTATAATGGGCCAAATGTAAGCTATGTAGTATAAGTGAGGTTTGAAAAGAAAGTGGCTATTGAGATTTAATAACCAGTGTTGATCATTGAAAAAAACAGAGGTCTCTAATCTCTAAATTACACATGTTAAAAGCACTTGAATTCTGAAATTCAAAATCAAAATATATTTCTCCTATTGAGAATTGTTTTAGCGATGTAGGGAGCAAAAAGCAAGAGTGAACACCCATCATATAGTTTATGCTTCTGTAGAGCTCCATATCAAATGAAATTGTGGTAGAATTTTCTTAAATCTGTTAAGAGCTGCTCGCTGCTTTGAACTTCGGTGCTTTATTTTTTTTAAAAAATAATAATTTCATTTTCTACTTCACTAACCCTTTATCTCAAAACAAAGAAGGACTTGGAGAATGGTTTTTACTAAAGCATTGTCCTGTACGCTAAACGTATTATGTGACCTTTTCTGATGTCCCAAGTGCATTGAACGTACGTAAAGGCAGACAAGAGCCATGCCTAATGCTGAACAACCTTGTCATTTAATTATAAGTTTCAAGAAGAGATTAAACTTGTCAAGAACCACTTTCTAGCAGCAGATCAAAATCTGAAATTAAATTCCCTGAAAGCTCTCACTACATTACACTAAGAAGCTAAATTAAACCCTATTGAGTTGTGTAGCTTCCATAAAGTTAGAATTGGATTCACTGTATCTTTATGTGTAAGGTAGGCTTTTCCATTTATATTATGCAGTGACTGTTGATTGACTTTATCACAATAGTTTCCTAAATTAAAAAAAAAAGTGTGATCATCGCTACAAGTAATTGATAATAGCACTTTCTCAGTGTTTTTTTTTTTTTTTTCTTTTTTTTTTTTCTGTGTACTTATTGAATTCACCTTTCTTAATTGGGCAGGTAGAAGTAATTTTAAGCTTTGTTGCTAAGGTATCAAAATATAACTGCCTTGGTGCTGATAGAGATCAAAGGTACTAATGTAAGATTACAGCAGATCAACAATTATTTTTGTTGTATAGAATTCCGTAAATACAAGTCAAAAACTATTTTTCACATTCAATTAGTTTTTGTCTTAACATATTTCAAAGTTTTCAGTCAAGACGAACTCGGCATTTAGATGTTGCTGACACAAAGGAGTAGAGACTCCCATCTGCCTAGATTAATGTATCAAAATTGATTTAGTAATGCTCTTCCTCCCAAATGGCAAAAGCCACTCTAAACTAGGTGGGTCTCTTCCAAAATAAGCAACCCCTGTAAAAAATAGTAAGAAATCTACTCACATGATTTATAAACGCAAAGTTAAAAATGCTTATAACTCAGTTATACTCTAAAGGCTCTCTATTCGCTAAATACCATAGTTTAACAAATTTGCTGAAATCAACAGGATCTTTCCTTCTGTTCTCCACCTTTGTCCTACTTCAGGTTTTTGAAAAATCTTCTATAACTCATTGGACTATTGATAACACATTGTAAGTATTAACAGCTTACATACTCACCTCATCATGGTCAATGTCTCCATCTCCAGTAATGACAATTCGCTTCTCAATTCTTGTTTCTGATACCCCACCTTTTACCATCTACAGATGGCACAAAAAAACACAAGAAAAAAAACTTTGTGTAATTATTTTATATAGCCGTAAGCTTTCCGGTATGGCACTGAAGCAAGTAAATTTCTGTCACTGGACTACAGTTAGTAGTAAGTATTCTTGGTGCCAAGTCATCCTTTTTCAGTTATGCAGTTAGTCACACTCTAGCAAGTGTCAAAAAAAAGCTTGATTAAAAAACAAGTAATGGAGAATTCCTTCTGTTACTGGAGCCCAAGTTTGAACAGATCTTGATATGCAGACCAATAGGAATTCCAGGCTCTTCCATGATATAAATATCATAAAAATCTGGCAACAAGGAAAATTCCAGGAGTCTTGTCTTTGATTTCAATCTGTCCAGCATGGTCTTCTAATTAATAATACTCACTAAATAATCCCATACCATCAAATACAAGCACAATCCTTTTTTTTCCTCCTCAACTCACATACCATAGTGTCAAGTTTTCAACATATTTCACATTGTTGATGGAAATAATTTAATGCTTTGTTTCTTAATTTCTCACTCTGAATTTAGCACACAAATATTTTCACTGAAATAAAACTGTATGGTGGTGTTTGGATTTTTTTTGTTTGTTTGTTTTAAATGAGTCTGAATAATAGAAAAAAAAGTATTTCTCAAGATCCACTGGCCGTTATTAGAAAAGATGCAATATAATCCTGTCAAGAACACCATTTGAAAATTAAAACTATTTTGACAGGCACCTTTATCAAAAACAAACAGTTTGAGATGTAAAATATGAAGTTCATTTAGAAAGCTCACAAAGCCTCTTGATCACCAATAAGCAGTCTACAAAAATAGAAGGATCTACTGTGTTATGGTCATCACGGCCATATTTGAGAAGACAAGAATTAAACTATTTTCTTTAATGTTTCCCTCCAAAAAGAAGCATTCCCACGTGGACTTAACATGGAAATTTCTACTTTTAAAAAAATTATATCCATGATATCATTTTTTGAATACAGATTTTTCTTAAAACAGTGATGACTTAATGAATGCAAAAGGGATCAAGAGACTGAAAAAGACCTGGTTGCTATTCCATCTAAAGAAACATACTCATTGTAAATTCAGAGCTGATTTTATTTTATGCAGCTTTCATCTGATAAATTTACAACATTATCCATCCAGTGTCATTCCATGAATACAACTTTCAATATTAAGTGTATCTGGTTGCTTAATTTATACAGTCAGCAACAGGTTATTGTTCCATTCTCTGATGATGTGAAACATCTTGTCTTGGGAAGAAAAAAATCCCAAACTAACACTTTAGATTTCCTTCTTCCCTTTTGCTTCACTGCAAACAGTGCTTTCTGTAACCTTGAAAAAAGTATTTTAAGAGTTTAAAGACAAGAGCTGGAAACTTTGTTGTGGGGGCACCCTAAAAATTTGATGTTTACATAAACAATGAATAAAAACAACACTTCAGTAGTTCTAACACACTCTGGCATTAAACATTACATGAGACCAAAATAGATGTGATGTCCTGATAACACTGAGCTTTCATTTTCTTTTCAAGCATGGAATGCAGAGCACATACTTCAGCACTAAAATACGCTTGGAAAGTAATGTAGTGGTATGATCTGTTTTTAAACACATTCTATACCTAATGGCACACAGGAAGGTCAACACAGAGTCTGAGACAACATTGTTTCACTACATCCTTATAAGAGACACCACAAGCAGGGCCCCTGTGGACCTCAGGCACATCAGCAATGTTAACAAATATTCTCTAAGATACCAACAAGCGATGACAGAACTGGGAAAAAAAATATAGGTATGTTCTCCTTGCCAAGCACAGAAATAAGATCAATATGAAAGACGAAAAAAACTAATCACATTTTCTACCTTTTCCCATCCTGTTTTTATATTCCTGTTTATTCATTAAGGGTTTTCTGCTCAAAAACTGTATGCAGAAAAATCAGCTTTCCCATGTACCTAGAATGAATCCAATCCACTTGAAGTCAGCTTCCTTCAGAAATCAGGTATATAGGTATCAGAGACTTCAATCTAAAACTTGGATTTTTTTTTTGCCCTTGTTTTTAAATTAAAAACAAACAAACAAACAAAAAAACAACTTCAGAGAGATTATCCATTTTACCTTGGTGATGTGTGTAGTTGTGGTAGTAGAAATTGACTCTGACGTAATTGTCTGTGCACTCAGCAACACACCAGCACTGCCACCAGCGCTGCCATCAAACTGTGAGATGAAAAATAGCATTTTTATATTTTGGTATTTAAAAGCTGTGTTTTCATAGGAGTAAAAGCAAGTTTTCTTATTACTAAGCACAGACTTATTCTTTAGTTCAAATGGAAAAGTTAGAACTGAAATTTAAATAGAAGTCATCCAAGTTCACAACGTCACAGACTCAGTAAACCGTTACAGTTCATTCTCGTGGAAAAATTATGATCAAAGTTAAGTGCTTTAATGAGATGACTAACCAACTTTCCAAACCTAAATACAACTTATATATTTGCAGCAACTACGTTATTTTTATCAAAAAAGACTTTCAGAACTTTAGCAGTAATATTGGTTTGTCTATACATGCTTCACTTAACTACTTCATAGCCAAAATATAATCTCAGCTGCTACAAGAAGTATAGGTTTTTGAATAGCGTTTCTTGGGCATTATGCATTTGGGGCTACAAAGTATTGGAATAAAGCCCAACTTTAATATAACAAATCACCCTGCCACTGTACCTGTGGAGATTCATATGTGATGGTTTTAGTTTCTGTTTGAACAATTGGAACTTCTTTTGTGGAAATTTCAGTTCTCTGTGTGGCATCTGAAATGGTTACCATCTCCGTTTTCACTACTGGAGGCTATGGTGCAAGAAACAGACAATCAACTCAAAAGACATAAGAGGAAACTTTGTAAAGTGGAACTAGAAAGTAAAATCAAAGCCACATGAAAGCATAAGTATTGGACTGTTTTCTCCAATTGAAAAGCATATAATAAGCACCGTGAAATGATGACTAATAAACCAGCCCTCTACCCCCACACATCCACAACACGAAAAAACTATCTCCTAACAAGCTTCGCCAAAGTTCTGTGTTTCACCAACAGAAAATATCACAGAAGGTAATCGCTAAAACCATGTTTCAACATAGATATTTGAAATGTATAAAAGAGCATCAGTAGGAAGAATCTTAGTTTGTGTAAAGTTCCATCAAATAACTGATAGCTAGTTCAGATACATATTTCCAAGATCAATGATATTCATATTAGAATTACTTAGTCAAATTGCAAATAAGTCCAAGAAATTCCAAGTATAATGCAAAAATTTAACTTTTGAATGTGCACTACTTCTGGAACAGAAAAATAAATTTTACAATTGATTTTAAGCAGGGGAAATCCTAGTCAAAAAAAAGATCCTTTCCCTCCCTCAAATACTCTTGCACAAATAGAAACCTTTTGCCCTCCCTCCAAACAGGCTATGCTTTAGGAAACGTGGGTGCCTGCTTCCAAAAGTCTTGTAAACTGATTTTTTCATATCATTAATCAGAACACTTGGAACTCTGCATGCAGAATACAACAAAAGAAAATTGTTTGGGTTTAATTGAACAAAATGTCAAGTAGGAAAATGACAAGTAGGAAAAAAAAATCCAACTGTTCAAAAAATTCAGCAGATGATCACGTCCACTTTACGAAGACATGCATTGCTGCACTTCATTTTTTTTCTTCTGATTCTTTATAAAGTTTACACAATAATGACCCCTTCAACCTTTGTTGGCTTAAAAGAGCTGATTGTGACTGTAACCAACCCATGCTTCCCTAAAAATCTATTGCACTACAAGACTCCACAGTAAGATCGTGAGATATATATGAATACACATATACACATACACAAACAGACGCATATATTAAGTCTAGTCTATAAGTTTGTGACATTTCTTCAAACGGAAACAAAGATAAGAAAAGCCGCAACTATGGAGTTAAAAAAAAAAAAGAACAAAAAATGGCAACGGATGTTTTCTAACTCCAATTGCCAATAATTTTCCAATTACAATTACATGTCAAAGTGTCAAAAACAATTGACAAATAGACGAGACAGGACTTAAAACATAAGAAACATAAATAATAAATGTTATGTATATGTATATAAAATAAGGGGGAGATAAAAAAGAGATGGCAGTCTTCAGAAGGTTTGCTTTACTGGTGATTCTCACCAAGTTATAGCAAAAAGCCAGAAACCATAACTGAACAAGACAGTTTCACTGCTCATCAGTGGTTTCCCCTTCCAAATGATCTGAATCTTGTTGGATGCCAGAAGAGCTGGAAGAATAGGAGAAGAAGAAAGGCAGGTACATTTTTACCCAAAGAAATATCTCTGCTTAATCTAGCCATCAAACTGTTCTACCATTTACCTCAGAACAACAAATTATTTGTGCTGCAACATCAATGTCAACATGAGACACATCTCCATTGAGTTTGAGCTGTTCTTCCTCCTTTTCTTCACCTAAGTCTTCCTTAAGTTCCTCTGACAAATTCTTTTCCTCTGTAGGTATGATAACTGCGTTTTCCTGGACCAAATCTTCAGCTGTAACTTGTGTGCTCTCAACTGGTACAGTTAGCTTACTGCCTTGCGGTGTGGCTTCCACATGCTGTATTTTTTCTTCAAGTTCTCTCCTTTTCACATCTTCTTCTTCCTGTTCTTCCCTGATGACTTCCTCAATTGCCCTATGATGTGGTTGGTATTCTCCCACCTCTTCATCCTCACTCTCACTACTACTGCTGCTGCTACTATACGATGGCAATGAAGAAGAGTCCTTTTTTGATAGATGCTCCACCTTACATGTTTCCCCAGCATCAGCTGCAACTTGCATTTTCCCTTTGTCGGTTTCATCTACGACTAGTGTTTCTTCTATCCCAACCTCTGCCTGCTTCTTCTCCTCCACTATGTCCAGAGTCTCATGTGAACTCTGCACAAAAAACATGGATGAGGAAAAACAAAAGTAGAGCATATGAATAAATGAAAATGACGGAAACAAAATAAGCTGATGGCTGGTTCATGTCATATAGAAGACAAAAGATGGTTGTGATGGTTAGCTGAAAAAGGAAGGCAAGAATGAAGATGGATTTTAAGAGTTAGAGCCAAATTTAACTATGGAAAAATCAGTAGAACCTTATCAGCATCGCTGACTCCAGTGCAAGGCCCTTCTGTTCTGGAAGCATGTCTCTGTGAAACAAAAAGCAATCAGAGGACAAAAATCAATGCATAACCCCTTTCAATAGCATAACATTCTACAAGCAAGCTTTAGGAACATGACAGTAGACAGGTACTGTGTACTCACTGTAAGACTCACATAGAACTATGCCCCTTTCCTTCTACTTCATTAAAATATATCACTCCAAAGTAGGTAAGAATTACAGATGTTATTAATTGGGATAAGAATTTAATTATGAAAGACTGAAAATAAAAGCATGAATGCACAGGTCAGTGATGCTAGTTAGGGAATTACTTATCTCAGTTGAATTTGGAATTAGAATCATAGAACGGCTTAGGTTGGAAGGGACCTTAAAGACCATCCAGTTCCACCTCCCCAGCCATGGGCAGGGACACCTCCCAAAAGACCAGGTTGCCCAGGGCCACATCCAACCTGGCCTTGAACACCTCCAGGGATGGGGCATCCACAGCTTCTCTGGGCAACCTGTGCCAGGGCCTCACCACCCTCAGAGTAAAGAATTTCTTCTTTAATTAGGAATAAGTAATATTATAATATTATAGGTAAGTCAAAAAAAAAATTGCATTCCACTATCAGTTTATCATCAACACACAAAAAAAAACCTTTACTGTAAGATTAGTTGTTCACCTTTGGGAGGGAGACTGTTGAGGCTTGTATGTTGTCAAAATAGCAGTATGTGACTACCAAGATGATCTCATTAGGATTCATATGATGAGATTAAGGCAACTGTATTAGTATTTGTTCCATGGCAAAATGATTTATGATGGATATACCTGAAAGCCCACCATTACGCAGCTTTTTGATCTCATGTATTTTTAGAAATGTAAATTCGAGTTCAGGCAGCAGGAACTCGAAATCAGCACACCATCTGTGACTTAATCCTAGCTTGTACGGCTGTTCAGCGAGCCCAGCACCCACAGGAGTGCAGGCCGGCATGCCTGGCGATGCTCACACAGCAGCCCGCTGCTGCTTCGGAAGCGCAGCGAGGGGAGCACGAAGCTCCTCAGCTGGATCTCCTCCGCACCCGCCGGGAAGCGAGCAGCTTGCCGCCCCGGGCGCGAGGGCTGCGGGGTGCAGCCCCCCGGCACGTTTAAGTTTAAGGCGGGGAAGGACGGGACGGGGGAGGCACCTGGGGCGGCGGCGGGGCGGGCTGGGCCCGGGCTGGGCCCGGGGCCGGTCCCGAGGCGGCGGTGTCGGAGCCGGTCTCGGTCGCTTCCCCCGCAGCGCCCTCTGCTGGCCCCGCGCGGGCTGCGGCGAAGGGCCGGGCCGTGCCGGAGCGAAAGGCCTCTTGGCTAAATAAAATGGACGTTATCTCTTCTTCTAGGCTCTAGGCGGTTAGAGAAGGGAAAGGAAAGAATTAGCCAGTGGCGGACAGAGCGGCAGAACCTACCGAGAACAGGACAGGCATGCGAGAGGACACGACAGAGACAAGGATTTGCTTCGGAGAACCCTGCACAAGCACAGGAGGCACCCCAGGTGTTCCAGGCTGAGGGCAGAACATGGCAACACCCTGCTATGACCACAAGTCAGAGGCATGCTCTCATACTGTATGCCCACCACACATACTTTTGCTCTTTATTTCACACTATAAACATTGAAAACATTTCTTATTTCCACAGATTTCCTAACCAGAACAGTTTACCTGAACAGTCCTGTATTTACTGTTCTCAGCACATTCTAGTTCCCCGTTCTGGAGCTTTAGGTACTCAGGTACATTGGCTTTGAACAACATGCACCCACAATGCTAAGAGGAATTTATACATTAGACCTTTTAAAGGCTGTTCTCAAATGCTTAAAAGAAACAAACTATGCAGATGTGCATTGATTATACAATGCTTTAAAAAGGCTTTCCCATTCTAGTGGGAAAACTCAAAAATACATACAAGGGTATGTCGCTTTAAAGCATAAATTAGGTTTATAGCTAGATTTGTTTTCTGTAGTACTATGAATCCATATATTAAAACATGCTTTTAAGATTCATATGGGTACAAGCCTCTGAAAAAGCTAAGTTTTTCTTTATTTCAGTTTTCCCTCCACAAACTCTTACACATAGAAAAAGTTAAAATAAAAAGCCAATAATGCAGCAAATACCTAACATGGACGCAACATACATTTTGCCAGCATTAAATAACATAGACTTCTGTCTTAGAAAATGGGAACACAGACAATCAAGGTAGAGAAGCACATCAGAGAAAAGCCAAAATGCCATGCAGATAACTGCTATATGCTATAGCATGGACTTATGCGCTAGCACTGCAGAATCTAAACACTAAGTTACACCATACTACTGTGCATACAGTACTACACATATGGCACGCAGAAGAACAGAAAAGGAAAAGAGCTTCAATTTTTTTTTTCCCCTATGGTAAAATTTAAAGCTTATTCCAAAGGTGGCTAAGAAAATTTTATGGGAATGAAGTTGTTTAAATCTTCCCTAATGCAACATTTGATATCCACCAGGGCAACGTATTACTCCTCATCCCCACTTTCTTTCCCTAGTTCACTGCACCCAGTAATGTTAATCTATTAATAGCTTGCATCAAAAAAACTGTGATCACGATGCTCCTTCTATCATACTCTGCCACCATGTGTTGTTTCTAACCACTCAAAGCAGTAAAGAAAGAAATATTTTATTTTTGTATGTGGTCAGACTGTATGCACCTCTCTCCACATATGTATAATAATTAAAGACAGGCACATGCTCTCATCTTGTGTTTTACCACCAAATTTTTAGGTCTTCTAATTTTTTAGAAGGAAAACACCAATCACAATTTGCTTCATAATGTAGCCCCTGTTCCCTGGTGAGACATTTAGTACAGATTACTAAATGTATAGATAGAATTTGCACTCTTGAATCAATTACTGTATTTACAACAATGCATCAGCCTCTGAAGATGCTTAACTTCCTGGCAAACAGTCTTCTAGCACATAGGCACATAAATGAAGTGCTGCTTGTAAGTAGAGGAGGCTGGGCATGGGGATTAAAAAGTGATGATTCTAGATAACCGTAACTTTATAAGGTAGCCCATGTTTTGTGACATACATATCAATGCATCGCAATTAAGTCACAGATGCTGTGCATTTGTGGGAGTACAGTGGTACAAATGAGATATATCCAAAGCAGCATTTCTTAGACACAGGAAATGACTTATTTGCAATTATTTTCACTGGAGCAAAAGCAGGAAGAAAAGAATATTAGCAGTGGCGTCCTTGCTTTATTCTTATCTACTGCCTAGCTATCATTAAAGATAGGCAGGAAATATACCTTCCAGGAATAGGAAGGAGAAATGTCTAATAATACCAGGAAGTTTAAAATTGGGGGTAACAAAGAACTCAACCCCAAACTTCTTATCAACAAATAATTTGGGATCAAAATATGCTGTATCTCAAGCCTGTTTTATAGATGTTACTGAAATATGTCTGACAGCTTTACAATCAGTTTTACCTAGGTGGCAGAAAATAGTCCAAAAGAAATGTAAAAAAGCAACATCACAATTGCTACACATCATCACTATCCTACTGCTAGTAGTCCCACTAATTATATTGTGCTTCTTCACTGCATGGATGTTAAGCAGCTTAGGAGGGTGGAAAAATCCCCCATTTTCCAGGATAAATTAGGTACAGAAGCATGGAGGCACCTGAAACCTGGTTGCATTTTACAGCATTATTGATTTGAGTAATGATTACATAGTAAATATGTGAAACAAAGGTTCTTGTATGAAGTATTAAATAACCATAAACAATTATTTCCATCTCAAATGGAAATACCTGTTTTGCTGTCATCCAGATCACATAAAATACAGTAATTTTCCGCCAAAAAAGTGTTCTTTTTCAAACAGGAGCCATTCAGAACTTCACAGCCAGTTTAGTGTTTAAGCAGAACGTTGCTGGCATTCATATATACAAATCTTGCTTTACAACTCAAACTTCTCCTTTCAGTACTGACATCAGGAAGAAAAAATAGAAAAAGAAAGAAGTGCCCCAGCTAGCCCACAGCGGATGCAGCAAGAAGGCAGTAGATTTCAGGGCAGCCACCTTATCAATTTCCTCTGGCTTTGTTCCAGCAATCCGTGGCATTGCAGTCCATTGCTTCTCCTTCCCGGGCAGTATTTTCACTTGGAAAATGTGGTCTCCTTTTTTCTATGTGGTTTTCATTTTGTTAAACCATTGTAAATCAACAAGCAATGAGACAGATACACAATGCAAATCAACATAAAACCAAACCATCTGAAAACAACACAACATACTAGGTGAGAGGAAAAAATACATGGATAAAAGAATGCTATTGCAAAGGGCCTCTACTTCAACACAGAAAAAAAAATCAGTGTAGAAAATGCACACAAAAATTAAGTTACGTTTTTATATAAATGCCTGTTTTTAACCAAAAAGATATTTGCAATTAAGTGAGACAATGTATCTCAGACATTTGAAAATTTGTACCTATGCATATATCACTACAGATAGAAATATTAATGTAATACTGAAAGATGAAGGAATAATTTTGTTGCAGTCGGGAGGGATAGGTGTAACAGTGAAATAAGAGGATAATGATAGAGAATAAACTAATTGCTTTTGAGGATTGATTTGCTGCTCTACTCTATAAAAGAATCATATGAAGTAACAAAATTAAAAGTTTAAGAACAGCCAGAGCAATTTATTTGGGTGTTTTTTTTTCCCCCAAAATATTTAGGATGTTATTTCTGAAAAATTGTTTTCCAAACTGCTGTTTCAAGGTTCAGTCACAAAGGAAGTATAGAGAAAAAACAGGTAAATTAATTTTTACAGACTTTTAGAGACTAAGGTGAATAAATTGTAATGAATACACTAATACATCCTGAGGAAGTCAACATTGTAAATTAAATGATTGTGTGAAGTCCTTCACAAATGACACAAGTCAGATAGCTGTTTATGTAGAGGCTGCTAAGAAGAGTTAAGGAGACACAATGAGTGAAGAGTTCTACTGTCACTGAAAAATTAACTCCATACATCTGCATAAATCAATGAAATTTAAGCTGTGCTTAAAACAGAGCAAAATACTGCCATTGCTTACAACTTTTTCTAGTGATTCTAGTCCAGCTGTTGTAGAAGAACAAAATCCCACACATTATTTAAAGCCAGGTCCAATGGTAAGTGTTAAAAAGTTAATGTATACCTAGTATAAACAAATATTACATTAGCCAAACAAAGACTGGATGTAAAGGACAACATGCATTTACTATATTGTCTACAGGGTTGTATGAAATTGCATGCGGACAAGCGTCTGCAGTGACATACCCCTTGTGTCTGTAGGGACAGAGGTGTGATACGCCGCTTTTCCCACTCATTTGGGCGTGGTTCAGGTGTGGATTCCATGAAATTGCGCTTGAGCTCACTAATGCTAGCCTGGTGTTTCAGTAAGTCATCCTGGGTCTTATCCAGGTCCTAGCAACCCGCAACGTAAAACAAAGTAGGACAAAACACGACAACAAAAGCAAACTTAACAGCTTAAAAGAAAAAAAGAAAACAGAACCAAATCAAGGAAAGTGCCTTGTGTCCTGAGAGCTTCGAGAGCTAGCCTTCTTTAGAGAACCTCAAAATCCAGAAGTTTAAAGCAATAAGGTTTTGTTTGTGAGTGGTAATACACTACTACTACTACCACCAGATTTTAACGCAAAGGAATGATAATGCTGTGTATGGTTATTTAATAGAGATAATTTCATCCAAAATATGAAACTCTTGCTGTTTCAAAGGGCTAGTCATTTCCAATGATTGCTGGCTTTCAGCTGAACTCTAAGCATCTTTCATCTAATTTCTAAGCACCAAGGCAAATATTTTGGATATTGCAAAAGTAACATTACTGAAGGCAGCTGTAAGAAAGATAACATAAGGAGCATTATAAAAATGCATCTCTCAATATTACAAGCTCCATGAAAAATACATATTTCTGTGAGGACAATACCACAGGGCCAAATATGCAAGCAACTAACACCTGCTTCACTTCACAGGGCCTCACTGTGCCTATCACATAGGCCTAGACATACTGGAAAAATCAGATTTAAAGACTTAAAGACTGTTACCAGTCTTCTCCACATTCAGCAATCCAACCACAGATGCAGCTGTCAAGTATGGGTGGGTTTTGCGCATATCATTACCAAAGAGGTGTTTTCTCTAAATTGTACCTTCTAAGGCAAGCACCAAAGGGGACACCAGAGCGTCAATGTCAAATTATATTTTATTATGAGCCATCGAGGCTAAGATAGAACAATTTGGATCAAAAAAAAACCTTGTCAAGTCATGAAAAATCCCAAACCAATATAAATTAATTTCTGATGTCTTTGAATTAGTATATTCAACACCACGCTGTTATTGGTGCTGCAAGTCTATTTCTTAATTCTGTGAATCTTCAGACATGCACTTAGTACCTTAAGTACATTCCCACCTTCTGGAAATTCACTAGGTTAATATTTTTACAGGACCAATGTTTCACTTTTAAATTAGGATTAATAAGCAAGGGATACTAAATATGTCCTCTAAATATGTCCCGCTAAAATGTGTTTTTAGATCAAACTCAAACATTATACAAAGGATACTCCATTATACAACTGAAGTTGGTGATGATTCTCATATCACAATTTTAAAAACTGCTTTGGCTTGACACAAGGCATGTTTCCTGGACTTGATCACAGCAAAGTTATGCAATGTACACGTACAGTACTTTAGTAAGTTATACACAAGCAAATTTTAAATAGTGATCAAAAGCTGCGAAAAGCCAAGAAAATTAGTTTTGATTACTGTGATCCATACACCTTATTACCAAACAAATACAATGATTTTTTAAAAAGACAGTTTGTGACAAAAGGAATTATTTATAGCCCCATTTGGATGAATTAAGTTAAAAATATCAGTAGGATTCTCTGTATTTTCTTCAGTTACTAGTTTGTGTTATTAATGACAAGTTATATGATAGTGATTTTAACTACAGATTACTCCAGATTTACAGACTACTTGGAAATTCTTAAAATAAAAATCTCTACTTCAGCGACAAATAATAGTACTACACATTAAAATACTGTTCAAAGCTCTTTGCTTTTGCTCATTGTCAATAAGAACCAACTTTTAGGGAGCAAGAAATGCTTCCATTTAAAAAATGAAAAAAGCAAACATCAAAAACATTTCTAAGTACTCACTTGAAAAATCTGATCCTTACGTAAGTTTCTCAAAGCTCCCAAAAAATCCCTGCATGTCAGAGCCAGAATTAGTTTTTCCATGCTTCTACCACTGCTTGTGCCTTATGTTCATTCAGGTAACAGATCTGATAAAAGGTGATTGAACTGGTGAAAACCAGAAGCCCTGCTCAACAGAAGATGCACACTTGAAATAGCAATATATAAAAAAAATCCTGTTTAGGATGATGAATGAGCCTAATGTGTTTGATATATCTAAATAGGGCTATCAGTCCCAGTTGCCACATTGAAAACATCTAGCAAAAATACGCATTCAATATTCAAGCTGAGCGTTTTGTTTTGTTTTCTGAAACTTTAAAAAATTCAAACTAGAATTGTAACATGCAACATTTCCAAGCTGGTTTTCCCCATGCACGTCATGCACTGTGTTCATCACAGCCTGCAGGTGACCTCCCATCCCATGCAGCTTGGCAGCCCATGAAAAGGGAAAGTGTTTCTTATATTATATACAAACCTCCAACATTAAATTGCTATGTCTGACATAAATATTTTCCCCGTCTACTCTCAAGGAATTGCTCTGCGAAATTAAGTCACACACACAAAAAAAATCAAATCAAAATGAACATAAGATATACCAGCAAGAAAATGTAAAATAAATTTTTAAAAAATCAGACAAATACGGGAAATAAAACAGTACAGTGAAAAGGCACTATTTAGACAAAAACCCATAGAAATGAAACATAGTTAGGGTGCTAACTAGGCAGCCAGCTACAGACGGATTTGACTGTAAACTAAAACAAAAAAACCACCATGCACCTTCTGCTGTGCTTTCTCCTCTTTGGGTTCCTCCAATGTAAGAACATAGTAAATTATCAATAAACATAAGCTTACAGAATAACAGAGGCTTCATTTCTTTGTAAATGCTGCAAAGCGTGCTATATTTACAGACCTTTCCTGTTTCGGCCCCAGAGGTTGAAATTATTAAGCGACTTGGGTCTTCCTTCACCTACGTTGTCGTAGCATGGCTGACAATATTTGGCATGTGGCATGAAAAATGGAAGTTTCATGCTATGTCCCTCTATTGCTGTACTTTTCAGTATTATCTCAGATGGATATTTAAGAATGTGTAATGGAAAAAGATGATGTGTATAATTTCTATGGTAAAAGCCTTAACCCCTGCAATGAGTTGATGGGAAAATGGAACTTACTGCATAATTTATTTTGGTTTAACAGTCTAGGATTCAACTCACCTAAATAATGTATTTACAAGCTGTCTTAATTGTTATTTTGTGATTATTTGAGCCTCTCCACTCCCATCTTATAGGTTAATATATTCTTCCTCAAACTGAAATGAGCTCTGTTAGAAATGATAGCTGACCTTAATTGCCTACAAGTATTTTGAACACCTTAAGGAAAGTCATTCTTTAAAAAGCAAACCACCTCCCAGCCTTCCCAAAGGTACAAATACCAATTGCTCATCTTAGGAAGAGTCAACACTGTGCAACTGCATACATCTGAAGAGTGGTTTACTTATTGCATGAAGTTTGCATTTTCTGCTGTGTGGGTGCATAAATACTGCGGTATATATCACATTTATTCATTTCTCACTTTTCTGTGATTCTGTTTTCTGTAATTTTATTTTATGAATGGACTGATTTATGTCACGGAAAATTAAGAAAATCTTTATAGTCTTGTTTTTCATTAAAAAACTTAGATTCGTGTTTTTAATGATGTCATGCTTAGCATGCTTTTAATATATACATTGTATTGATTTAATCAGTTTAAACAACTTTATTAAGTGTGACATTGAACAAGCCCTCCCCTTTTTTGGTTCTATAATATTTTTATATTTCCTTTGAAGATCAAAATAAACTGCCTTTTTCTAGCATGGTGTTGTTGCTCTTACATGCACAGCAAACATAGGGAAAGGAAGCATTCCGTAAACTATTCGAGATGATCAGAGCAACATATTAGTGTGAAAGAGGCTTCTGTACAGCAATTTTAAAAGTGTATTTCAAAGAAAGTTCAGACTTTGGTGATTAAGTCAGACAAAACCTACAACCACAGCTAATGAATCAAATCAGTCTCCACATTAACTACTGCTAGAGAAAGCACTTAATGTTTTAGACTCAACTTTGAGTGAACCCTTATAGGGCAGAAACATCTGAAATCCAGAACAAGAAGGTGATTTTAAAGCATTGACTTTTTTAAAATTCAGCTATTCACTTTTCAGTTCTTAACAGAACTTCGGAGATGTGCATTACGAAGTCAATGTGCTCAGGAGACATGCATTTTAATACACAATCTGATAGCGCAAATAGCAGAATTTTTTACTATTTTAACAATAGAAATTTTAACAATAATTGCAGATACATTTTTTCACAGCAATTCCAGTATTCAGATTTATGTGCTCCTAAACATTTTGAACTACAAGCTATGCTATACGTAGCTCAGTATCATTAGAATATAATGAAATTATGCATGCTGTATGAATTCAGAACAAACGAACAAGAAAACCCCAGCTATCTATTGCCTAAAAATCCATGAATGGCAGTTTTTCACAAACAAGAAAAGTTAGAAAGATAGATACATGTCTGTGTATGTGCCTACTCACATTTATACAGGCATGTACATACACATATCCCTGTCAGTGTGTAAAACTGAGGAAGCCTCCGGGAGAGCTAGCATAATAGCTATGCAGTGTCAACATTTAAGCAACAGAATTACACACCTCCTCTTCCTCTGCTTTGTCATTCAGGTCACTGTCATAAGAGGCACTAAATGAAGTCGCCTTAGGCTCCAGGTAGCAGAGGGACAGAGCAAGAGGAAGGGAAAATGTGAGTGAAAGAGGAATAGACTGGAAAGCAGAGAGAAGCAGCACAAAGATAAGGAGAAAAGAGGGGATGAAGGAAGGAGAGGTTATAGGAACATAGTGCTGAAGGCCAGGTGGGAGGAAAGAGATGCAAACATCAGGAAGGCTAGGAAAACTAATATAACCATCCTCATCAAGCAGCGAGTGGAAACTAAAAGAAAAGCATTTGATAAAGCTGAATGAGACACACAACTCAGTGTTTTTGTAGTCATTTTTAAAGACTTTTCCCTCCACAGCAGGGGGGGCTTGACTAGCAGGAGTTCTCATAGATTCAAAGCTCTTATTTGGTGAACCTATTTTATTTTTCTTATGATCTGGTGTTTCTCTCATGGAATTACACTCCAAGATGTCTGGAATGGTAAGGACAGGCTCCCCAAGGGGATCTTCCTCTGAAATATCTGAAAGCATGTCCATCTCAGGGATAGGTGACAGGTTTGTGAGATGGGATGACACAGAATGGATGGGTAGTGATGGTGGGTGTATGTGAGTGAGCCAAAGAAACAAATTCTGTGCACAGTGGAAAATGAAAGCACAACAAAATGCAGGTTTGTAGGCACAAAAAGAAGGAGAAAAAAAAGAAATTATTCGTTAGTGATTTTTTTTTTTTTTACTTTGGGATAGTTCTACTAATGCAATAGAAATGCCAAATAAAAATAGAAATCCCTTCGTGTTTTACAGTCTACTTGTTTATTTTATGGGTTATGAAACCGAACCCATTATGAACGCTTTGTTCTCCGGCTGTAAAGAACTGTGCACTTTGGAACTGTAATAGTCACTTACAGCAGATGGAAGCAGACAGACATTCAAAGCTTTGGCAGAAAGGTCAGGGGACAGTGCAGTACATGAAAGACAAGCTGGCACTGATACTCAGGTTTGTAACCATTTCCTCTAAGACTTAAAGAGAGCTTTAGGGGGAAAAGAAAGCTGTTCAGAGAGTTGGCATACGTAACAAAACCTTACTGATCAGCTTCATGGAACAACTTCCCAAAATACTGTTTTTTTTTTTTTTCCCTTCCCTTTTCTTGATTAAAAGATTGAAAGATACTGCCACTTTGGAAACAAGGGAGAAACATCATTTTACCAAGCCCAAATTCAAAACACAGTAACTTATTTAACCATTTTTCTCCCATCAGTAAGAGCTGTGTGCGCCTTTTCCTAGACTAATTCAAAATCATTTCAGCTAGCTAGCAAGCAACAAAAATGCAACCATTGGTATTTGTTCCCTTCCTACACTTGAATGTAGTGGGAACACATCAGATGCATGGATAAACTCAGCAGTCCAAACTTCACCCTAGGAATCAAAAGGATAGCTAACTTCCAAAAACATGTGAAAAACATTACTTTTTAAATATGGAAGAAATTTCTGAAGAACTGCCAGAAAAAAGTGATATCACAGAGAGAAGAGCAGCAGATTACATCACGTAACTCCAAGGTTTTAGGTGATACTCTGGAAGGAAATTTTTCCATGAAATCCTACAAGATCTAAGTTCAAATTTTTGACCTACTTCCACAGTAACTCCAACACACAAGACAAGTAAATGGTTATTTGCAACAAACAGACCAAAATACTCAACTTTCCATATAAATCTATACCTCAGATCAACATAAGAGTGTTTAAGGGATGAAATAATTCTGCAGTAACTACTAAAACAAGAAGATTGTCACTTATAATTCCTTGAAAGCAGTCATCATACACCCAGATTCATATAACATATACAACTGTGGACATGCTAACAATTTTTAGGTCTAAGCAAACCAAGGAATTGAATAAAGTACCATTTACCCTTTGAAACATTTTTCCAGAACTCAGTCAAGCTTCCTGAGAATTCAAGTTATATTTATAACACTAAAAGAAACCCAGAAACTCAGAAGGCTGCCTTCATTTTACCTTATATATACTCAAGTTAAACCTACAGAAAATACTGACAGTTTTGTTCAAATATTTAACATGGTGTTCTGTGTGATTAGAAGTGATAGGCACTAAATAACCACACGTGCATGCACACCACATGAACAAATAATCTTGGTGTGAAAGAAAGCCATACCTTTCCATCCTGAGTCAACTCTAATTGTGGAGTTTTGAGCGGGCTCATATCATCTTCTCTGCCACCTTCTTTCAACTTGCCCTGCCCAGCAGCTTCAAGGTCAATGATTTTATCTCCTGCAGACTGCCTTCCTGCAGTAGGGAAGTCTCTTAGCAGATTTTGGTCTGAGATACCCATAGGAGCTATTAGAGAATCAAATAATTTTGGTTAATTGGAAATAAGTTAGAATGTTTTGTTTTCAAGACTTAAAATGATTTTATGCTCATGTCAGCAATGAGGAATACAGGCTAGTTACTGAGTGACACAATAGTTTTCAGCTTCTTGGCTTTACACGAAGTCTATGGTTCTCACTCCACTGATGTGAACAGCAATGTCCCCTTGTCTATAATGTGTGCCTACTGTGCAAGGGAAAAAAAATCAAAATCAAGTAGGTATTTAATTATCAAGCTTCTGATTACTCATAGATGGCAATTTAAAGATACTGTTCTGGGGACTGTGTTAATCACTATAATAAAACATAGAAACAGGTGACTGTTTCTGTGGAGATTCACCATCCTGAAATGACTGTTTTAATGCAATACAGAAATGTCTATGCATATAACCGTCACAGTATTTTTGTTGTGGAAGCTTAGCATTTTTCACAGTTTTTGGCATTGCAGAAACAACAGCTCAATGAAAGCAAGACTTCTCCTCCCTATATGCTTGCAAAAAATGGAAGGGAGAAATTAAAGTATATGTATTCAATATATTCATGTAATGTAATCGAACAACAAGAGTGAAAGGCCTTCACTTTTTTCCCCTGTTGTGGTTTAACCCATCAGGCAGCAAATCACCACACAGCCATTCACTCATCCTCCCCCCTCCCTCTCTGGGATGGGGGAGGGAATCAGGAGAAAGAAAAGAAAAGCTTGTGGATTGAAATAAAGGCAATTTAATAGGACAGAAAAAATAATAATAATACCAATATGTAAAAAGCAAGTGATGCACAATGCAGTTGCTCACCACCTGCTAACCGATGCCCAGCCTGTCCCTGAGCAGCTGGCACCTGCCACCACAGCCAGCCACCCCCCATAGATTTGCTAAGCATGATGCCATATGGTACAGAAAACGCCTTTGGCCAGTTTAGACCAGATATCCTGGGTCTGTCCCCTCCCAGCTCCTGACGCACCCCCAGCCTACCCACTGACAAGACAGGGTGAGAAGCTGAAAAGTCCTTGGCTTAGTGTAAGCATTGCTCTGCAACAATTAAAACATTGGTGTGTTGTCAACGTTCTCATCCTAAATCCAAAACACAGCACCATACCAGCTACTAGGAGGAAAATTAATTCTATCCTAGCCAAAACTAGGACATCCCCTCTGATTCAGTGTAACAGGATTAATGAGCAAGATGGCTTTTTTTCTTCTTTTCCAAATAAGGATGGCTGACTTGGTCAAAATAGTAGGAATGGAGTTCATTAAGTTAATCAGCCTTAATAAGTGTAACTTTGATATAAACTTCATTCGTTTAGTAATCTTCTGTAGAACGTTCATATGCCCCCAAAGTCTTGGCTTTACAAAGCCAAAGCACAGAAAGTTCAAAAAGGCTTTTCTTTGAGAATCTTTGAGGGATGTGGTTTTTGATAACAGTCTCAGCCAGATCCACATCAGAGACTCTCTCTTAAACTGCTGAGAAGCAAGACCTCCTAATGACAAATGTTAAATTTTGAGCATTAGGCTTTGAGGGACTCTCTAATTAGCAAGTCTGCAACTTGAGCTTTTGATCCCTTCTTGGATGGCAAATAGAGCACTTCTTGGGTGTATGTCTCTCAAGTTCCACAAGGGCAAGAATAACTGAACAAATCACAGAGTAATTTAGGTTGGAAAAAACATCTGGAGTTCAGCTAGTCTGACCCCCCAGTTCAGAGCAGGTCTAATTAGACCAGGTTGCTCAGGGACTTGTGTAGTAGAGTTGTGAGCATTACCAAAGTATTTGAAAATATAAATAAATATTTATATATTGAATTATTTAACTGAAATTTCTTACGTCTCAAACTTGCATCCACTTCCCATCGTCTTATTGCTGGGCACCTCTGAGAAGAGTCAGCCTTCTCTATACCTTTCCTGTATGTAGACAGGGATCTCCCCACACCCTTTTCTTAAAGCTGAAGGTTTATACGTCTCTCAGCCTCTCCACATACACCACGTGCCCCCAGCTTTCTGACCAGCTTGGTGGCCCTTCTCTGGGCTCACTGCAGTATGTCAATGCCCATCCTGTACTGGGGAGCCCAATGGTGGACACAGTACTATACGCTTGGTCTCACAAAATACTGAATAGAGGTTAAGTGTTACTTTTAATGGGCTGGCCATGCTCTTGCTAATACAGTCCAATAGACAGCTGGCCGCCTTTGCTATAAGCACACACTGCTGACTCATGTTCAACTTGTCCACTGGGAGCCCCCAGGTTTTTTTTGTGCAAAGCTGCTTTCAAAGCAGTTGCTCCTGCGGCACATAGTGGTGTATGGTATTATTCCACCTCAGATGCAGAACTCTGCATTTATATTTACTGAATTTCATTACGGTTTCTTTCAGCCCATTTCTCCAGTATGCTGAGGTACCTCAAGCAGGAGTGCAGTGAGGGCATTAAGACTAACTCAGAGAGATGAAGTACTCAACTGTAGATACTTGGGAGGAACAGTGGTACTGGACATGCAGTTGTCCAGAAAGAAGAGGCAGGGATTCAGTGTACACTTTCCAGGATTTCTCCAGTTTCGAATGTACACTCGCAGAATGACCTACATGTTGACTACTGCCTGAAGAAATAACAGGATTTGATTTTGCATGATAGTTTAAAAAAACTATTACGACACAAGAGATCCCCTGAAGGGCTTGCTGAAGCAATCCCTGAGAGTTGGGCAGAACTCAAATTGTTTCTAGCCAGAATAAACAAATTGAATCAGACAGTTTGTACTGATGTAGTGACAAGTCTTTTGGTTTCTACAAGGACTCATCAAAAGCTAGCAACTCATCACAAGCTAATAGAGCACACACTTTTGCCTATTTTTTGCTTAGGCCTTCAGAAGGTAACAATCTGTACGTTTCCCAAAGAAGAGTCCTTTGCTCATCTGGCCCAATACAGAAGAATGAAGATTTGGAAAAGTAAAAATATCCTACATAAAAAATGTCTGGAGAAAATAAGGAAAAGTTAACAGCTTAATTGCAACAACACTCACATCATTGTTACTGTTCACTTTTATTCTAGTAAAGTTGGGTATGCCTGAATCTAAGTCAAACTGTCATTTTTATGAAGATTTTTTTATTGTTGTATCTTTCAGAAGCAATTTAGAGTAAAGCATGTGCTTCTATGTCTCTTGCACATACTACTGATATACTCGCCTTTGCAAAGTATGTCTGTTTCCAGTAAAGGAAATCAGAAGGTATTTCTGTTTAGTCAAAGACCAAATATCAGTAACCACACATTTTAGATATTCGTACAACCTGAACAGAAAGCTTGTGGGCTGAACACAGAAGTAACTAAGAAGCACACCAGAATAGCAGTACACTGAACAAAGTTACACAAAAACAAGAGAAACTGCTTGCTTTGCCTTTTCTACTTTGGCACAGAGCCCCAAAGGGAGGACAGTCCAGGGCCCCAAAAATGCCACTGACCATACAATTCTAATCAACAGCATATAGTACATGCCTATCTAGTAAAACAGATAGGAGTATTGAAGTACATGTCTAATTTAGAATCCTCCATATTTTCACAGCAGCGCCATACAATTTAGGAAGTGACTGAACTTACTGCTTAACCTAACATTGATATGTAAGTAACAGAAGTAACTACTCTTCACTCCACCCATCAGAAACAGAAATTCACAAATTTGTCAATTGATATTTTAGGCATCCACAATGTCAACAATTTTAAATGTCACTCAGAGCAGAGTGACAACATATAATCATTACACTGAACAAATAAGTCAAATTTCATACCTCCATCAAGACTTCTGGAAACACGTTTGCTTGAAGTGCGCTCAAAGTATGGAGCTGGTCTGTCTATGAGGTTGCTAGCCTGTCGTGTCTGTGCTTGTGTACGTCCGCTGTAGCGAAACTTAGAACCCAAGGTTAGAAACTTTGCTTTTGGAGGCTGTTCTGGTGATAGAAGTCTAAAAAGTAAATATGAGTAAAGTCACTTGTAAAGGCTTTATTTTACCTATGTAATGAGGTAGTTAAACAGTACTTATTATATTGCAACTTTAGTTCACTAGGCATGATTTGTGCATTCTAAGAAATGATTTTACATGAAATCTGAGAACTTCTAAAACAAAGCGTATTATTTAGTATTCGCATTTAGAGTTGAAGTGCTGCTGATAATTACCACGTTTTCCACAGAAACTAAGCAAAATCTTTATCTTTTGATGTTATCTAGATTAAATGCCATTTTTTCTGGATAGCTGAGGCAATTTCAGGTTTATGTAGAATACCTTTCAGATCTTTCTGCTTAGAACATTACTTGTAGGGGAAACCATACACACCACTTCCACTGTCTTTCCTATATTCTGAGGTACCAATATGACAGATGCTACTCCTCAAAGTTAGGGAGGGAATGGTGTCCCAAAGCTGCACAGCAGGCTGAATCAAGTGGAAAAAGGCTCAGATGGATATAGAACTGTCACTCAACAGTAAGAAGTTTAATAAGCTAGAGTCAAACCCCATTTTATTTATATTGTGGTTTATAGATTTGTATATGTTGCTCTCTGTATATAAGGAGAGTGGGGAAAAAAGGCATATCATGAAAAGGGTGAAAAAAAGATTCAGTTACGAGTAGTATTAATGCTGGATATGTATATTTGTACCTTTGTACCTAAGTGTTGGAGTCAGTGTCAGAGAAATTCCTATTAACAGTCCGGCAGAATTTGCTACGAGATATTCTGCAATTTTCTAGTAGTTTTTGACACTACATGAATTCAAGTGACTAGTCCTCTAAGCCTCCCTGCATTTCATTATGAAGACCTCAAGCTCTTATTCTATATCCTCACCACTGCTTATACTTTCTGCTTTTGAAGTCTGAGCCACCAACTTCAGCACAAAGGGTACTGTTTCCTCCAGAGCCAACCTTGATGATAGGATCAGTCATCACTGTAACAACTCTGCCCAGTCTCAACTTCTCTAGAAAGGTCTTTGTTTCCCCTGAATCTTGATGTTGCCCCTGAATCGTAGTGCTGCAAATACACTTAGCCAGCATGGTAGTCTCTGTCTCCTATTCTCCCTCTGAACATCAGCTTCTTTCAAGCAGAACCAACAACTACCATGCCTATTGTACTTATGATGGCAGAGATACGCCAGAGAGACATAGGATGCTGACTTTGTTTTACTCGTTTGAACCATTTGCACAGGGAATATCTGTGACAGTGGAATCAGATCCAGAATACATTTAGTTTCCAATAGTGGGTTCTGAAAACCGACAGTCATTTTAAAGACATTTCAGTAAAACTGAAGGATTTTCAGATACTTTGCAAAAAAGAATGGTGGGAGAGGTAGAAGGCTACCATTTTCTCTAAGAGAGGAAGTTTATATCTTTGCCAGGGTGCCGGCCAGAGGGATCCAATGCCTACAATGCATACACATGCAACTGAATCCTAATTGGTTCCATCATATTTTATAAGAAAACAATTTTCAGGACAGACTAGTCTACCCCTCTGCACTAAGGCCACATATAACAAAGTCACAAGTATCTGGAGCTTCCCTTTTTTTGCAACTATAAAACAGCCTCATGCAATCTTTGTCACAAATATATTTCTCCACATTATTTCCAAAACAGAGTATATTCTGCATTATGAGGAAAAAGGCTAAGAGTGTTTTTCCAAGGTTCCTTCTGTTCTTTATTTCCCGGTATTGGCAAAGCTACAGCATTAACTGACATTTTTGTCTTCCACCCTGATGAGAAGAACTTTTAATCTTTGAATGTGGAAAACACAAGATAAATAGTTACTCCCTGATTAAGGGCATTTGATTTTATTTATTTAGGTATTAGAAGTTTAATTACATAAAAATAACTAAAGACTATGTTTGTGTCATTTTAAGACATACTGGGGACACACTAAAACTATGTTGAAAAGTTCAAATAAAACATCATAAAGTAGAATTATAAGCATGTTTTGGATAAGATCTGAAGTTGCAAACTAAGCTTACCTCAAAAGATTAATGTAAGTATATCTTCTGACAGTATTTCTTAAAGCAAGCTATTGCTCTTTGAAAACGTTACTGGAATCCTATAAGGCTGAGCTGATACAAGCAAATCCAGTGCCTTTTAGTTGTCATTTTAAGTATAGTTCATTGCAAATTTCTATAAACTTCACATGCTCAATGAATTTCCCATACTTTATAAGAAGGTGGATCTTAATACAATTATTTGAGAAAAACTGAAACATTGGAAAGACAAATAATACAAGGAATCTTAAAGTGTTATATAGGGCATGCTGGGAGGTCTGGAAGCTAAAAATGTACATCTAGATTTAATGCAATTTACTGTAGTATACACAAGCAATACACATGAAATGAAAAGAACTATAGCTTGCACTGTAGCAATTGCTTCTGCTGTTTATCTTTGTAGACAAACAGCTGGATTTATTTTACTGTTCTTAAATCAGGATGAGAGGTTTTGAGGATTTTCTGTCTGATGACATCAGTGGAGTATATGATTTTACAGAATGGTTGAAATATATGTTACATAATTCTTGTCATCATGTCATGCCTGATTAGGAAAAGCCACTTCTGATTGGAATGAAATCCAATTAATTTTATTATGTCAGAATTTCTGTAGTAAGATTATCTGATACATATTAATACTCCTGAGAACTTTTATATTTGCAAATGGTAGTTCTCAGTTTAGGATTTTTGACTACTGTGAGATTTTCTTCTCCATTTAGGTCCATTTTATTACTGTAAAAATATGAAATATAGTTCTTTGCCAAAGCAGGCTACTGCATGAATTATTTTAAGAGCATTAATGTTCTTGCCTTTGCAGAAAAGAACTGTATGCCATTTGTGGTAACAGACATTACCAGCCAAAACAGACTTCAAATTATGAAGAAATACAGAATGATGGACTATTTAGATTAATAAACTTAACTAAGGAGTTCTAGTAAGCATGAAAAAAATAATCATTTCAAATTAAGTGTTTTTAAAGTACTTTGACTGTCAATCTCAACATAAACACTAACATTGCATTCAACTATATTCTACATTTCTGAATCCAGAAACTGGCCAATGACACAGTTCTATTGAAGAGGTGCCTAAGCATCATGTTCCTCAAGTTCTCTGAATATCTTTGCCTAGCATGTATGTTCAATTTATACCTAGAGTGCAGCCACAGGATTGGATCCACCTTAAAACACTTTCTTCTTTTATTTAAAAAGTTACTGAAGGAGAAAGCTTAACCCTTTACATGCCCTTTTTACAGTGAGAAACCTAGATTCGATGCCTATTCAATGCATGAGATTCAACCTAAATCTATTACTCCTGAGCTGCATGGGTACATGCACTCCTTCATGGAGATTGTGTTATTCTCAAAAAATTTGAAGATTTTTCAAATTACTTCTCAATGCTGGAAGTAGAAAGAGAAACAACTCTGTTGTTACAGTAGTCATTGACAAATAGACCGTAGTTTCAATAATTGATTCAGAATTGTGCATTTGGCAGTTACTGAGAAAAAATGCAGAGAAAATTAAGCACTTTCATAGAAGTGCTTATAATGGACAATAATCTCAGACACATGGTCCAATTTTTTGGGTGGTCCTTTGGGGACTCAAGAGTTGGACTCAATGATCCTTGTGGGTCCCTTCTAGCTTGGGATATTCTATGATTCTACATTAGGATTTATTACATAAACAAACAAATAGCACTCTGTTCATTCAAGTGATTCTCTGCTCTTTAAAGAATGACTGAACTCAGTCCAGTTTATAAACAAGCAAAAATTCAGCTGTAAATATTTGAACAGCAGAATATACTGGGAAAACTGCAGTGAATGAAGATTAACCGTCAAACCCACAGCTTCTTTTGAATGACTATATTGGCTCTTTAGGTTGTCGTTCTGAAAAGTAGATCTCTCAGTAAATACTATGTATGATTACTAGTTTAGTTCCATACTGGTAGCATGCTGAAGGTTTAAATGACACTTACTTGTACTTTAGACCTTCAGAACTGGTAATTCTGTGTCAATGACTCGCAAGGTATCTTCTGTCTAAGAGGTGTTAATAGAGGGAGGAAGTAGGGGAAAAGAGGGGATAAACCTTCTCAACTTTCCTCATATAATTTCAAGGAAAGATATGAGCATACCTGGCAAAATGGGGGAAGCAGAGAATTATCATTTACCTGAAGAAAGTATGGTGCTCCACACAAACCTTCCATAACCTTTTAGCAGCCCGGTGGTTTGGCAGTTTGAACCCAATAGTGCTCTCAAACTGTTCCAGCTGGAAAGAATCCACAAATAAATTAACCCATTTCCTTAAGCTAGCTATTAACTAGAAGGCAGAGTTCAGATAATTCCATTACTACACCAACCAGTAATTCTCCTGTCATAAGTTTGTAAGACTTCAAAAATACCAGTTTCCAGCCTTTTAATATAATTATACTGGGTGGGCTAGTCATGACAGGTAATAAACACTTTATCACTTCCTATCTGTACCAATGACTCTTCTGAGAAATCCAATAATACTTTAGTGTTCCTTGCTAATTTTCTGACTAGCAGCACAATACACTTTTAAACTACATGAAATAATTGTACTGCAGTTTGTGCTGCACATTTTCCTTGGATTCAATACCAGTCTGAAATCCATACTGCAGCGTCACTCTTACTGATGTTTCATTATATATCTATTTTTAGCAAAAATATTACATCTGTTTATACATATGTGTTTCAGAAGTTACAACAGTATAAGTGTTGTACTACTGGCATTTAGACTTCAGGCTAACCACAGCTCCTGTCACTTCATGTAAAGTATTTACACTAAAATACTTTAGTGATTTCAAACTGATAGTGTTCTGTACTTTAATAAATCCTTTTCCAACAAAACAAGGTCTGGGAATTGCTCTGTGAACTTTAAGTGTGTGCAAACAAAATAAATGCTTTGAGAAATGATGAGTTAGCTTTATGAGATTGTGTAGAGGCTAATAATTTGTTTTGGGGCACTTAAGAGATCTGGGAACTAAAATTAAGCTAGATTTAAATATGTATCTTTAAAACTTGCCTAATTGTTTATAAGCACTACAGCTGATTTTGTATCAGAATAAAGTAGCCATACTACTTTTATACAAGGCTGTGGGGAAAAAGGTGACTTGTCATTTAAAGTTTTCATGAATTTAAATTTGAGTTTAGCAAACATATCTTACCCAGAATAATTCAGTACATATCTTACCCAGAATAATTCAGGAATAAATTCAAACCTTTTCCTCCATTTAGCTCTGCAATGTCATTAACATCTTTTGCTTTATTTATTCACACAGCAAAAGCTACCCTAAACATTTTAGGGTATACATTAAAGAGTTCATCATTCTGTTTTCTACAAAGAATTTCCAGTTAAAATGTACTCAAAATGTAAACCTCTCTCCTTCATTGACTCCCATAAACTTATAACAGTAAGTGGAAAAAAAAAAGTTGACTTCAATATTTCCACAGCAGCTAACAGGAAGTTAAAGCTCCCTACAGGACAACTCAGATCTTTGGTTACATCCATAAATCTAGCGGCACTGACATTTAGTGAGCAATTATATCCACAGAGGAAGAAAGGCTGACTCTCCCTAGGGGCTGCAATTTTGTAAAAATGTGGACAGTGTAACTACCTTTACTTGCAGTAAAAGTAAGTTACAGGATTGCATCTGTTACCTTCCCCCTCCAAAAAAAAAGTGCTGGAGTCACATTCATTAATCATCAGAAGTGTTTCATACAAGCAGTAGAATCTGATGAGAAAAATAAAACTCTTAAATTCTGCTCGAATCCAACATAAGCCTTCCAGGGTGCCTAGTAAAAACTGAGGCTGGATAGAAATGATCAGACAAAAAAGGCAAGACAGAAAGATATTACTTACTTCTGCTGGCCTGATTTTGATGTAGAAATTGCTTCGCTTATAGGAAATCTTCAGAATTTTTGGCCAAGCAAAGCGGTTGATCCGTAGTCTATCTTTGTAAATGAGCAGTCCGTTAGCACATACACCCAGCATGATATCGACACCTTCAGAATCCTATCGTGTATGAGACAATTTCATAAAAATCAGTTTATTAACATCCCAAACAAGTAATTATCTCAGGCAAACCTTGAGGAAAGAAGGCAAATGGGACTTGTTTCATATTAAAACCTGAAATACCATGACATTGAGATTGTTAAATAAGAAATGACCAATCGTAACAATTTTATAAGAAAGGATTTGGACTAAAGTAATGACTGGCCCTCCTCTATCTGCACTTACCTCAGTTCTGGGATATTTAGATATTCTGCCAATAAGAAAAAAGTCAACAACTATGAGAAGTATGGTGGGTGTACCAATGATTTGATTTCTAATACTGAAAGAAGTGAAAGTAAGAACAGATCTTTCCAACAATCAATGAAGGTCAGAGCAAATTGGTGACAGTGATCTTTTACATTCACCTACTATTCCAAAGAGGATACAGGAAGCAATGGATACCTGGCTGAAAATATCAGCATAATAATTTCAATCAAAGCACTGTCACGCAGGGTTTCTTAGCACTCTGTGCCACTGACAGTTTGATGCCAGTTCAGCAGGCTATAGAACCAAGGAATTACTGGTAAGGCTTGGATATGCTGTACCATCGCAGAGTAATATGGCATAATCTTATGTCCTCACAAGCAACAAATCAATTGCATCGAATGCTAACACTCATTAAATGTTGCTTTACTGGCATAAAAATTAGCTGCAGGTGGACTCTGGCAAACAGCGATTCTAATGCTTTCAGACACTTCACTATGACAAAGGAAAGCTCAATAAAACTCTTAGGTATGCAGGTTCTTTAAAGTGCTTCAAGTGAACTGCCAGGCTGCACTTGTATTAGAAAATGCATAAATATTCCAAACATATTTAATGTACATGAATAAAAATGTAAGCATATTTCATTCAAGTGTTTTGAAGAAAACACAAGAAGTAGTCTGGAAAATTGCAAATGTAAGTGCTCAAAATTTCTGTAGGTGTCCATCTCCAGTATTTTAAAGTCTTGGTTTTCTTCTTTATATATAGGATTGATATGCTTACAATGCATTAATTTTCCTCATCATTTGAGACTCTGGATTTGTGGGAGGGACTGAAAAGGGAACAAGGGTTAGTTGGCTTGTAGGATTTTTACATTAAAAATCCTAATAGAAATGCAATTTTGATTTGACTCATCGAGAGGGGTGAAAAAGAAAAGCACCCTCCCTCAAGACCTCTTCCCACCCATACTCCTCATTTCTAACTCTTGTGGAATTTCAGAAATAATTACATATTCTTCTAGGCTTTACTTTATAGCCCCAGCTCTTTGGATCAAAGCCCAGACACTTAAAATTTACTTAGAACATTCTAGAATATTCTTTCTAGGATGCACATGTCTGTGCATTAAATAAAACTAAATTTAAAATAAATTTTAAGGATGTCAAAGCTGTTAACTGAGTAATTATCATGACCAAGAGATAAAAGGCTTGTATGAAAGTATTGCGGATCCAAACACTTTCAAATCAAATAATCTATATACACTATGCTCTTTAATACCAAGCACTATTCTAAAACCAAATCAAGCCCAAATACCTTGGCATGATGTAAATCCACTCCATACATGGAAAGTCTCTTAGCATTTTCTAGGAACTGGGAATCCGCCTGTGCTGGAGTCAAGCCCCTAAAACCATTGAACAAACCTTATTGTCAAAAGAACAAAAAATCAAAACAAAGGAATTCTGCAATTCAGACACAAATATGTCAGTTTGTAAGGTATCAATAGCATTTTTGACATAAAGCAAAACTGTTCTTTCAGAGCCTATATATTCCTTTAATCTAGGTTTCCATATTCACTCTTTCAAAATATTTTAGGTCTACATTGCCATGAATTAGACAACTAATTCATATGCTTGGATAAAATATTTTCTCCAAATGATCTCTTCTGATATCTTAGTGAAGCTACTATTTTCAAATTGATGTTTTGAAACACATGGAATTAAGAGGCTCCGCTTATGTAGCAAATGACTTACAGAGCAACAATAGGCTTCAGCTTAGCAGTTTATAAACTCTCAGGAGAAATGGTACCAAATATGACAGCATGATTTAATTTCATCCAACAGTATCTGACAGACCTGTGTGTTTTGTGTAGCTCAGCTACTTTCTCTTCCATTTCTTGGGTTTGATTGGGTGCAAATTGGAATTCACTGATATAGTCACCATGGTGCTCCTCTGGGTCATGATCACCCATTTCAGCCTGCAGGGTATATGAACCAAGGAGGGCGTGAGTCACAAAAGAACATGGCAGTCGACCAGAAGCAATATCCTGGCGAAGCTGTAGGCACAAGAAATATCTGCAAGACAAAGAAAAGGAGGAAGGATGGGGTGAAAAACAGGAACAGATGAAGAGTTACCAATTAAAATATAATAAGATAAAGCAGAATTTCTCTGATCCATGTGATCACAAATATTTTTGAAAGTAATCCAATACAGTGATAATTTGTTATACCTTATTTTGAATATCATTATTACATAGCAAATTGATTTCACTTCTATTTTTAAGAGACAGTAGTACTTTTCATATATAATCTGAAGAGCAAGAAACATTCTTATTTCCAATATATGAATGAGTAAAAAAATATTTTTAACAAAAGTAGACTAAGAACTCCATTTTGCATTTTAGACTGCAAGTGTCTAAGGTTTAGAAGTAAAAATCATGCATTTCCTTTGGAATTTCCCTTTGACTTGAAAGTTGTAACTTTTATATACCTTACAGTCACTAGCTCATCAGGTAATGTAATAGAAGAAATCTCTATTATTACTGAAACCATAATTGCCTTCGTTAAACCATGTATATATTAGAATTTACTATTTCAAGTACTTCACAGTCTTCTATTAAATACAGCAAGTTATCAGGAGACATCATGCCCTAGCACAGATATTGAATAAAAAAAAAAAAAAAAGTTTTACAAGTAAAGTTAAAATTTTAAGGAATTTACCTTAAAGTTATAATCATAAGAATGCTTTACCAGTTGAACATGCAATTCAAACGCCAACTGACACTGAAAACTTTCAAACTAAACAGACACAATTGAAATACACTGCATAGTAAGTGTCTTACATTATTTGTAGTAGTATATCAACTACGGACTTGTGCAGCTATCTTATTTTGTGTAGAGAACTGATTAAATGTAGTATGTAATGACATATCCCATCTCACTAGAATTAACTAACTCCAAATTAAAATGAAGTGCTTAGGTTTGCCGTAACTCCTGAAAAAGTTAACCAATTGCCTATACTGCTTATGTTAGTCTTACAATGCTACATTTTAGGTGCTTAGAAAGTACTTAGATCTCATTAGATCTTATCTCATTGCCTTCTAAGCAAGGTAATTATTGTTTTACGGTTTTAGTAAAACTACAAGAACTACACTTTCAACAACCTAACTTAGATGATAACTGAAGTACCTTGGGCCCCTTAAGCTTTGCTCTCCAAAACACCCCCCCCATACCCTCATTTACTCTATCATAAAGTTGCAGCCCAAGATTAAACCTTCCTTCACACATGATCTCATCTCATCTCCCCCTCCTGCATTCCCCTCAAATCATATCTCAACTTATCATTAAATTATTTTTTTTCTGAAGAAACAAAGGCCTCTTGTTCTTTTTGAGAAATACCCTGCTAGGTACTCCTGCTTCCTCAAGATGCCTTCCATGCCAAGAGATACCTTTGTGCTCACACTCCAAAGAGTAGTTGATATAACATCTGTAGCATTCTACAATAATAGAACCTGTTATGGCATCCAGAAACGGAAGAAGCCGAATTTGATAAAATAGCAATAATTTTAAAGTTTAGAATTATGAACTGTACATACCTAGTGATGTCTTCAGTCAATTGTGAAGGATCAGGAGGATAAAATTTCACATTAAAGGTGAACAGCCAAGGTAAACCTAAATATGGGAAACATCTGATTGTTAATCTCAAAATTGTTGAAGCAAGCGAAGAATTTTACTGAAGAAAATAAGGCAGTTGTGTAAATTTTAGATCACTGAAACCTTGAAAATATTTGTAAGTCCTTTCTCCTCTTTTTACACTATATTAGTAAGAACCATACATTATTTTCATTAGACATACACAGAGTGAATAGTGAAAGATAAAATGTTAACATGTTAAAAACTATTTTTTAAAATAGTATGTTAGGTAAACATCAGAAGTTTTAATTTGAAAACTATCATAATATATAACGATAACACATTTCAGATATTCTGTGTTCAAATACAAATATCTGTTTGCATTAAATCTGCATTTATTTCCAACTCTTCCAAGGCTAATGATCTCCCTATTTAAATTGATTGTAGTTTGAAAGACTGAACTTGAGATGTCAATATGAAAGCCTATGAACTTGAGACGTCAATATGAAGCCTGTATTGCATACAACAGAAAGACAAAAAGTAAACTATTCATATTCATACTGAATTCATGGAAGACAAAAATATAAGCCATTTCTCCTTCAAAATAATCTAAGTTTTCTTAATAATACCTTTAACTGTAATAGCAATTATATTTTTTAAATTGACATATGAAAATTGTAATTGCCTATCTTAAATATAAAAGCACTTAAAACTAGATAGTTTGACAAAGCATAAAATTTTGCTTTTAATCATAGCTCTAGTTCTAAAGCAGCTTTCAAATCTTAAACATTTAAGTCACTCAAATAATGACAATCCATTCTAAGAATGTTGCTGTTATAATACTATGTGCAAGAGAAGTATGTTAATTGCAAAGTAATAACAATTTGACAAAACGTAGAAGTTTCCAAATTCAAACATTCTATTTAGTATAATGCAGACACATAAAAGAAAATCCTAAAATAGAAATCCAGAAAAAACTGGTTTGTTTTTGTATGCTGCTTCAAAGCAGTTGTGCTTTATCATATCTCGCCAGACATAAAATTACAATGTAGATTTGCCAAAAATAATAATGAAATATAAGAAATAAAAGTTATCAATAAAATTAACTAGCATATTTGTCTTCCTCTCACCCTTTTCTCTTAAGACAAATAATACTTTTGGTGAAAGACTTCACAAAAATAACCTTTGGTAAAAAAGAGGTAATTATTTTATAAGCCTTGTTAACAATGAATTTTGAACCTTAAATAAGATTTTTAAAAGCTGCCATACTCAGATAAATCATGCTTTAAAAAAAAGTCTATTTTTAAAAAAGAAATGACAGAAACACCATTTCCAACATTATGCCACAGGTGCTGACATTTTTGCTTAAGGTTGTTTTCCTAAAAGTAAAGGAATAATAAATTCACAGCTGTTAGAAGTGAAAAGATGCTTTGTGTCAAAATACATACTTCAACATTTCAAAAATTACTTTGTATTTTCAGACATAGCATTCACTGTAGCATTTTAATTCTGCATAAGTCTGCTTAACTGTGAACCTCATCCTCCCTGGCTGCTAAATCACTATTTCCTTTTGGGCACATTGGGATCTAATATATCTTGATGTTCCCGGTTATCAGTTATTTGTTAGGACAATGAGAGCTTTGTTTACAAAATAAGGCACATCCTGAAAAAAAAGCCTAATTTATCTGATGTACACATAGTACTGATTTGGGTAAAATATGCCTCATTCCATTATCTATCACTACCTAGTGCAAGAAAGAATAAAGAAAGAAGAATTTAAATTTCTAACAATAATTTATATACTATGAACAAACAGAATTAAATCTGGAATAAGTGACGGAAGTGGACTAATCTATTTCCCAGGATATTAAGTAAACCAAACTGATGACAAGAAGCAATTGGGCCAAAATACCTATGAAAACAGTGCTTAGGTAGAGTTATGTTAACAGGGGCTGTGGAGGAGGTTGGAGTGGGAAAGACAGAAGATAGGAAGATGTGTCCTTTCACACAGGTAGTAACCCGACAGTGTTTTCCTGGCATGGAACAAAGTTTCCTGATATGAAGCAATGATTCCTGGTCTAAGACTGCAGTTCAACTAATCACAGATGGATTTGGCCTTAACCTACTTCTCTTTCTTGTCAGCATTTTTACTATAAGCTTTCAGAAAACTCTGTAACAAGGAGACCTAGACACTGCTGGAAAAGAAAAAAAAGCTTCCAAAAGCTAAAAAGAGCACAAATCCTCTGTACCTACAGACTACATGAAAAAAATGTCTGTTCATCATACTAATTCCCATAACTAATCCACAGAAAAAATGTTTTAGTTGACTTGCTACTAAATTTCTGGACACTTGATGACCTGATATTTTACCTGATTACAGAAAACACATTTATCTTCAGAACATAGACCAGCAAGTGTATTACATAGGCTATATAAATATAGCACAGGCTATATTTATACTGCAATACAGCATACTGTTTATAGCCACATAACAGAGGCGCACAAACAATTGTCTTCACACAACAACGCATGCTATTACTGGCACTTTGAATTGACAGCAAAACCAAAAAAAATCTGATAAAGTGATATTTAGCATTCTGTTCCTGATAAGGCTCTCTGTCTTAATGTTTAATAGTATGTGGTACAGAAATGTCAGATTTTTTTTCTAGACAGTTTGTTACCTCAAAAATGCTTCTGTGGCAGCTTTAGGCACATTCTTTGAGAAAAAGAATGCAATAACTAGCCAGCTAACAACATACAATTAACATGATTCATCCCATTCACACTGGAAATCAGTGAGTTTTTATTCCAGTGAAGGCATTTATAGCTTTTACTCACGATCTGTCTCTCAGCTAACATTTTTAGGATACTGTGTGACTAGGACAGATACACTGCTCACAGACAGATGTCAAATGCCTCATAAAGATAAGAAAGTTATTTCTATAATAGAGCTTAAATTACCTTCCAGGGAGTCAAAGCAATACAGCAGCTCTACAACTAGCCTACACTTTCAAAGTTGCATTAACAAAACCAGAGTGCAGCCAAACCTTTTTGGACCAACAAGATCCAGCTCACAAACTCAGACATCTCTAACCTGCAAAACAATTTTTATGGCTAGCAGACGTACAGGAACACTTCCTCAGGACAACTCTTCCCTTAGCACAGTGCTTATTGCTCTTCACTACTAGATTCCACTATGATGAGCTTAGAAGTTAGCTACAAGTTTTACATATATATAGTTATGTTATTATAAATATTTCTTTAAAGTGACCTTGCATACGCATATATATACTCTTTTTTTAACCTGAGCTTGCCATGTTTTATTGACAACAAAATCAGCGCTGTATATTTAAAACACAATCCTTTTCCTTAATGAATTCTAACTTCCCTTCACACTAAGTACAAACTATAAAATGTGGTAGTACACAGTGTTGCAAAATTCTGAATTTGTGTTATACCGTCCTCACAGAATTTTATTTATGAACTTATCACCGTTTGGTCTACTGTGAAAATACACGTATTTATTCATGTCATTATCCTTTCTTATCCTCTTTCCTGAGCAGTTCAGATGTTTAGCCTTTACTGCAGAATATGCTATAGAACCAAGAACGTCAAAATTACGTTTCAACTTTATGGCATTCCCAGAACTACTTTAATTGTTGGCTACACATCTCGAGGACAAGGTTAGTATCACATTTGGCTATTTTAAAGTTCCCCAGTGTGAATGTCTGGATGCCCATAAACAATAAAGATGTTGAGAACAGTCTTCAACATGAATCAAGAGCAAGATTTAAAGCCCAAGTTTTGCCACCAGCTACCTTAAATATTGTAGCTGTATTATTGTATGTATTCTAATCCACTTCCAGAACATCACAGGAAATTTCCCTTCTGGGTACAGCAACGAGTTCCTAAAATCTTTCTGGCTAAATAAGTACTCTCATGACAAAAAACAGATGGTTTATACATTCACATCTCTAATCTTTGCCCACAACATAATTGTGAACATTTAAACCGCAGAAGATTGATCTTCAATTGCAATTAATACTACAGTAAAACAAGCTTTATGTGCTTATTCATTTAATTCTGTTACACTGAGAGTGAGTTCAGAAGAACTCAGAAAACTGAATTGAATGTGCTATATACAAACTGCATGTAACACATCTTGCATAGATAAAAACCTCATTGAATTTTATATAAAAGGTAAAACACCATACCCTCCAAGAAATCCAGGATTTGGCTTTTCCAAAGTCAGTGGCTACTGTTTGTCCCTTCACTATACGCAAGAGCTGAAGTTCTAAGTTTTGTGAAAGCCTTAATCCACTTGGGATGTATCAATTTCCAAGCTAGTGACAGAAATGTCATACCTGTCCATAACTGAATTAATTAGAGGTTTTATCATATGCCAGTGGATATCCAATTACATGAGTTTAAAAAAGGTCACAAATTAATTTTCCTGAAGACATCAGGCTGAGTGAAGCCAAACAAGTTTTTTGCCACCTTCATAGCCTTGAGAAATGAGACAGTAATTTGTGAACCAAGTTCATTAGCTACAGCAACACTGATACACAGGTAATTGCTGAGGTCCAATATAACTGCCTAGCCAAAGGCCAATGGGAATAAATGACAGATCAAAAAACCTGTGGATGCTGAATCTCAGCAACAGACAGCCCAGACAGCCTGATGCAGACCATGACTTGCTGGAGACTACAGGATTCTAATTTCATCTTCCCCAGGGTGGTACACAAGTGCCCCATATGTGGAGTATTGGTATTGCTCACATGTAAGAGAGACATTATTATAAATATTAAGTTGAAAACTGACATGCTGAACTCCACTTCCAAATTCAACACCTTTGAGCGTTCAGATCAATAGATTTGTCCAGATATGCTCATCTAGCATGTTAGTGCTTCAGTTTATGCTATACGTGAGAAAAAGAAATGAGCTTCCTCATTTTGAATGGGTTAGTAGGTTTTACAGGTATCTTAAATATATTTTAACTTTTTTTTTTTGTACATAAGATATCCATTCTTGACTAGAACTAAGCCTGAAACAAAGGAAAACCTCATTACTCGATATCCACATAGTTGGGAGAGAAAATTTGCTTTCACAGTACGTTCCAATATCTGGAAATTTTAATACAGTGATTACAAAGAACACAACTAACAGTATGTTCATTACTTGCAAATCAGCATAAGCAAGTTTCATTGTTGAAACCTTTGAAATGGCATTCTCACTTGGTTGTTTACCTCATGCAGTATGCCTATGAACTCAGAAATGCTACAGACCAAAGAAAAAATTTCAATTGTGATGACTAATTCAAGAAACTGAACTTGATCTCCAATATAGAAACACGGGTCTTCAGGTTGTATGAAAAATCAGATTCCCTTAAAATATTTTTGTAGTACGTACTACACAGTATTAAAAAATATGTAGTGCACCCTAAAAAATATCAGGACAGTTCTTGCATTTCAGATTCATGATACTCATAAATGATGCTCTATAGCATGCAGATCACTACTAAAGACAGTAACATGGGAAGTATCAGTGTCCTCAGTCTCTTGACAAATACTAAAAACTAACAGAACAGTCATTAACCCATGTATTTTGACTACTTTATATATATTAACTGAAGACCTCACATTTCTATGGAATAAGAAATATTGCAACTTTTCCGTTATTAAAAGAGCAATTGCAGATGGCTTCTGCAATTGCATAAGCATGCAAGTACATTCACCATTTTAATTGGACTGGTTTGTTTATACAACAGCATATTAGATCAAAAAATAGTCGTCAGTAAAGCTTCTGTAACTTTAATTTCTTCACTGAAAATGAAAAATACACCTTCCTCAACATAGTAAAAGATTTAACCAATTGGGAAAGGTCTAAAGGAAACAGAATTAACACCACTACCATTTTTGGAAAATGCAAGCATTGCCATAAAAAGAAGTTAGAAATATTAAAGAAACCGCTTCTTAGCCATCATAATTAGCACAGTGCTGTTCTTAATTACAAGTGCTCTCACTGGATCATATACCCCAAAAGAGATCAAAGTCAGTTTCTTAAGTAACATTCTTGGTGTGTTGGAAATGTAGACATGCAAGTCTTATTATCACCTGTTCATAAAATTTGCATTCTCTCCCCACTTACATTTCCTGTCAGCCGCTCAAAAAATAATGTTTCCACCAAGAAGAACAAAAACAAACATTAAAAGGAAATCATATTGGCCACAAGCATATAAAACAATGAGAAGAGTGTCCGTTAAGAGTTTTCTAGCCTTTTGTATTGACTACATATTTTGAGACATTTAAACTCAGAAAGAGCATTTCCTGAATATACTCACCACTTGCTCCTGTCTACTACAAAACCTACATGCCAAGTGAATATATACTTAGTAAGGGAAGCAAAAAGATCTAAACAGATTCAGTCAAACATTCCAGGGAGTAGTCTGAGGTTCCAATCTCTCTAATCCATTTCCATTGTGGAAATGGTGCTGGACTGATCAGGTTTAAAAAAAAAAATACACCTTCTGTAAGACATACTGATTCTTATTTTGTAGTTTCACGTTCATTTGGTGAGTCTTTGGTGACCATTTCTGCAAGTTAACTTTTTCCATCTCATAACCCAAATATCAGCATCAAATCTGAATAACACCTACTGTTTTGGGATGCAAAAGATATCTACTGATTAGTCAAATGCAATATAGAAAAATTGGGGTCAGCAGCCACTATAGTCATTAACTTCTACAGCAGAAGTCTGATCAATCCCTTCTCTCCTTACTGGACAGTGGACAGAAATAGAAGCTTTGCTTTCTGTTCTAAAGCTGAATGTCATAATCAGATATAAATTATATTAATGCTGTAAGCAATTAAATAAACATCCAGACTACTGAGTTTAGGAAGAAATTTTCTGCAAGCAAAAAAAAAGGAACGTAACATCCAAATACATAAGTACTTACTTCGAATTTGTCTCTTGATTTCCTTTGAAGAATCTAACCAGTTCTGAAAAAAATAAACATTTAAAATAATTTCAGAGAGAAGATGAAGTAATTTCATACAATGCAGTCAAAGTTCGTATCTTTTAGACCTCAGTTCTACTTTAAAATTTCCCAGAAAATTCTAAAATTGATCTTGTGATTTGCTAGCAAGTCTCCCCATCTATGCATGTAAGTGACACTGTGCGATGCCACTGCCTTCATGGCTTGTCTTATTGCTTTAGACTATTTATGCCCTGTATTTTGTAAATTGGATAGTCTTTGCTGGCACATTACATTTGACAAATACAATTGTCTCTCTCCTTTTATTGGCATAAGCAGACTTCATGAACAACTATGTAATCTCTACATGTCTGCGCTTACATACCTATATAGTTATTTAAAATGAGATTTCTCTTAATCTCTAGATATCTACTATTCCTGTTACTTGTCTTAAATTATATACATTTTAGGTCTGATAACATTCAAAGGTGCTTGGAAAAAAAATATCTTTTTTTTTTTTTTTTTTCCTGAGCTTCCCCAAAGCAAAGTTCTCTACTAACCCGTATGATGCTAATGCTGATTCACAAGGTTCAAAACTATAAGCTTTGCTCTATTTTAGGCAATGCAAATAAAGAAAATTTTCCATATAGCTGGTTCACTATTAAATGTTGTTCTGTCTTCAACACCAAGAATATTTTGCTATATTTTGTACTAAGTTAGCTTATAGCATTTCAATTACTATTGTTACTAATGCAAAGAGACTTTTGTGACTCATCATCCAAGAACATAACTTTGAAAACTGAGAATGAGGAATCAGTAACATGCATTCATCTGTAATTCAAACAAACCTGTTCACAAATTTTACCCATAGATCTTACAAAGTAGATCAAGTAAGAGACTAGAAATATGAGCCTTTTAACTGCAGTTACTGAACATTTATTTTTTTACAGCATTTGAATGTTTATTTTCCATAAACAGACAAACATATACATGACCAAACACATACACACATATGCAGACACAGCCAGTCTGTCAGCCAAACTTAGTATGTTTCATTAGCAGAAGTGTGCAAAGTAGTGAGGAGCTAGCAACTAACTTGCAAGGTCAAGGTCAACATTTGCATTTCAACAGTCCCCTGCAGGTAACAGCAGCCTCAAGGTCAGCAGGGACCTCAGTGCTAGCACAAACGTTGCTAAGGATGCATCTCTGTCAATGTTTCTTGCCTAACCTAGCCAAGTACCAGATATTGAGTACACTGTGACTCACCTTTCAGTCTGTGGTGCCAAACTGTAGACACCAGTTTTCCACAATTGTTTTCCACAACCATATAAATCAATCTTTACTGTAGACTTTCCAACTCAAAATTAAGTCAATTTCAGGGACACAGTGTGCTATACCACACTTTTATGGTTTTATACGCATTAGGAGAATGTGAAACATGATTTTTTTTTTTTACACTGCAGCAAATTATTTCTGGTGATAAAGGGTGTGGCTTCTGTGAATGTAACACAAAACACTAAGATCCTTGTTGTACATGACCTTAATGTAATCTAGTTTTGTCATTGATGCAGAATGTCTACATTAGACACATACTCTTTAAAAATAAATGCTATAACAAATGATAAAGTGTTTTGTTTATTGGTGTAATTAAAACACATGGATAATCCCACATTTCTTGCTTTAAGAAGCCTGCAACCTCTAAATCTCATAACTGTTATAATGATTCCAGAGATACACAGTCCATAACATTGTTATAAAGGAAGAGAAAAAACTCCTCCCAAAAAAATCTGGATAAAATTCATTTTGCTTAAATAAGAAAAAAATACTACCTGCTGGAAGAACCTTGACAAAGACAGGCCTCAGAAGACATGAGAAGTCTTCAAAGATTTCAGCTGAGACCCATTTCAGCTAGTTATCATTCTGGTTTTCAGTTTCGGTATGAACTCCATTCCCAAATGATACAAAGCCATATTCCTCTGATTACAAAGATAAACTACCTTAAACTCTTAAATTTTAGACAAAGGGTAGTAAAAAGTAACAATTATATAGTGTGACAATTACAGCTGAAAACTAGGATGCATGTTATTTTCAGTGCTTTATCTTTTACCTCTACTTTTACAAAGTAGAAGAAAACATACAAAACGGAATATGTTGCAAAATGTGAATAGTATTTTTTTTTTTAAAGAAATTCATTTCTTTAAATGAAACTGTATTTTCAATACAGTTCATTTTCTGATTTTCCAAACCTGCAGCAGGCTTATTGGAAGTAGATTTCATAACCAACTTTCATTACTGTTCCATCAAATAAAAATCAGATGGTTGTATTCTGTTTTATATGCGTAATTACTTTTTTTTTTTGGGGGGGGGGGGGGGCTGTTTTGCATCTGTGCCTTTTGTTACAAGTAAAACAAACACTACTGAAGAATCTACCCTGAAATAGACCTCAACACAGAATAGGCAGGTCTGTCTTTCAACACAAAAGACAGTGTATGCACACTACGTTGCTCCAGTAGGCAAAATCTATTTGTTTAATTTATGAATGGTAAGGTTATAGATAAGACAAAGTAATGAATTGTCAAAGAACAACAAAACGTTCTCTACCAGCACAAAAGTATTTTGTACAAATCCAGAAAAGCAACATTTCCAGCTGGTGCCCAGAACATAAGAGCACAAGCTTTCTAACACTTTTTCAGACCAATTACAACGTGAATGGAGCATTCATGAACTTTTGAGGGTGTAATGCAATGAAATCACTAACTAAACTTTAAACTAATAAATATAACATTTGTAAAGCCACAAAAAAATCATTAATGAGTAACTTTACCTAAATAGCTTTAAAATGTCTATGAAAGCTAACAAAAATTGGTCTGATATGAAAACATAACATCTCTCCCAGCTGCACAGAACACCCATAGAGAAAAGTTAATGGGACTCCTCCTCCAATGGTACCCCAGTGGTGCATTAAGGAGCAGCTCTAATTCAAAAGAGTGCCTGGCATTGAGTTTCCACACCCCACAGCTGCTGTCTAGCTCAACAGCTGGCTCCTAAATGAGTGGCTGTGATGACTGCATAAGAATGAGAGAAAACACATCATTCAGCATTTAGTACTGACTTGGATGGAGGTCAGAGATTTGCTGCATTTTAATCTCAAGGGGCAATAGCTATAACTGAAAAAAGAAATGTATCAGAAATAACTGGTACTGAGATGAAAAAAGAATTCAAACTTGATTTTTTATACAGAGAGGTGAACAAAAGAGACTGCCAGCCCCTAAAACTAGGGAAAGCCCAAGTCTCTAGGCTTTCTGTGGCAGATATTGCTGAACACAACTGATCAGCATCCTCACCCCCATCCATTAATTAAATCAATATGTGAGATGTTACATGATTTTTTCTTTCTTAGAAAAGAATGAAGGAAGTTGAGATCTATGTGAAAGTGCTAAGAGAAGAGCACAGGATCTATTAAAAGACATTCCACAAATGTTTAACATTCTACAAACTATATAGGTCTTCATGTATTAAAACGGTCTCTTTAATAACAAAAATACATGCATCTATCTTACTGATCCCATTCTGTGTAGCTATACAATTTCATATTTACAAGCATGAAAGAACCGGCAGTTGGGTGTTAGGGGGCACAACTCTCTCATGCTGAAGCCCAGGCTTTCCAAATCTTTTTTGGAAGCCTGGGTATTCCCACTCCTCTGGCAACTCCAACTTAGAGCTGCAGCAGAGCCCCACATCCACATCAGTTACACATCAGGAGACAGAGTAGGCCACCTAAGCCATACTTTGACTTCTGGGAGTCTCAACTGACTAAAGGCACTACAGCAAGTGACATTCCTAAGTGTGGTACTTCAGCTTGGAATCTTCAAGAGTGTGCGTCTCTGCATCTTACTGAATATATTGCTGTAGATTTTATTATGTAAAAAGTTATAACTGTATGCAGTCTCTAACAGCAAGATCATCATCTGCTTCTACTTTATACTTTTTTACCTTTTTATGGTCAATTTGTGATTTTAGTATTCTTCTAATACTGTAACTCAGAGTTTAATATACTCATGGTCAGAAAGAAAGCAAAACTTCCACAGCTTTAGCAAAACCATATGAAATATGATTTGATAAATTTAAAAATGAATAGGTTATCAGAAAAATTGTACTTACATTCTATTTAATCACAGGACGAAAACAAAACTGGTTGCAGATAGTACCCATTTAAATACCAAAATTAAAAAAAAAAACAATACAAAATTGATCCGTATCTCAAATACAAACTCCAAGAATTGCCTACCTATTAAAGAGTTCCAGAAAAAAAGAGTTCCAGAAAACTCAAACTAGGACCACTAGGACTTTTTTCCCTTTATTTTATTTTTTCTGGCTTTAAGTTATTATACAACCTTGGGTCTTCCTTAGCCTTTTACACATCACCACAAATTCCCGTTTCCAATCTAGTGATCACAAAATGCTAATTGTTGAGAAAAGAAAGCAAAACCAGACAGTCAGTAGTTTTAGAAGTGTCAATTAAAACACTAATAAAGAATACAGCAGTCATCATCTTGCACACGTACCTAAGTTCGTAAAATATAGGCCAATTGCACAAGCCAAGAACTGCTCTAACAACTCTGGAAATCAAATTGAAATGAAAAGCTTACAAATGAACAGCAATAGGTAAAACAGACAATCCCTGCTGAACAAGCATCAAATGCTGCAGATTCATAGAACAATTAGAAAAACTCAAATTGGGAAATTTATGTAAAGTACCTCTTTTTGCCAGTCCAAAACTGAATGTTCTTTCCTTTTCCCTCTCAGACTTTGAAAGATGTCTGAGGAAGTAATCCAGGGAATACAATAGTTCAACTCTGCTCACTATCTGTTTGCAAACCTAAATGCCTAAAGAAGACCTAGAGTTCTTTCACCAACTGAAGTTCTTTCTGATAAATCAACTGGTTGACCAGAGTTTCTAAGGAAGTCAGAACAAGCTTAAATATTTCAGTAACTGTCCCTACCAAATTTCTGTGTTTCACTGAAAGCTTAGCTAATTTGGAAAAATAACTTCACATCATTCTCGGTGTGCCTTAAACTTCATAAGGTAGCTACAATATAGGCAGGTATCACCGATAAATGGAAATATATACACAAGACCTCTTACATAGAAAGAAAAGACTGGCTCTTTTTAAGGTATGACACTGGGTTCCTCCATTCACATGACTGAGGAATACTAAGAAGTCTGTTAGTCCAACTAGAGTTGCATTAGAAAAGAGAGAATTGACATACTCTGCACCAATCCAAACTTTCCTGCTCTATTTTAAAAAAGCCAAAGGCTCCTCAATTCCACCACTTAAGATCCATTCATATGTGCTGATTCCTGGTATAATTCAAGGATCCCACATATGTTATTATGTATCTTCTTTCCTGTCAGTGAGGAGTCTGTTTTATGTTTTACTGTGTATGTACACCCATGTATTGCCAAGAATACTAAGTAGCACAAATAAAGGGACTGTAAATGACAACAAAAAAATAGATTATGGTATTACTCAGAGGATCAACTTGAACGCTCTTCCTTGTTACACTGAAGATGGTCCAATTTCTATAAATGCTTTATAAATCACAAACAAAAATACAATATTCAACTAAAATGCATCAAGCCGATTTTATGCACAGAAATCTTTAACCCAGAGGAATCAAGGATTTTGCTCTTTGCTTCAGAAAAGGTCTCCAGCAAAGCAAAGGAAGTCTAGAAAACAACTGTATTTGAATAGAAGTTGTCAAAAAAGTCAAATTTACTCAGATCACTAAATTACACTTCATTTCAAATGCAAAAGTGTAATAACAAAACATGAAAAAAGGCAAGAATGTCTTCACTAAGTATAATGCGTATATACAGTGAGTATATAGTATAAATACTCATGTAATGATGCTTTCTGCCATAAAAACAGATTGAGATTAAAATCAAAAGCATTATGCTTTTTTCCATTTGAGTTTGCAATTGTTAGTTTGTTCTTTATGATTGAAAAGATCATAAAGGTATATCTTTAGTTAGTGGACACAGTGAAAACTAGTCCATAACTAGCCACAAACATTCAGATGCTGGGAGAAGCTAATTGGCTCTCAGTAATTAGTAGAATAAATATCAACAGCTGATTTAAATTTTTCCTCAACTCAATCTAGATGTGCTCACCACATACAAACAAGTGTAAAAGATGACAGAAAATATGCTACCAAAAGGTACTGAAGAGATCTTAAAGGTACTGAAGAGATCTTATTTGAATGTAGTTATACCAAAACACCTCTTCATTACTAAAGCTGGCATCCAATGCTGGTGAGAGGCTAGCCCCAGTCTCATCATTTCAAATGACTTTTTTTTTTTTTTTAAACTTCAAATTAATAGGAAAAGGAACAATTAAGGCCTGATAATTACAGACTTAGAGACAAGGTGTCCTTCACGCTCCTTGTCAAAGCATTATTAAGCACACGTGAGAAAAGATAAATTTTTAGAAACCCAGATTAAAGACAGATTTGTTTGTATTATTTATCATCAGTTTTGTTTGTCTTTGTATTTTTGAAAGGGTTACAAATTAAACTTTGGGGAGTTTGATATCATTCCCTTAACAACCTGCCAAAGTTTCCTATCTTCACTGGCAGGTATGGCATACTATTTTACCATCTCAAAATAAAGCCTAGGAAGTATTAAATTAATTTTTCCAGAAGTGTGCATTTAAATATTTCACACTCTAAAGTAATAAATGGAAACTTTTTAGGCATCTTAACATACACATCAGTATCTTCCACATGGTACAAGTTTGCAGCAAACTAGAATTGAAGTTTTGCAATCATTTACTTAAACGTTTGTAAAGGTATACGTTTAATACAATATCCCACACTAAACTATTCAAGTCAGTAGCAATGTAGGGGTAAAACAAAAGCTCTAATGCAGGCTTACCTTTTGATCTGAATTCTCATAGAACAACAGCCCAAAATAGTCCTTTTCCAATAAATTGAGATGCTCACACACTTTGTCAAACAGTATTTGGCCTTTTGCTCTTTTCTGAAAAAAAGAAAAGTACTGTTAGTAAACATTTAATTTTATGAACATATTCAGCTGATGAAACAGGCTGCTTAACAGGTACTATAATTAGATGGGATTAATCAGGAAATTTTAAAGTACGAATAAAAAGATTATAAAGCTGTCAGCTTTCTTATGAAACTGTTTATCATATTTTCCTACTATACCTATCACTGTTAAAAATAAAGACATTTAAATTCTTTTCCTATTCAAAGAAGTTGTCTTGCACGTACAAGAAAAATTCGGTATCATTTTTTACTTAAGTATCCCACACCATTAATTGTAGCTAAATAGTTCTTAAGTTGTTTATTATAGGTCTTTAGTTTTACCCAAAGACCAGGCTGGATGGGGCTTTGAGCAACCTGCTCTACTGGGAGGTGTCCCTGCCTATGGCAAGGGGTGGGAACAAGCTGGTTTTTAAGGTCCCTTCCAACCCAAACCACTTTAAAGCTCTATGAAAAACAAAGCATGTTATCTTCAAGAAACAAACAAAAAAAAATATGAAGCAGACCCTACAAGTAGGTGATCAGGCCAGTAGGAACACCATACAAGCAGAGCACAAGTAACAGGCCTGTCAACACTGCAGAGATTTTGAGGGGCAAGTCAGAGAAACCAGTCATAAAATAAAACTAAGTCTTAAAGAAGCTTATTCCTTAAAAAAAAAAAATAATAAAAAAAATCTGTTGTAACAAAAAAGAAAATCACATTTTTATTTGAGGTTAGTTTCAGTGTTGTAGTCTATTATTTTATAATAGCAATGAAAGACAAAAATTTTAGCACACTCCTAAAAAGGCTGCTTTTTGCAGCACTGGAATTACAGCTTAAGTAAATTGCAATTAGTCCTGAAGTTCCATCTTTTCTCCCCACACCAGTAACTGGGAATGTAAACATGGTTATCCTGTGTCTTCCTATTGCTGGTAATGAAAAACAGGCCTATGTCTTGTTTCTGTGTGCCAGGTTTTAGGGAAAAATTGTACTGGAGATGGCTGCTGACAAGAGGCAAAACGTTTTAGAGCATTTGGCTTTCAGTACATAACAGGGGTGGGGAACATCAGAATTTCTTTCCACAGTTAAAATACAGCCTGTTGGTGGAACATTTGAACATGAACAGCATGCAGTCTTGCCTTTTGAACCAAGCCCTACATGACTGTTCTGCTATCTGTGGCATTTACCAGCGTGGCCACAACATGGCATTTTCTGAGGCCTGGCAGCTCAGAGGAATTTCTGCATTTGCTTATCCCACAGATTTCAGTAGATGCCATACACTACTGCAATTCCAAAGAAACGCCATCAACTGCCCCTGTGTAGGCCCTGGCAACACTGCAGTTATTGTGTCCCGCAGACAGTGACAGAGCTCTCACAAGTGCCTCAAGTGTGCCTCTCACTGCAGCCCCATTGCACTGTACAAAATGTTAAGGCTGGGAGGGGAGGGAAGGGGGAGAAAAGGTATGCACAGAGCAAATAGTGAAGGCTTTGTTTTTTTATTCTCCAACAATCCAAACCTCTGATTCTTCAAGACTGCATTGTTCAGCAGATGTTACAGTCTTGAAGATCAGAAAACTTTCAACAACACATTCATAAGATGAGCACAATTAGTAGACAAAGCATCACAGAGAGTCAGTTGAGCTTAGAAGTCAAAATCACTTGAAAAAGGGAGCTGGGAATCTTAAGCCTGGTTGGTACTCTCACAGGTTTTACTCTTCAGAAATACAGTTAACTCCTTCCCCTAGCAGTTTGAAGTAACCACTTTTCTTGACAGCCTCCCCTTCAGCTTACTAAAATTAAAAAGTCAGTCAAAAAAAGTAAAAAGTAAAAGTCAGTGTGGTGGGTTGAGCTCCCAGCAGGCAAGGTACCCACCCCCCAGGCCACTCTCACAGTCCCCCTTGGCAAAATGGGACGACCAGTGCCAAGGCAGCCAGCCCTGAAAGGCCGTACTAATGACTGATCTCCACACAAGGCAAGTCTCCCCTTTGCCTTTGAGATGACTTCACTCAAGCATTACTTTTAGTGGCGTCTCTTGAATCTGGATCAAAGTTTTCAAAATGTGTGAAATTTTATGTCATCCCTGTTTTTCTAAGTAAATAAAAGCTCATACATTAAGCAGATCACTTAAGTTTATCCAAACACTAGTCTACACATCTGAACAGTCAAAAAAAATAAAGATTTGCAAATAAAAGCCCAACTGCAATTGAACATCTGATCCATATCAAGTTCAATCGTACTTTTCTTAATTCAGGGTTAAAAAATGATCTTAAGTGTACATTAATCAAACAATTTTATTTTGTATAAGCAAACTAAGTAACCATAGGACCCTTCTGTCATCTCCAATATATTTCAGTTGTTCATACGTGCATAAAATGCGGTCAGTGCTGGCATCCTTTAAATGCCTTTTGTTATAAATATTTAATTAGACCACTGACTGAATGCAGTAAACAAACCCAATATGATCTACATTTGCTTCTAACTAGCAGTTATTATACAGTTAGATTTTTTTTTTTTTTAACTGGAACTGTTATCCTCTACTAAAACCAAGATTACATTTACAGAAGAAAATCTGAAGAAGCCGTTATCACAGATCCCAAATATAACAAAGAAGTTTCCTTACAACTACCTAAAAAATAACACAAAGAAAAAAAGCTTCAAAAATAGCTTCCTCCTCAAAGCAAGAGGAACACTCAGACCACTCTAAGGGAATGAGAATTTGCACCTGCGCTCATAGACGTCAATTATCAGGAAAGGGGTTCATAAGAATTATGTAATCTGCACTATGCAAAAAATAAACAAATAAAAATGTGCATCTTAGAAATTCATTTTGAGCATTCCACTCAAACTATTAAACTGACATTACTTCCCACAAATATTACACTACTGAATCATGAACCTGTGATGGTGAATGTTTGTCATTTCAAGTACAATGATTCAGTGATTTAGAACTTTTGACAAAGACAAAAGACATCTTTTGACTAGACATCTTTCATCCCCACATGCTTTCACAAGTCTCTATCCCACTTACATGCTGCCATTCCTGTGAGTGAACTTAATTCACATGAAAGAAAGCAATAAAAGGTAACTGAAAGTTACTAGCAGTTCACAAGCTGTGAAAATTGTTTTAACTCTGTTCCTCCAAAACCATTCAAACAACAGTTTTTCCCTTTCTTCCTCTCTAGTCATTTACAGATTTCTGTGAAGAAACTGAGAACACATGGAAGCTATCCTTAAAAGCTACAATAGTTTTAAGGTTAAACTAAATTGAATAAATTGTTCATGTTCTCCATGCATGCACATACTGTGTAGATGCAACTCATTTTGTTTAGTGAAATACTTCCACAGAATATTATTCCCTTATATATTACATGAATTTCCTAGAGATAAGTAGCTTTAGACATTTACACTTTCAAGTTACAGGACACAGAAAACCAACCTATTATGTTAACATGGAACCTAATAAGCAATTTCATATGCTTTGGACTAAAAGTTAAAGGACTTAAATATAACCTTTCAACGGAGGTTACTTTGCTTCCTTATGAAATTTTCCTTGTTCCCCCAAAATTAAGCAAGTTTGAAGAGTGACTGGTATCAATGTTTGTAACACTAGAACACTAGTCCCACTTAAGAGTTTTTAATTTCTCAGAACAAATACTAGAGACACGGGTGTTAGAACTAACTACCGTTCACTTTTGGCAAAATCAAAGACCACAAAGCACCACAAGAGTAAGAGTATGGAGTTTAAATGAACTGAGGAATAGTTTTCAATTGCTACAAAGCTTAGCTTCATTACATGAACTTTTCTCGAGGACGGCAGAGTACCTCTTAAAGGTTGTCAGAACTAGTGTTCAGACAAGCAAATTTCTAGAAGCTATACTAAAGAAACAGGCTATAAACCAGGTCTTTCCAATTTGCATCTAAAAAAAGCAGAATAATAAAAGAACATAGAAAAAAAGTGAAGGAAAGTGTCAGCAAAGAATCTGAAATATCTGCTTCAGAAGTTCTTTATAAAAAGAATTATTGACTTAACTAAGTTCAGACTGACAAGTTGACACCAGTCAGAAGATCTACTAAGGCAAAATAAAGAGTTCTAAGGGCAAAAGAACAAACAGATAATTCTCAAAGGTGATAAATTAATTTACAAAGTAACCATCAATAAAAGAAATATCTGAGATGTGTTTTATGTTAGAAGCTAAATATCTACCATGTCAGGTATGCCCTGGGCAATGGGAAAGGCATGCAAAAACAAGCCAAAAGAGAGAACTCCCTAGTCAAACACTATGCAGCTGCAAAACAACAACAACAAAAAAAGGCAATTATCAATACACAAAGCATACAAAGTGGCAAAGAAACATGAAGGGTACAAATGTGTGTTCCAAGAGCAACATTTTGTGATTAATTCTGAACTATGATATAACAGAATCAAATTATACAGTCATTTGCAAAGATGTCTTTATATCATAGTAAAAACGTGCTGATTTGCTGTAAGTGAATGATTCCTTCCATCCCTCTCCATAAGCAATTTCAAATATAAGTTAGCTTTAACACACTGAGGCAGCTAACATTTTCTAACAGAACACCTCCTATCAGTTTCTATTCTGTGGTACTCACCAGCAAATGACACAACCCATTTGAAAGATGACATACAGAAATTAGCTTTCAGAAGCATTTAAACGCAGAAACAGAAGTCATTAGGATTTTGTTTACTCAGAAATCTCTCTCAATGCATTCTGCATGTCACATAAATACACATTATACAGAAATAACATTCCTGCAGCATATAATTAAATCTTCCACACATAAAACCATTTAACAAGTGTTTGGATAAAGTGACAGATGTGTCAGTCTCAACCACTCAGTGTTAAATACTTCAATACTGGACATAATATTTGAAGGAAGATCTCTGCAATTTGCCATTACTTATGGGTTATAATCTAGCAAGTTGAAATAAGTAAACACAGCCGCAATAAGAAGTATAAGTTAGAGGCACAAAGGCATCTGATATAGCATGTTATGCAGCTAATCATTACAGATAACTATGCAACAGGCTGAAAACAAAACTTCTTTAAGAGCTCCTGGGCTTCTTCATTATTCTCTCCAAATGATGGTATCACAAAACCCTAAGAAAACTCTTAAGGGATGCAGATTCAGATTCAGAACTTCCAAGTATCTAGCACCACAAAGTAGATTTGAGTTCTTTTGTCTGTAACCTAGACCTGGGGTAGATGAAGAATTTATTTCCCACTCACCTCCACATATTACATCTAATACATGTACTCTTGGAGTCCCCCTGTTTTCAACTTCTGAATTTACCAAGTTCATAGAGAAGGATGGAACTCAAGTACATGTATAGAATAACAGAAGTAAGAAGGCCACATGGAAGTCAAAGCCATAGATCTGGCAAAATGCATAGACTTTGAATTGGAAAGCATATTTCTTCAAACAGTGTGAATAATAGCTTTTTTTTGCAAAGAAAAAAAATATCAAAAATTCAACCTTGCTTTTTCTCCCATAGAAGGTCACAGGATAAGCAATAGTATTCATTTATCTGAGAACATAGCTTTTCCTTAGACAATCTTTATGCATAACTGATCCCTTTCACTTTTCTCATTCTTCCAAAAGGAATTATTGCTTGTACATAAGTGATCACTTGTATATATGTATTTTTATATGTATATAAAAGCCATGATATTTTTCCATTGAAATACACCAGAAAAAACTATAAAGGGAGAAACTATTCAATGGGAGATGATAGAACTTTTTAAAAATACCATTAACTCGACTTCCTGTGATACAAACCCATATGGTTCCTGAGTCTTTTCCCACCAAGGACCCTAATGTTTTTGGCTTTTTCCATAGCACAATTAGAGAACTTGGGCAGAGGGGAAGGACCACCTCCTCTGAGCCAACTTCCTCCTGCTGCAGTCCAGGAACCTGTCAGTGCCCCATGCCCCTTCCCTTGTCCACTAGGTCCCCATGGTTCTCTCTCTGCAAAGCTTCTTTCCAGCCAATCAGCCCATAGAGTTATTCCTCCCAGGTGCAGGACTCTGCACTTCCTGTACTGAGATCCTTCTTTGCTCAGTCATAGAGACTGTTCAGGTCCCTCTGAGCAGCAGCACAACCCCTCTGATACATCAGCTCCCAGTTGTATCACCAACTACAAGCTAGCTTAAGCCTGATTGTTAATTGTCATACTATCAACGCACTTATGAACAGATGTCAATTAGACAAAGACAGGTTTCTGACAGTGAAACAGAAGTAGTGAAAGCACTTTTCCAGTTTTATTTCCTTTTTAGCAACTAATTATATTTATAGAAGCATCTCTAACAATAAAATATAAAGTTTGCGAGCAGTACACAGAAAGAGCTAAAAGCGTCACAAGGAATGTCCTAACTCTGAAAATCACCCTGAAATTTGATTTAATAAAGAAACAAACGGAAACTGAGCTTTGCAGTTTGTATTTAGACTGCAGAGGGTTTTTTTTTTTTACTTGCTTTTTAAGTCTTGAATGATTATACGCTGTTACTTTGTAAAGCAGAAGTGAACCATCATCATTCACTCAAACACAAAACATTAAAGGAAGACTAAAGAAAAGATCCGTACCAGAAACTCATCTAATAAGATCTACTGCAGAGGGTGAAAATTGAAGTTTCAGTTATCAGTTGAAACAGTTTTCTGAGAATTTTAATGTTTTGGTACAGTGGTAAAGTATAAAAACTACTTGTATTTAACAAAAATATTTTGAAAAATTGCAGTCAGCAGTCCTCATGCCCTATAAATATGATTCAAATGAATATAGAACCCGAGTTGTTCCTATTCCACTTCGTCATTCCCCCCTACCCTCCTTGATTTTTTTACTTTTGTTCTTAGAGCAAAGATTTATTACAGTAATTAGGAAACAAGATTAACATTAATCTGCAGATTAGTATTTTTTCAGTTGTGAAAGTGAATTAGAAAGTGATTTGAAATCTTGTTTACCATTTTAAATGTATCGTGATGGACCTCATCACATTATGCGTTATGTCTCATTTTTGGCTGGTGAAAAAGCCCAGGATGGTCAGATTCAGTCTTCAATTAATACAGAGATACCATTCAGATTTAAAGAGACTTAAACATGCTGGCTTCAGTGGAAGCAAAAGAACTCTGCAGTTATTACACCATCTGTGTCAATTTTCTATATTTATTTACTTTTAGAAATCTGTTGAAAAAATATAATATATATACACACACTCACACACCCCATCTGCCTATAAATACAAACATATGTATAAACATTAAGAGCTTTTAGAGACAATTCCTGCAACTTCAGAACACTGGTATGCAAAACCCTACATAATTTGTTCTGGAGAACAGTTATTCTGTAGAGCATTTTTCATGTCTGTGTTTTGTTTACTGTGATAAAACCTTTTCTTCTGCTGACACAGCTCAAAAAGCATGTAGACAACTAACATCAGCGATGGCTTCACTATTGCTTTTCCGCAGCTGGACTTAGCTTATGGTGAAGTGGCATACATTTGAGACCATCAGGTAAAGATCCCTGGACAGCTGAAATATTGTTCTTGAAGAAACATACACAGAAACTGTTTGGTTTTAACATCGGGAATAGGACCTATTTGACAAATGAAGGCTCCAGAAAGTTTGTACCACTACCAACTATAAAATACACTCTTTAAAAACTCCAGCAAACTACAGCCAAGTATTCCCAGGGAGTATTTCATATTGTCAACAAATACGCATTTCTGAGCTACCTGAATAAACATTTGAAGAAATAAAGATATTCTAAGAAATGAAATAAAACTTCAGCCACCGTGACATTTCTGAAAGTCTTAAAAACAGATTTCTTCATATTTGACTTCCTACAGGGTTTTAAAAATTGTTTCCTTGTCCTATCAAAATACCGAGGAGGTAATAAAGCATGCTTCTCCATGTCCTCAACATTCAGCTTTAGAAATAATATCCAGAAACTTTATGCAGTATCTGCTCAAACTACATTTCTACGCTATTCTGAAAATCAGTTTTGGTAACAGTATAATCTCACAAATCTCCATAAACAATCTCACTATTAATTCTTCAGAGATCCCGCTGATCCTAGCCTTCTGCACCCTGCAAAGATCTTGCGAATTCAGTATATAGATAGGGTAATGTTTTTAATAGTATATTTATAAAAGTCAGAATAAACTGGGCTTCCCTCAGAAGCTTTTAAGATTAGAGGTCGGGTGCGGGAGAAGATTGCAGTGCCCTAACATTTACTTTGAATTGATCTTTAAGTACCCTTGGATACCATGTTCACAGGTTTAAAGACTGTGACACGAAACTAGAAGAAAGCTTCAATGGGTAAATGAAAGCTAATTTTACAAACTACTGAACATTACGTCCTGGAGTAAATAACTGGTCCTGTTACCTTTACTGAGAAGTTGCACAAAGGTATCCTTTAATTCTTGATAACAAAGCTTCCAACAAAGAAGGAATTTCCCATGTCATCCTAACCAGGAGATTTTTCTTTTCCAATTGCACTCGTATAACACATTCATAAATTGCTTTTTTGTTGTTGTTGTCTGTGCACATAAGAACTTTCATACATAATACTTAACCACTGTAACAGAGCTTTAGGTCGCATTATCAACAATACGAGTGACACTTTCTCATCTAATTTAAGCTATTAGAGTTGTTTTGGATAATTCAATAGTATGCTGATTTACCAACACCAATAGGCAGTGAATACCTAGCAAACAAAAGCTAGGTCTTTTTCCTGTATGGGAACCAGCCATAAGGTCTGCTGAGCAGCTTCCACATAGTGAGAATAGTGCAACACAGCTCAGGCCTACAGTACTACTACAGCAGCACTGCAAGGGAGACACCGAGACTGACACAAAGCAAAAAGCAAGGTAGAGAAATAAGAAATAGGCATCTGGACAGGCTGGAGACACCACAGTAAGCAGAATGCAAATTTAAAAGCATCCGTTGAAAGAAGTATGCTAAGTTGACACTAAGCATCATCTTGCCTAATACTAGTCCTACTAGAACAAGGACTTGTTCAGACACACAACAGCAGGCAAACACATTAAATTTACTTAGCTTCTTTATATGTTAATTATGGTGGTTTTAATTCATTGGGTCGGGGATAAGCCTGTGACTTATTCACACAATGCAGGGGTGCACAATACTGTACACCCCACAGTCAACAAGATAAAATATTTCAGGAGCTACTCATAGAATTAACTGAATAAATCTGCTGATCAGATCTCCTTACTACTTCACACAAAAATTCTCAAAATAAACTCAGACCAAAAGGACTCTAGACAAGTACTCTGTATCTAACAGAAGGCCTTGTGAAACTTGAAAGTAAAAATATGACACAAGAAATCCCTATATTGTTCCTACATCTCTAGAATCCTCAGCTCTAGGGTTTCCTGAGCCCAAGTGCCTTTCTGTTTAACATCTCCCTACAGAATTTTCCTGCAAATATTTATCTAATCACTTTTTGAAACCATGGAAGCTTTTAGTCTATAAAAAGGCATTTTCCAGAATCCATGTTACATGTAAAACAATTTTAGTTTGGATCTGCCACCTAACAATTAATTCATCAACAGTATCTCTAATTCATTCGCTGCTCTGTAAGTGAAAAGTTAAGGAACAAGCTGGAAAAAATGGAAGAACTTTGTTCAGACTTAATCATGAGCACCAGCACACCAAAAATGAATGGTAAATTTGTTGATGAACATTTTTGAGGAAAAACATTAATCATATTTTTTAAATTTGGATTTTGTAACTGTAACAGGATTTTGTTTTGAAGCAAACTTTTAAAAGTGCGCATCTCCAGCTAAGATTATTATTTTTAAATGAAGTTAATTAACTCAAGACAACTTGTATTAATACACATGACACTACCTTCATCTTTTGTAGGAAAAAAAAGTTTGAGCTGCAAGAGAGAGCACCTTTGAACAGTTTCCTTTATTGCATTTTATCTTTGTTTACCTCATAGTGCATTTTTAAGGTTATATACTTAAAGATGGAGTTTTAAAATGAAGAGTTAACTGAGCCTTAATGACAGTAATAGGAATGTAACTTCATAATGAGCTCATTAGGTATACAAAAACGTACTTGTAAAACTCTCAATGCAATGAAAGTTTTTTTTTTTTTTTTCTTCTCTATAAGTGTTTTATATGAAGAATTGATGCCTTACCTCTAGATCGCAGCTGTATTCCGTGCCATCCAAGAGAACCACTTTACACTGCACGGTTTTAATTTTCTTGGGAGATTTCTGGGAAATAATTTCAGCTGTCTGCACTTCTTTCGTCTCCCTTTTTTCCTTGTCTTGTTTTTCTTCCTTTTCCTCTGCAACCTTTTCTACTTCTGTTTCTTTACCGTCTTCTTTGGCAGGCTATATAAAATACAGTCAAACAATTCTGTTAAATGACTCAAAGTCCTGAATTCAGATATTTTTACCCTGCTCATTTCTTTTATAAGCCACTAAAATAGACATTAAGCTTTAATGTAATTTATGCATGTAATAGAAGTACAATAACCCCTGTAAGCATTAAGGTCTTCCACTGGGGACCAGATATTGGAGAAAAAAAGATGCATGCACTGAGTTGTAGTTTTTTATTTTTATTTGTCCCCACTGCCTCTTATTACTTCACTGCATGCCAATGAGAAGAATCTGGCTCCTTTTTCATTCCCTCCCTTCAGGTATTTACACACATTGATAAGATTCCCCCGACCTCTCCTCCTCTCCAGGCTGGAGTGTGCCAGCTCTCTCAGCATCTCCTCCTATGAGAGGATTCTCCATGCCCTTAATCATCACTGTGGCCCTAGAACATGAGGCTTGAGTTTTAAGACATGGTGTGCAACTCTGCACATCAAAAAAAAAAAGCGAGACTTGAGAGCATTGCAAAATGTGGTGTTTGCTTTGGAATTCAGCATCAATCTCTGGAGCGAATCACTAAGAGCAGTGGCTACAATCATGGTTTCAAAATAAAGTATAACACAGAAATTAACATCTAAGGACTCTGAGATAACTACAACAGATAACAATCAGATTAAGTTACTAAGGAGGCATTTGTGCAATACAATGGCTTCAGATGCAAAGCTGGTTAAGAAGCTTTTCCTCTTATCCCTGTTCATTTCTACCACAATAGTAGAGTTCCCTATCCCTTTTGACTACACCAAACGATACGGTTACATTCAAGTCAGAGCTAAGCAACTTCAGTCAAAAATAAATACTGCCACAGAGCAGGAACCATTTACACCAGCTATGTTACTCATAACTGTATCAATCCAATTGCACAAAAACCCAGATAACTGCTATCTTTTCATGATACCAACAAAGCCTTACATTAATTACATAAATCAATCAAGTCCCCTTGGAATCGCTCCAAAGCGTTCAGTAGCCTTCTCACACGTACCTGTGTTTCAGCACTACTAACAGAGTGTTTTTCTTCTTTGTCATCTGCTTTAGCATTATTCTCAGCCACCACTTCTAAAATCCTTTTTGGCTGTGCAATCCCCTCTGGTGGATGGCATTCACTGTCTTCAACTACTTGTTCTTCCCCTGCTGCTCTTTTCTTGGCCTCATCTTTAGGCTCTGCCAGAGTATAGGATTTTTGTTTCTTAAGCCAGGGAGGAAGGAAGCGAGAAATACCCTTGCTTTCAGATGAATCTTTTTCCTTCTTCTGGCTACTTGGGCTACTATGGCTTGCTGGTGCTGGGACAGAGGAAGAATCTTGAGCTTCTTCAGAGGATGTTTTCCTGGACTTTTCATTTTCTACAGTCTCTGATGCTTCTTCAGGCTTGTCTTTGGCTTTGTCTGGTCCCACATGCTCAGAATCTTTCTTTACTTCTGTTTCTGAACCAACTTCAGTTGTCATTGTCACAGCTTATACTAAAAAAAAAAGCATCAAGAAAAATAGTTATGTAGCATCACCACTTTTTACCGATTCTTGCTTTATTTGCAGCAATTTGTAGTAATGCTTAACAAGAAATCAAATTAAAGACAACTGATACTATAACTGGATATAAACTAATAATCTGTAATAGTAACATTGTTATTTGTTGATTGTTCATTTTAGCTGATTTTCAGATGCCCCCCCCCAACCACCCTAATGTGTAACACTAGATTTTGCTGTTTTGTTACTTAAAAAAAATAATCATATTACCCTTTCAAATTTATTGAAGTGGACCAGCAAGAATAAGCCCCAAGGGTCCAACAGTAAAAGTTTAAAGTGGTTAGATTCCATAAGAAGTCACTGATTATTTATAACCTTCTTCAAACAATTCTTTTTAAATTAATGGTATACTTGTTTGGCCTTGAGATTAGCCGATTAGTTACAATCAACTTCATAACTTGGAATCTGTGCATTGAATACTACTATCAATCCCTGGCATTACTGTCAGAAGGTGACAGTTTAAACTGCACTTGAAGTCAATTAGAAACCAGTAGAGATCACAAGAAGGTATACAACACACCACCTCCAAACTTCCAAAGCACATAAGTAGTCAAAACTAATGCCAATTAATCTAGAGCATTCCCAGATACAGAAAAAAAAAAAAAAAAAAAAAATACAGAAGCTAATAGATGCCCGAAATAGATGCCCAAACACACAAGAGAAGCCCTTCTGGCAAAAGGGGATGGAAAACATTCAGCTAAGGGAAGCAAACTTGATAATTATCTTAGTCAGAAGACACAGGAGCCGTGAACTATCCACCGGCAAATTCATACTAAGCAAGCATCTCCAGACCAAAAGTCTAACTACATGTGGTAGCTGTTTCCTTGTTTGTTACTTTAATAGCCTTCGCTATCTAAAACAAAAGCATTCACTAATGAGGAAATTAAAAGGTAGTATATCTACTGCTGCATTAGCAATTTCTGAATATAATTAAAGCTTAAATATTGCAGTTACGTAGCCATTTCCTTCACTTACAAAGTCCTTCATGTTTTATCTAGCATACTTTATAAATAGCATTAAAGTTTTAACATTTATGTATTATTTCTCTGAGGTAATAAGCCTCCGAAAGGGAGGTTTCCATTTGACTAGCCGTTGAGATCAAAGAATTTGCTATTTAAATCCAAGTATTAATATGCCAGTTGGGAAGTTGTGACTAGTCATGTTACATTTTGCTTACGTCCTCAAATCTTACAGAGAACTCAACTGTTGCTGTTCTTCCCTAGTGGCAGGTATCAATCTCAATAAAATAATGTACAAGCTTATTTTCCAAATCAAAATGACTAATATAAACAGATTAATTTTCCTGAGAGAAAAATCCAAACATCTGCTGATCAAAGAACAATCAAAATGATCCACTCTGCTCAGTAAAATCAAATTGGTTTCATCGTTAGAGATGATTTTTTTCTCCCAGGTATCTCTAAGAAAGTAGCTAAAAAGGGTTTCTAAAGGTCTCATCCAGCCCTGCAATTTAACAGCTAATAATGTATCAAAAAAAAACAACAACAACAACAACAAAAAAAAAACATACAAGGAAACAGAAGCAGATAACATTTCTCTCAGAAGATATGGACAAAAACAAACCAATTTAGGCTTAAAATTGACAGGTCTGAAGCTTTAATTGCATCTTTTCTTCCACTCCTGTCTCCAAGAAGGCATCATAAACTCGAGTTTGCTCCTACTAAACAACACAGTCACATCAAGTATTTTCTCCCCTTCTTAATTTCTTAAGCCCTCTGAACATCTACAGCAGGACAAATTTCTCCTCATCTCATCTCCTTCTATTCAAGATGGCATTAAACTTACATTTCATTTTGAAACGACAAATGTGAATGAGCATGAGAAATCCACACCCAGAGTGAAAAACAGAAGAAACCCTAGGCAGACTCAAGTGGCAGAATTACTGAGGTCTGAAAAAGAAGTCTCAGCAGATCTTGCACTTGTTGGTCATTGTGTTAATCCACATACATAATCTAAGACTGAAGCAGCTCTTTGGACTAGAAGAAGTGAATTGACTACCAGAGAACACAAATTTTCTTCCATTTTTTTTTTTAAAAAACTTAACTTTTTAAACTTAAGCAACAGTTAAGCCAGAGTCAAGCGGTTTCCCATGTTACGACAAGACCACCAGAGCTCAAGCCTAAACTGATCTTATGCTGTCAAATTTCTCCTCTGCAAGCTCAGAAGATAAAGTACTGAAGGGCAGAGTAACTAGAACAATATTCTACTACATGTAGACAAAAAAAAAAAAAAAAAAAAAAAAAAAAAAAAGAAAAATCAATTTGATTTCTTTTAAAGCTTCATAGCAGATCTGAAAAGCCTCCTGCGATAGTCCAGGTGACTAGACAACTACAGCTGTTATGATCCAGCCTTTGCAATAGTATCTCCTGATAAAAATATTTATCACAAACATGAGCCAGCTAAAAATTGCCCTTTCTTCTTATGATTGTTTAAACTGCCTCTTAATTCCTCACTGGCAGCTGATTTTCATTGTAGCACCCAGGTGAGCAAACTGTCATTGCCAGTCTTGACATTGGTCAGCAGATGGTGCCATAATAGTTCTAAAAATCCCTAGCACAATTCAAAGACCAAGCTGAAAAGAGCAACAGTATTTCAGTGTGAAACACAGTTCAAGTTATGGCAAGTAATTGTATGTTTTCCCACAAGTGTTAACGTGATTTTTTTTCAGTATGTAGGATTTGAGAGCCAGACACTGAATTAATACTCTGTGATAATAAAAAAAATATTATTATATATCTAAGTACACCTGAGCATGTGTTTAATTATATACACATGCATATAGCCTTCACACTCAACTCCAAGATCAGAAAAGGCACAAAACAGCAGTTTCTCAAAGGTTCCTATAAAAGCCAATTTCCAAAGAAGTCCTGGCACACGCATGATGGCTAGCAGCCCCAGAGTTAACAGGAATGATCATTGTAAGCATTTGTAGCAAAGTCACTATTCAAAAGACCAGGTATTTTTGTTAGTCTTCATGTTCACATCTACGCCACCATACAGCTGAGTATCTGCAAGCATACAATGCTCCTAAATATAGTAGCCTATGTGTATTGCCAGGAAAACATTTTTTGTCCCAACATAAACATTAAGCCTGTAGAACTAAGATCTGTACCATGAGAAAAATATTCAAAGCGTATTATCTTTTCTTGCAACACACAGAATACCAAGACTCATCAGAAAAAAACTGATTACTCCTTACAGAAGATGTGAGCTTAATAAATATTTCTGAATCTGTGATACAAATATAAGTATTAGAGTAATTCTGAAGACAAAGACATCAAATATATAGACAGCAAATGAAATGAGACAGAGAAAGGTATTTCTGCCAAAAACTGAACAATGAGTACCTGCAGTCTATACAGACTTCCACAACAAAACTTATGTTGACAAATTTCTAGAAAACAACTTAAAGTTACTTCAAATCCTCTTTGTAAAGTCAAGATAGAATCAGTAAATATGACTGAGGAAATTCTTAACTCAGGTGGTGAGGCACTGGCACGGGTTGCCCCGTGAGGTGTTCAAGGGCAGACTGGATAGGGCCCTGGGCAACCTGGTCTGGTGGGAGGTGTCCCTGCCCATGGCAGGGGGGTGGGAACTGGGCAGTCTTTAAGGTCGCTTCCAACCTAAGCATTTCTATAAGTTTCTCAATATCTTTTTCCAATTAAAGCAGCTCAACAGTCCATATCTATTCCTTATCATTTAAGTGCTCCCAGCTTATCATAAAGCACCTTTTGCAGATTACTTTTTCTAGTGAATAAGTCATTTACTGCAATACATATACAGCTTAATAGCACAATTCAGTTTAAGGGTATATTGCCTCAGAAAGGAAAGATACCACTATGGAACATGCAAATAAATGAAGTCTTTAAACACTATTTCGATAAAATTTGTCTACTGATGCCAGGTAGTGGTCTAAAAGCATATAATAAAACATTTAGAAAGTGTTGCTTCCCAAATGGAATAAAAATCACTGAAGACTGCATCATTTGTGTCACAGCATCCATACGATATGCAAAGCTCATCATTAACAGTAAAGTTTTCAACAAAATCAGAACTACATTCCAAGTGCTACATGAAGCCAAGTTCTGAAGCCAACATCAGAACATCTTTGGGATTAAATTTAAGCAAATATTCAACCCTTCACCTATGCCGATGTTATCCATTCCACATCCAGAGACAACAGGAGTCTATCAATTCTGCCTTCACCATCTACGAACATTTTAATATATCAAGACTAAGAAGTCTCAGAAAGCAACTTAATTCAAATCAAGAAATCTCTTGGCCAGAGTACATACATGTGTATATAATCTGCTTATCAAGTTAGCTTTGTGCTGTTCCCCAGCATTGAAAAAAAAAAAAATCTGCAAGCTGATGAGAATCCAACACTTTTGAAAAGCTGTATTGAAGAAGAGTGACCCCACCCAAGCCCTGACACTGCTAGAGAAGGGCACATTCAGTGGAAAACCAGGATTTAGTTCCAAATCTTTTCATTCCAGCAGCCAGAAAGCACACATGGGTCAAGAGACAGTTCTGTTTTCCTGTTGTCTGTCCAACAAACTAAAAGCAACAGTTTGAGAAAAAAAAATCTCTCCCTATCTTAGAAATCAAAGTTGCAAGTTTATTGCAAGTTTACAGTCATTTTTGACCGTTCGCATTAACCCCTCAGGGGAAGCACAATTTTAAAGATTTAAGACTGCAGTAAGCAGTAATTTGTTCTGAGCAACGCTTTCTCTCCTGGCTCCATACCCTTCCCCTTCAACCTCATCCCATACCACCAAATGGCTTAGCTTCTGTGACAGTGCCACAATTCCACTGAAGCACAGGCAATTGTTTCACTTTTTCCAATACTGATTAAAGAAATTTGAAAAAAAAATCCATTTAGGTTCTGTAAATTATTCAAGCTTGTTCTCATCTGGAGGTTATTTATCTCTAGATGCCATGACAAATTTTTAATTTCCAGCTTCTAGTCTTTGCATTTGCAATGCATCAGCAAGATTAAAAACCGTTTATTTTTATACGTGCAACATTAAGTCTACTCTTGCATAAAGTATGCTTTCAGAGCACTCACAATAACATAGTTGATCAAAGCACTTGCCAACTCAGGTTGAAAAACGATGTACAAGGACCCAAGATTTCCCCCCCCTCGGTCCCCAGTAAACTGAGAGGCCCCACTGTAATAAAGCTTCTGAATGCTGGAATCACAGACACGCACAATTGTTTTGACAAGTATCTATTTCCTCTTTAGTGGAAGTCATATAGAGAATTATTACTATCTCACATGTTTAGGAAACATACAAGAGCATGGAAAAAAGGGAAATAACCACAATACCAGAATTCAAGCTCAGGAAAAAGAAGTGACAAGTGACTAATTTGTGCTGTTGGTAGAATGCTAGTGAGACTTCACAAGCAGAACATTTATGTGCAACTTATAAGCAGATAGAGCCGTTGCCTTTATTTCACCAGTACATCAAGGTTGAATGTCATAAAGACATTACTGAGATCACGTTAAAAATGCCTGTTAGCTTTTTATTTTAGCAAATTCAGCTTATGAGCAATGGCAGAAACCCACTGAGAATGCATTAAGGCAGTTTGCTCCACCATGTACAAGACCTGAGTTCAATGAACAAACATCATTTAAAAAGTTTCAGGGTGTAAACATCACCACAGAAGTGTCTTTTCTGCAGTGGCAGCATCGGTTCTGTATTTCACTTCTAACATACACTTTAAAATTTTTGCTATTGTCAAATACATGCACTATGGAAATAGCAGCTCTTTGGCAAACCAGAAGCATGTAAACAATCAGTATTGTTAAACTGAGGGAAATAAGAACTTTGAAGAAGTGACATTAAACCTATAAGTGATTTTAAATAGGTGTCAGGTGTAAAATTCTCCCCATTTTTCCCCCTGAATCAGGATGCAAACTGAAACACAAAACTAATACTACCACCACTTCCTACCAACAGGAAGGAAGTAGCCAGTTTAAAGTACTTGTTTTATACTTGGCATCCCTGGCTATTAACTTTTAGCAATCTTAATCCAAACTCTACGTATAAAGCTTCAAACTATACAGTGAAACAATTCTAGATCTCTGCAGGTAAGCTGCAGCTCTCTGCTGGTGATGCTGTTGCCAATACGTGAATTAACTCTTTACAGACCTTCAGAGATATTGATACATTCAAGGAAATAAACCTAGCCTATTAATAGTATAGCAAATCAGAAAAAGAAAAACAGGATAGTTTAAAACATGATTCACAATTGCTGCTGCACTGAGTAAATGCTCTTCCCATATCCCCTCCCAGCTATCCTATATTCCTCACACCTTAAAGTTAAGCCATCCAAGATGTCTTCTGCTGACATTTTAATTTTTATTTTGCAGCTAGCACAAACTAGCTGCTCCTGGAACAGAGTTATTCTCTTGAAAGATCTGAATTAATCTGCTCAGTGTTCTTTTTCCCTGAATAGCTATAAATGCACCTAAAATTATATATTTAATGCAGGACACTGCAAACTTTTTCTTAGGTACTTATGTTGACTGCAGTATATAACAAAGTATTGAAAATACAGATAATACTGCTCTTCAGGAAAGCATGTATCTACTGCTCCTGGGGGAACGTAATGTTTCCAACCCTAAGCAACAAAAACCAATGAAGGAAAGAAAGTGAAATACCTCTTAGCTGAGCAAATAAGATTGGCAGCCAAAACTTCATAGTTCCCATAGGCTCTTCTGATTGCTGGTATTTGATCAGCAGAGTGAAAATATCAGCAGTTTTGTAAAAGGTTCCCACTTAATGGTGAAGCAGTTGCCACAAGAACAATATTTCGACTACTGCAATGTCTCTGGGCTACATTAAGTAAAATGACACTGAAATTCAGAAATAAGTCTAATAACAAAAACTGCAAGAGAACTTTATGCTAATAAGGGTGGTTTTGAGCTTGAACTTCAGCACTTAACATATTTGTTAGTCATCTAAGTGCTTTAGCTGTTTTGTGCTTTTTGGAAGGACATTCCCAGCATGAAAGATTATAATATAAAACAGATAACAGGATACACAGGAAAGCCTCAAGGGAGCAACTATTTAAACAGTTGTTTTTTGTTTTTTTTTTGAAGAGTTAGGGAAAGAGGACAGATAAGAAAGATTTAAAATAATTCATTTGTGAACACCAAGGAAATGGTGGAGAGGAGTATTCAGAACTGTCCTGCAGACAAGAAAAAAAGCTGGTGACTTGCAATGACATTCCCATATAAATACATGTCACAAAGTACAGTTTACCAAAGCAGACTCACCCACTGCAGAAAAACTTTTTAATGAACGCATACAGATACAGATGGTGTGCTATTACAATTAAGTAGACGCTTTATTCAGCTTTCTTCGGCCACATTTTCAGGCCACATTCTATATAGCAAGAAAACTTTGAAAGCTTGGAAAGAACTGTAGGCATACACAAACCCAAGCTGACAGCGACTTATTAGATAATAGTTTTATTACAAAAACACATAGCAAGACATTCTGAGCTACATGCCAAAAAGACGTACTTGTTTCAGTGAAACTCCCAGTCGGCACAGGTTTCTTTTCCTCCTTTTAGGCTCAACAGTTTAGGTGTTGACAGAAGCATTTGAAAACATATTTAAGTGTACCGCTATTCTCTATGGGTATGCTTACCCTGCATCCAAGACCATATATAAGCTTACAGTTGCAGATATCCTCCACCTTATCTAGCCTTTCCTTAACTACAGATTCACCTCTAAAATACCTTCAGAAGTATGAAGTAATGAGAAATGGAAAAATGGTATATATTAACAAAATGGACGAGAGACTCAGATTCTTGCATAAAATTCTGATAACATCACGTTCTCTCAAATCAAGATCACTAGAGCCAACGTGTGATGTCTAAGACCAAGAACTGGTGCAGATGAGTCTGGGGCATGCTTGTCTAAGAAGTCTGAGGCATACAATTGTCAATACATAAAAGAAACATATCCCTTAGAAAACATCTACATCTATACTTATGTAAAGATAAGAGAAAAACATCATTATTGTTCCCAGCTTTGGAACTACATTATGATAGATTTGACTTTTGGGAAACAGTATGAATGACACAAATTAATGCTCAACACTCATTCAGCAGCAACTGTGGATACAATAACATATCAAAGGGAAGGAGTGATGTTACAGCTCTCAATTCTCTTCTATTATGAACAAAAAAATAATTGGGAAAAAATAAGTAAATGGTAAAAGAAAAAGCTAAGACAACACTGGAGATAGAGCCAGGAGTAAAAAATGGGGTGGGGAAGGGAAAGAAAACAGGAAACAGGCACTGAAGACAAAACAGGAAAAAAGGTCATGATTTGAGTAATAGCCAAAAAACTTCAGTGAGGCCAGAAAGGGGGGGCAGGGGAGGAAGACACCAAATAAGGGTGAAATTACATTGTAGAGACTACCGGCCAGAACACATCTCCAAATGCAGGTCCTACAGCTTCTGGTGTGAACCACCACAGTGGATATAGCAACTGTGATTTCACCTTTACATATAAGAAATTGCCTAGTAAATGCTGTGTTAGCATTACAAAAAAGGTAGGGCCAACGAGCACAGCTAAAAGACTAGGAAAAGCAAATTCTTAAGATCTTCTGCCTTTATTACAGTTTCCACAGAACAATTTGATTTCAGGAGCCTAAAATCTCTGTCCTGTATAATCAAATGCCACATAAGAGGCAATACATTCATACAAAAACCACAAACTAACTTTTCCCTCCAGTAACTTAATTTCATGACAAGTCTCAAGACCTGTTCCCCTGGTGTAAAGTTTAAATAGAGTGCTCCTTAAACTGCACCTGTAATGACACTTATTTGTTTTTAAACAGTGAATCCTTGCTTTGGATTGTCTAATGGATTAAGTGAAAAGCAGCACTTTCTGGAAGAAAATGGGGCTACTATATTCCCAAACCTCTGAGGTGACAGAATTTTGATTAGGTTACTTTTTTTTTCCCCAAGGCATATAGATATGGACAAAAGGGTTTAAATTCCATTCAATAACAAGATTTGATGTATAACATTTCAACAATTTAACTACATCTTCAGCTCTCCAGTTCCTAAAGAAAAATCATCTTCCTGTTTTTAAAAGATGACATATGGTCATGAATTATATCCCACTTAATTTTTTGTTAAAAAGCTCAAAGATTGAAAACCAGTCTAGAATAGGTATCTGAAGACACCAGCTAAGTATTTGGTGGTAATTATAAAATTCACTGATCTATAAAAATATTTTGGTGAGAATTTTATAGGTAGAGAAAGAAACATGGGCACACTGTGAAGAAAGCAATACATAAGACATTCACTAGGCCAGCAGCAGAACCAAAATAAAACATCTCAAGGTCTCCTCCCTTACATCCTATCAAGTGCTTCCAGATGTGCTACGTGAGGTCACTTCAATCCAAAACTTTAAGGGTGACAGTCTACAGGAGAAGTTAAGTTTTCCTCACACAATAGCAATACTTCCCAATTCAGTTCAGAAAAGAAAAAGGGGAGACGAGTATTTTGAATGTTTACATTATTAGATCATCTAGGCATACAGAAATACTGTATTAGAAATACAAAATGTCAGTACTGGGTTACACAGAAGTTAGGAAAACTATGAGAAGTTAGTTATGAAACAAACCTTTTTGCTGGACAGGGAATACCTCTTGGAGCTTAGACAAAGAAAATATAAGCAAGGTCTGGCTTTACAGGGAGAACACAGAGCTTCAGTTTGCATTTGTAGGAAAACCCAAAACTCACCTTGGGTTGACAGAGGTGGTGTCAAACAACAAAAAAGGCTTTAAGTACATTAACAGCCAGAAGAGGTCTAAGGAAAACATTGGACTGATATTTAATGACGATCACCTAACAAGTAAGGATGCAGAACAGGCATTTAATGTCACTTTTATTTCATTTTTTCCCATTACGATAGATCTTGGGTTGCCCAGTCCTTTGCGTTGGAGGACCATAACTGGTGTAGTGTGACTTCTCATTTGTGATCACCGAAATTGTAAGCAATCAGGTGAACGTTCATAAATCCATGGGGCCAGATGGGATTCATCCCAAAGTACTGCAGAAGTTAGATGACATTATAGCTGGATCCCTCTCAACAAGTTTATCAAAGGTCATAAGAGTCTGCAGTGGTGCCTGCTGGACTAGAAGCTAGCCAACGTTACACCCATCTACAAAACAGGTGTGAGAGAAGACCTAGGAAACTACAGACCTGTTAGTCTTAACCTCAGTCTTCTCTATAGTTTTTCCAAGGGATTAAGTAAGATTATCCTGAGGGATACTGAAAGGCAATTAAAAACAATAAACCTATTATTTGGTATAGTCAACATGGGTTCATGAAGGGAAGTCCTACCTTAGTAAGTCAATCTCCTATGATAAGGTCACCCACCTGGTGAATGAAGGAAAGGCAGTCAACGTAATCTTTTGGGATTTTAGTAAGGCCTTTGATGTCATCCCTCACTGTCCCTTCTAGATCAGTTGTCCAGCCATGATATAAAGCGGTACACGTTACACCGGGTGATGAACTGGCTGACAGCAGAGCTCATAGGGCTGTAGTGAATGGGGCTACATCTGGCTGGCAGACAGTCACTAACAGTGTTCCCCAGGGCCCAGTTTTAGGGCCAGATCCATTCTACATTTTTGTCAATGATCTGGATGCAGGAGTGGAATGCATCTTTAGAAAGTTTTCTGATGACATTGCTGTTGACTCCCTGAAGGGACAAGAAGCATTGCAGAGGGACCAAAAGGCATTGGGCAACTATTAGTGGCATGAAATTCAACAAAGGAAAATGCTGGGTGTTGAACCTGGGACAGAGTAATGCCAGACATATGCACAGACTGGGAGATAAGTGGCTGGTGAACATCTCAGCAGAAAAGGACCAGAGCGTGCTGGTTGACAGCAGGCTCAACATGAGCCAGCAGTGTGGCCTAGCAGCCAAGAGGGCAAACAGTATTTTAGGGTGCATTAAGCACAGCACAGACAGGTCAAAAGAGGCAATTCCGTCACTGCATTTAGCAGTAAATGCCACTTCACCTTAAATACTGGTCTCCACAGTTCTGGACTTCACAATACAACAATGTCGATACCTGAAAGCATCCAGAAGACACAACAGGGTTGGAAGACATGTCCTGTGAGGAGAGGCTAAGGATATTTGTCTAGTTTGGAGAAAAGGAGGCTTAGAGGCAACCTCATTGCTCTCTGCAACTTCCTCAGGAGCGGACATGGAGAGGAAGGTGCTGGTCTCTTCCTCCTGGTGCCAGTGATACATCATGTGGGAACATCACAAAGCTGTGCTAGGGGAGGTTCAGACAAGATAGGAAAAAATTCTTTACCATAGCTTTGTTCTTACCATGAGGGTGGTCAAACACTGGGACAGGCTTCCTAGGGAGGTGATTGATGCCCATGCCTGTCAGTGTTCAAGAGGCATGTGGATAATGACTTCAGTAACATCCTTTAACTTGTGCTTAGCCCTGAAGTGGTCAGGCAGTTGGACTGTAGGTCCAATTTGTAGGTCCCTTCCAAACTGAACTACTCTATTCTGAAGTTCTAACCTGGAACAGAAGGATTCCCAGCTCAGTTGCCACTGAAATGACTATTATGCAACCTAAAAGCTTGTTCTCATGAGGGGCATGGCATAACATTTTCCTGTTGAACAAGCCAAGCTAATTCATGCTTGTATGACATCACTAAAATCTGGAGGTCAAATTCATGTCTAGAAGACAGACACCATTATTTAACTATATATTAGAATACACCAGAATAGAAATTCACCTGAGTTATACATGAATGAACCAGATTCTTAGCCACATCAAGAGATTTCCTGCAGTTTCATTGATCGTCATGACTACATTTACACAATTCAGTACTTGAAGCAAAATGAATATGCAGTTTTTCTGCATTTCTTAGCCAATTAAAACAATGTTGCATTGTCTTTTCTAACAACGGATAATGGATTTTAGACTGCATACATCTACAAAATATACTGCAACTCCTCAGCTAACAATTGTGAAGATTAACGTAAGCTTATTGGAAAAGAGAAGCAGAGGAAGGAGGTCTTCCTTGTAATATATACCAATAAAAAATACAGCATGCTTCTAAATCAGCATTGACTTGCTGAAGAGGCAAATATTTTTTTTCATTCCCTGTAGGTTACAGGAACCAAAATATAGCACCAAAGTTCACATAAAGCGTAAAGTATGCCAAAGTATCCAAAAAGATTTCCAACTCTTAGATATTTGAGAAGTTATATAAATAACTTATTCTGAGTAAGTATTATTACTAGCTTGTGTTACTCTATGCTAAGATGCATAGATGAGCCTCCTAAAAAGATAAATTATATATATATAGCCATATGATAGAGACACTTTAGAGGGAAGTGATGAATATAATTGTGTTGGAGCACAGTCAAGTAACAGGAAACATATCAGGGGGGATCAGTAAAACCGCTGTCCTGGACTTCCGGAGGGGTGACTTTGAGCTGTTCAAGACACTGGTTGGCAGAGTCCCTTGGGAGGCGGTTCTGAAAGACAGAGGAGCCCAGGAGGGCTGGACGCTCTTCAAGAAAGAAATCTTAATGGCTCAGGAGCGGTCTGTCCCCATGTGCCCAAAGACGAGCCGGCGTGGAAGAAGACCAGCCTGGCTGAGCAGAGAGCTGTGGCTCGCGCTTAGGAAAAAAAAGAGGGTTTATAATCTTTGGAAAAGAGGGTGGGCCACTCAGGGGGACTACAAGGATGCTGCGAGGCGGTGCAGGGACAAAACCAGAAAGGCCAAAGCTCATCTGGAGCTCAGTCTGGCCACTGCTGTTAAGGACAACAAAAAATGTTTTTATAAATACATCAACACAAAAAGGAGGACACTAAGGAGAATCTCCACCCTCTACTGGATGTGGGGGGAAACTTAGTAATCAGAGATGAGGAAAAAGCTGAGGTGCTTAACGCCTTCTTTGCCTCGGTCTTTAACAGCAAAACCAGTTGTTCTCTGGATACCCAGTACCCTGAGCTCGAGGAAGGGGATGGGGAGCAGAATGTCGCCCCCACAATCCATGAGGAAATGGTTGGCGACCCGCTACAGCATTTGGATGTGCACAAGTCGATGGGGCCAGATGGGATCCACCCGAGGGTACTGAGAGAACTGGCAGAGGTGCTGGCCAAGCCGCTTTCCATCATTTATCGGCAGTCCTGGCTATCGGGGGAGGTCCCACTTGACTGGCGGCTAGCAAACATGACGCCCATCTACAAGAAGGGCCAGAGGGTAGACCCGGGGAACTATAGGCCTGTTAGTTTGACCTCAGTGCCAGGGAAGCTCATGGAGCAGATTATCTGGGGTGTCATCATGCAGCACTTGCAGGGCAAGCAGGCAATCAGGCCCAGTCAGCATGGGTTTATGAAGGGCAGGTCCTGCTTGACGAACCTGATCTCCTTCTATGACAAGGTGACACGCTTAGCAGATGAGGGAAAGGCTGTGGACGTGGTCTACCTTGACTTCAGTAAGGCTTCTGACACCGTCCCCCACAGCATTCTCCTCAGGAAACTGGCTGCTCATGGCTTGGACTGGTGTACGCTTTGTTGGGTTAAGAGCTGGCTGGATAGCCGGGCCCAAAGAGTCGTGGTAAATAGAGTCAAATCCAGTTGGAGGCCGGTCACTAGTGGAGTCCCCCAGGGCTCAGTACTGGGGCCAGTCCTCTTTAACATCTTTATCAATGACCTGGATGAGGGGATCGAGTGCACCCTCAGCAAGTTTGCAGATGACACCAAGTTAGGTGCGTGTGTTGATCTGCTCGAGGGTAGGAAGGCTCTGCAGGAGGATCTGGATAGGCTGGACCGATGGGCCGAGGCCAACGGTATGAAGTTCAACAAGGCCAAGTGCCGGGTCCTGCACCTGGGGCACAACAACCCCAAACAGCGCTACAGGCTGGGACATGAGTGGTTGGAAAGCTGCCTGTCAGAGAAGGACCTGGGAGTAGTGGTTGACAGTCGGCTGAATATGAGCCAGCAGTGTGCTCAGGCAGCCAAGAAGGCCAGCAGCATCCTGGCTTGCATTAGAAACAGCGTGGCCAGCAGGACTGGGGAAGTGATTGTCCCCCTGTACTCAGCTCTGGTGAGGCCGCACCTCGAGTACTGCGTTCAGTTTTGGGCCCCTCGCTACAAGAAGGACATGGAGGTGCTCGAGCGAGTCCAGAGAAGGGCAACGAAGCTGGTGAAGGGTCTGGAGAACAAGTCTTACAAGGAGCGGCTGAGGGAGCTGGGACTGTTGAGCCTGGAGAAGAGGAGGCTCAGGGGTGACCTTATTGCACTCTACAGGTACCTTAAGGGAGGCTGTAGCGAGGTGGGAGTTGGTCTATCCTCCCATGTGCCTGGTGACAGGACGAGGGGAAAGGGGCTAAAGTTGTGCCAGGGGAGGTTTAGGTTGGATATTAGGAAGAACTTCTTTACTGAAAGGGTTGTTAGGCATTGGAATAGGCTGCCCAGGGAAGTGGTTGAGTCACCATCCCTGGAGGTCTTTAAAAGACGTTTAGATGTAGAGCTTAGGGATATGGTTTAGTGGAGGACTTGTTAGTGTTAGGTCAGAGGTTGGACTCGGTGATCTTGGAGGTCTCTTCCAACCTAGACTATTCTGTGATTCTGTGATATTCCCTAAAATTCCCAAGACATAGCGACCAGGCTGTTTTAAGCTGTGAGGCCTGGGCTTCACCATTTGCAACAGATCCTTCTTGCTTCATTTTACTTTTGCGTAGGAACACTTTTTATCTTCTTCTCTTCTCCCTCCTCTCTTGTACCTTCACTTAATCTTATTTACTTTTTTTAGAATCTTCTTAATCATCAATTAAGCATTATGCCTTCTACTCTTAATTCCATAAACATTGCTAAAAAGCCATGGTGTCAAACCATATCAAAAACCTGGGTTACATTCAAACAGTTTAGGTCATCTCACCTGAACAGTAAGAAAGTAACTGATTCAATATGCAATCTGCATTTTTCTTTTGAATTATATTCATAAGAAAACAAAATGAGCTGCTTGTGAAGTTACATGAATGCTTTTATTTGCTAACTCACGGTGATGAAGAAAATCCATATACAATACTTGAAAGTTGTACAACTAATCACAACTTGTATCACAGCCAAATATTTAATATGAATCAGAGCTTCAGAAATACAGAATGCATTTCCACAGCTAATTTTTTAAACAGAGTTATCCTACTGTCTAGTATAGGGATTTTGTTTCTGCCCAAAGCAACTGGAAACCAGTATAGCTTATCTATAACAGAGACTTCCAGGGAGGCTGAAGCAAAGGGAATTCATTTTTTTCTTTTCTGTGCATCATAGCATATGTTCCAGTTAGCATTCTCAACATGCTCTATAATTGGAAGAAAATGACAGAAATCCACTCAAAACAGAGATAACCAAATCTAAGAATGGTATAAATCAGCAGGTTTTTCTGCTCTGAATTCCCAACCATGTCTCTTGTTATGAAAAACGTGGGCTGATTATACTCTTTTCTACAAAGACCTCCACACTCCAGAACTGAAGAGATCACAGGCAAAAACCCAAGCTACTTGCATAGGAAATCTTCTCCAGAACAACCCCTGATGAGCAGAGAAGAAAGTGGAAGGACTTAATGCTTCTGAAAGAATCTGCCTGCCAAAAGAAAAAACAAAACAAAACAAAAAACCACAAAGGCAACAACAAAGCTTATCTAGAAGACAAGGATTCTGCACTCCGTTGATGTTGTCAGTGACCTCCTTTTAACTGTCATAGATGGGATGACCAGCATAAATCACCAATCCATTTTATGACCGCTCAATCTGAGCCAGGTTTTAAACAGCATGCTGCGCTGCATAGGCTATGTTAATCTGTCCACAAACTAAGGCACACGGAGAGCTGCAATCTGCTCATGCCCAGCAGACAAGGAATATCCTTCATCTTCATGAGAATTGAGGACTATCTTTATTTGAGGAACAACATTTCTAGTTCAAAGAATGACTTTAGAAGTTGCGGGAAAAATATATATTCCGCATTACTCAGAGCTGACTTCCTTTGCAGACCTCATGCAGAGGTGGTAGATACATCACATTTTTTCTCTCAGTTTTGATCATGACACTATCTTATGAATTGGCTCTATCTAATCCTTAGTATATCCTTCAGTAAAAGAAAATAAGCCCAGCAGGAACAAAAATCAATTATCAAAAGAAAAACTGCAAAAAAAAAGAGATCATTTGTCTTTTTGCTAATTCCTATTATCATGGGCCTGTGAAAAAAAAGGAAAGAATACTGAAGTCTCTTGGAAGCCATAATATTTCCACATCTTAGTGTTTAATCCCTCCAGGAAACTCAGCAAGAACAAGAGGAATGCAAACAAATTTTAAGAAGCTGTGCTGGAACAAGTTTTTCTTCCTCTAGTTTTGAGTGCTTTGTTGACAGTGATCCAAGAAAAGCTTCTTAATGTTTAAAAACTAAGTTGATGGGAAAAAAAGTAATATTTACACATGCTGTTTAGAGAAAAAAAGGTAATTTTGTAAAGAAATAACTATCACTGTTTTTCAAACTTTTAGATTGCTTCAGTGGCAGATCCTCAGACAAATCTGACAGCTAGCTTTAAGGTATACTCTCCAAGATTATTAATGAAATGACCATAAAATTCCATAAAGCCACTGGCCACTTTCTAAAAGTGTTCAAGGTTGTCAGTTAAGAAATCTGGGACCCTTCCAAACTATTAATGGATGATTAGATGGAATACTTTTCTCCCTGCCATCCCTCCTGTGCCTTGATAAGGATAACCACCAAAACCCAGAGTTCAATGCATAGCAAAGCATCAAGAGCCTCAAGGTTAGGTGCCAACTTTGTTCTAAATAGTACTAGAACTGACTACTTTATTGACTGAAACAGAATTTATTGTGGTGTTTCTTAACTTAAAGAACTACAAAAGGTATTGCAATATATTATACATCTTTCTGTTAAGCTGATTGCCCTGCAGCCTGTATTCATTGACCACATCCACCAGTAAGGGAGTCGAAAGACTTGATATCTTTACAGCCAGTGCATTCTATAGAAGGGCATTATTCCTCAGGATTGACTAGGCACGCAGGCTGGTTTAAAAGGTAAGACTATTAAAAATATATAAATATCTGTCTCCTGATTTCAGTCAGTTGGCAGTAGAGTTCCAGACGTGTATATATGCCTGCATATAAACTTTTGATGCTTCTTGAGAAAAATCATGAATTTCCTTTTGTTCAGCAGATAAAATAGATTAGTTTCAGTACAATGCAACATTAATATTGCATTTGCTATCTCTTCTGTGATAATCAAGTTTTTCACACATACTGAGATTATTGTATACCTTAATTTTGGATGCTTTATTTCACTTAATGAAAAATGATTGCTATCATTGAACATCATCTGTTATGCATCATGCTATTTAGATTGAAGTTGAAATTTGTTTTTCAAAGCACAGCATAGAATACCACGTCACTGAGATAAAAACTTTGAAAGATACCTGTATTGAGAATGTATCACTATCCTCAAATCTGATTTCAGAAGTAACAGTCCTCACCAAATTAAAAAGTTGGTCATTGTTCCTTAATTGTGTCAGACCCAGCTTCTTACCAGACTGAGGATCATGTTCCTTTTCAGGAATAGGCAGTCCATAGGTTCACAGTATTTTTTTCCCTGTTTAGGTATTCTTATATTAAATCATCTCACCTCAATCTCTTGTTGATAAACTAGTTTTGATAAACTCAACAGGTCAAAATCCTTAAAAACTATTACATAACAGCTTTAAAATTAGTTTTCTCTCTGCTTTTCAGTATGCTTTTAAGCTGTCAACACAAACTGCTAATGGCATTTTAATATACTGTCATTTACAGTATACAAAGCAGCACGTTCTTTTCCCTTCTACTGCCTAGTCTCTTACACATCTATCAGACAATTCCATGGGTCCTCTACTGCTTTGGCACTGCCCCAACAGAAGGTCACAGTATTTTGAAGGGTAAGATGTAGCATTATAGATTCTACCAGGATTAGTGGAAGCTTGACAGGGGATTTGTTTTACTAGTACAGATGTACCAACAGAACTTTGAGCTATCACGCTTCTGAATTTAAGTTTTGTGCCCAAATATCTGATATTCATGTCAATACTTCACAAGTATTTAGTTCCCAAACCCAACAGCTTAAGGTAGAAGATTCTGTAACAATCCGCAGTGTTACTTGGAACACACATCAACTTAGCTCACATGTGGATCTGTACCTCATGAACAGTAGCAATTCTTGACATACTGTGTTGCTCTAAGCATATATCAAAATAATGCTATTTCTGAAAATAATAAGAAACACTGGGTTTTAAGTTAAGAGATTTCTTTACAATCATGTTTCTTTAAAAAAATGTTCTCATGGCCCTTCTCCAATGTCTTGAAGCAGCATATATTCCTCTGTACATTTCCAAACTACTTCAGAATATAACAGATAAGAGGAAAAACTATAAAAATGATATCAAAGTTATATTTTGAGTGGATAGCTTAAGTTGCAGTATTTTTGGTATTTCACCTAGCTACATCAATAGCAGCTACAGTTTTGGACTGTGGAAAAAGCATTCTAAAAACATCCAGAAATAGTGTAGACATGGCCACCGGAAAGAAGCTCTCTATCAAATATTTTTCCCCCCTCACACAACTGTGTTCCTTAACCTTGTGAAATTACAAACACAGAATCAGCAAACAGTAAGACTAACTCTAGGAAGACAGAAAATTATTTTTACTCAAGATTTAAGTGGAAGATGCCATTAGTGAGCTAACAGATTTGCTTCCAGCATGAACAAGCATAGCCACTATATATACATAACACACCCTCCCCAGCTTTATCCTAAGTATCACCAATAGCAAGTTACATACACCAAAACCAATACAGTAAATTCTGATCCCTACAGGACACGTTATCAAATCTTGTTCTAACCCAAGCTTTTAACAGGACAAGGCTCTAGTATACATTACACTATTCATATTACGTTATTCATATCTTGGATAAATTTAATAAGTTTAGCAGCAACAGATTTTTTTCCTTAAATATAGGGATTTCTTTTCATACTTAAATCATGTATATACTCTTGATGGGAAAAGTATATAAGGAAAAATTATGACCCGGCAATTACTAAACCAGATTCTTAATTCTGAAACTGTCTCAGTGAGCAGGGCAGAGTTTCAACAGCTTTTTACTCATCTCCTATTTCATGTCCTGCATGCAAAAACTCATCGGATTTTGCTATTTCAGGATACTATGCCCTCTAAAGAAACTTTTCATAAGAAGTCTGTAGCTGAATACCACATAAGTAAAATGGGAATAGTTTTATCCACAAGCATTTCAAAGAGTGTAATGTAGTTCCACCCTGCCAATGGATTTCATTAACAAGCAACGCCCTTTGTATAGGACAAGCTCACATTGAATGCTACCAAGCAATCCTTACTTATTAGCTGGTGTTTTCTCAGCTTAAAAGACCCATAAAGATTTCTCTCCCCCAATCCTTTTTTACCCCCCAACCCAAATAGTTACAGCTAAAAGAATCAACCTAGCTGTTCTACTGTTCTGCACAGGGCAGACCACCACACATTGTTCCCTATTTACTTGCAATGTGCAATACAATATAAATCTTCCCAACAGCTGTTTTGAAATGTATTTCAAGACCATTAAACACTTTAGACAAAGAGGTATTAGTAAAGGTAGGTATTAGTTAAGGTGACTTCCTTTCTCCTTACTATACCCTTCTTGTGTTTGAGATACTGACTCCAACCGAACCCTTCACAAGGCTGGCAGACCCTCCACACAGAGCTCTGCTCCAGCACTTTGCTGGAGAACAAGGTTAAAAAAACAAACAAACAAACACAAAACAACAAAAACAAAAATCACACATACTACTTTTCAGGAACTTGACAAATGGGAAGGGTAAGGATGTACACACAACCCACCTCGTTTCATTTTTGCTGCAGGAACTGGAAGGCTGACTCTCATCAGGGGACAGAGGCTGGCACTCAGAAGAAGCCAGCACACAGCATGCTGTGCCAGACCAAGTACGCTGACCCCACTAGCAACCAGCAGTATTGTTTTGTATTGTAATCTTTCATGAGCAGTTTAATTTGGACAAGTCTAAATTTAATATAGAGCCATACACTAGAAAAAATCATGACACTTCATGTCAGTCTGTACAAGACACCCCTCTCCATTTCCTAGGTTAAAAAAGCAGACACGGTAGCAGAAGAAAAACACATGCAAAAGAAAGGCAGGCATTTACAAATACTTATTGAGAGGACAACCTAAGTCATATCTGTGCCAACAATGATGCTCTAGGTGTACCATATCAACCAACTAAATGTGTACTCCCTAGCTCATATGATACTCAGTAATAACAGTACAGTATTTTTCCACTTTGTGGAGAACTCCTTTTGCCACAAAACTTAAGAAAACAAGACAAACAAGAATAAAAATCTAGAAATAAAGAATGAATGATAACTGTCACGCATCTGCTGTAGGAAACCACAAAGATGATTACATATTGTAATACTGAATATTATGCCAAGAGATACTTACTAGGTAGACCAGGCTAATCTTTGGCTAGCAGCATTTACAGTCAGTCTACGCAGACATTCTGCAAGAGTTTGCATTTTGCTGCTTATGTAACAAAATTATGGTGCAGTCAGGTTCTTTAGAACCATTCATTGTTTGACTTCACCAGTCAAGATCTGAAGAGAAGTTTTAGTGGCACATCCAAGTTGATCGCTTTATTTATTGACAAAGCATTAGTTGTTAAAGAACAGTGTAGGTTACTGTAAAAACTTAGTTGTTAAACAAATTGTCATATTCTGTAGTTCAAAAAAAAGCCTCTAGTGACCTATCACTCAAGAAAAGTTATTTTTCTACTAGCTACCACCACAAAAAAGTCAGTATTAATTAGCAGATCATGTGTTGTATCCAAACTAAAATACAAGTTCAATTGCACATAATAACTAAACACCTTAGCTCAGAGTTCCCATAGCACTGGATGAGCAATCCTCCTCTCCACGTCCTCCCCTCCCCACAAATCATACAGTAACACCATATAACACCAACAGTGGAAAGAAGTTGTAAACAATTTGAGAAATTCTGATACAAGAACAAATGGGTATAAATTTATGTGTAATATACTCAGTCCAGAAATAGAATGTTTTTCCATGCAACAAGTGACTGAGATTTTGGGCCACTTTCGAAGAATAAATAGATGAAAAAACAAACTCACCTTACAATGGCACTTGCAAAGCTCTTGAAACAGGTGATGTGCTTACTTAGTACTTGATGACCCACAAACTTATTCAAACTCCAATAGGTAACGATTTAAACATCCTTACTCTCACAAAAACTGAAACTAGCCCTCTGTCAACTTGCACTGCTGTCACTACTGCTCATCATCTCCTGCATGCATCGTTTTACTCTTTCAGAATAGGAACACAAAAACACAATGTACTTTCTCTGCTGCTTTGAACAGACAACTTTTTTGGTAGCCACTCAAAGAATGTGTTCTGCAATCTTTCATAGTTTAATCACTGTCAGTCATAATAGGCTATTGTGAAAAAATAATCCACTCATTTATTTTATCATCAGTGCACTCAGGCATGGTCAATTTACGAGGAACAGTCACATGCATCAGCCACGAGAGATCCATTACAGAGCTGCTGGAAACTTTGTTCACAAGCAAGTTGCTTTACTCCCATTATCCACAGGCTGAATCTAGAAGTCTCTCAGTCTTTCATGTCGTTCTCACAGTAGTAACAAAGGAAGGCCTTTAAGCCACAGTCCTACTGTTCAACACATGCTTACACAGACAGTAGGCTAATCACAACTTCAACATTTAACATAATTAAAGTTACAATTATTGTTACTATGTCCTTCAAATCATGTGCTCATGGAAGAAAATGTCATCTTGGTATTGCCATAGTAACTCACAGGACACAGGTTATCCAATCCAAGCAGCACAGCTATTCATTCTGAGACACCAAAAGCATAGCTGTCATTGGAAATGTAGGAACTGTTTGGAAAAGCAGAAGCTACAGTAAGGCTTGGAGCTGTAAGGCTACGCAGCTGTCAGAAGGTGACAAAGAGCAAGCCAGACAGATACACATGCATGCATTTAACAAGCCCTACCTACACAATCAAGTTATGAAATCATGTGAGCAGTATCAATAATAGCCATGACATAGTACTAAGCAAACCAGACTTTGCTAATCCAAAAATCAACTTTATGTATGAGTAGTTGCCAACAGGCTGAAGATTTCTATAGGATATATACACAACAAAAACATGTGCACACTTTTTAAAACATGTGCTTGCATTAATTAAAACGTGTTTGCACACACATATGTATACTATAGTGCTGTCTCATCCAGCCAACGGTTTACACAGGAAATACCCTCCTACATGAAATTTCATAAAAATTCCTGTCTATTTTAGCAAAGATTAGACAGGAAATCATTCCGATTATCATAAATTCTTGAACTCCGTAGGAATTTTCATCTGATAATTGTTGAAATTGAATGGTTGAAGTAGTATTTCATATACAGTAAAACATTGAATCCTGCCTCTTTTTGTGCTACATGCAAAACACCTGTACAATACCCTACTTAAAAAATGTTAAAAAAAATGATTTAAAAAGCTCAAATATCCAGCGTTAACAGTCAGGACATGCAGCTAAATCTAGAAGTGGTCTGCCACTAAGTACAAAAAGAAATCTAAGTGAAGAGTACTCAGCCACTGAGGATCCTTGGCAAGCTACAGAACAAACTACCCATCCATCCTTCTGTTTGATGCTATGGGGCACAGCATGAGGGAGACATGGCAAGTTTCACTGCACATTCTGCCAAAGCCCCACATATTTCTATGGAGAAAAGTTACAGATGCTAACAATGTGGAATGCTCTCTGTAGAATAAAGCTTAAGACAAACCAATTTACTGGACAAAAACAGCAATGCAATTCTCACAATGTACAGAATGTGGCCAGAAAATATTCCCAGACAAATCTTGTTTAGTCCAATAAGGTGAGAATATGAGTTGGAGTATAATTCAACAGGATGCTTAATACAACACAATCCAGTTAATTAATAGGCCCAGCATACAGGGCAGCTGCTTAGGTATTTCTTGTCTTGAGCTGTGGCTACATGAATAAAACCTGCTTTGAATGTAACAACTTTCACAATGAAAGTTAATTAGCGGCTTCCACAGTAAATTCACAAGTGTATCTGAGATGTCTAACAAAGTATATATGCATAAAAACTGGTATCAATAGCATCATGCCAATTCTCCCATTTTACCGTGTTTAATTTATCCTCTAGAAGTATTCGGTATCATGAAATATGACTTTCCCATTAACTGAAAATTATATTCTTTCTTTCCAAATAAAAAAGATTGATCAAGCAAAAGGATGGGCATAGCTACAACTCTCCATACTATTCAGTCTTTGGGTGGCAAAACTTTAACGCAATAGAGCAGTAACACCATTATATGAAGTCACTTGAATTCAAGCCGATACTTTACAGGAAACCTTTTCAAGCTTCAAAGGTTACTACTGACTCCTTTGGGAAGTTCAACAATGAGAAGTAATTTTTCAAGTAGTATTCAATTTTAAAGTCTGCTGAGAACTCAGAAAAGGCTGAGAACAAAAGGTGGAATTTACTATCCAATTAGGTCAGACACACTAGTGCCTCAATAACCAAACACTAGCAAATACACTAAGCCTTTACCATGGCTAGCGTCTCTAATTCAGAAACATTTGAGACTCATGAACTGAAAAAGCAGTTCTGCCACTTGTAGACTAACAGATGTAAGCTCTGAACAAGACAAAGCAATGCAAAAAAAAAGCCAGGCAAACAAAATCAAGCAGCAATCATCCACAAAACTAAGCTATCAGATTTATCTACAAAAACAGCCTCTAATAAAAATAGAAAAATCCTTGGCTTTGCACCCCTGCAAAAAGATCCCTGATCTCAAAGTGGTTTTATGTCAGAAAGGAATACCGGCAATGAGTCTCTATACCTCACTCTATACCCCTTATACAGATGTTTATATATATATATATATATATATATATATATATATATATATATATGTATTATCTATAAACTACCACAAGCTGCCAGTTTTGACTTCTACAGAAGTTTTGAATTACAGAATTAAATCTTAATTTTAATGTTGCTCTTCAGGAATGTGTCTTGCACTCAAGCCTACAGAGAAACACTCTTAAGAGGAACAAAAGTCTAACTCCACTGTACTGCTTGAGAAGCAATATGGTTGCAGCCATGTATCTTCTCGGAGCCAGGGAGTAATTCCCTTTCTGAATTTACCATTTATCATGCTATCAGAGAGTCAAACAGAGCCATCTGAATCCCCACTAGGCATGGGGCATCACAACATCACCCTGAGACTCAAAAGTAGCAGAGTGGGTCCATGAGGATCCACTGCACTCAGCACTCTCCCACCTGTTTGGTGCTGCTGAAGCCTCCCTCCCCCTCTGAAAAACGATGTGCAACTCCTAGATCCTCAGCCATACAGAGGTTTTGGTGTGAACTCAAAGGGCACAGAAGTTTATTGCTGCTTCAACAGCAGTGCTACTTTAAGATGGTCCTGGACAACTATAAACAACTCTGTTTTTACCTGTTAGACACTGAAATAGGTCTGTTCTATTTAATATAATGGGTACTTCTGAAATTTTCATAATAACTAAAGGAATACTGATAATCAAGAAAATAAAATAATTGGACTAATTTTTTTTCCCCAGTATCCTAATCTACTTTCCAAAATTCTAATTGACTGGTGCAATGCAAGTGTTTGTATTGGACTCCACAAGGCAGTGAAAAAGTTATTCCACGGAAATAAAGCACTCAAGGAAATGGTATTCTACCTTGGATCACACAGCACCTTACTTCACAGAGACTGAGTTTGCAATATCCTTAACCTGAGTTTGCCTTTTTAATATACTGTCAGAATGTAATTAAAGTTTGAGGTATGCAGTATTGCTAAAAGTGAGATTTTTTTTATGGCACCACATGCATTAAAAGTTACACTGGATGCATTTGATCATTTCAGAGTGTATTGTCAGGGCCACCTCAAGACTTACATCCTAGTAATACATCATGCACAATAAATACTAATAAGTTCTCTTCAAATGGTTGAACTATAGAACAAGTAGAAAACTTCAAAGATGAACATTTAGGGCCTCAAGCAATACTAGGAGAGGGCAAATGTGATGAGCGGAATTTTTAGTAGTAAAAAGTTTTCCTGTTGTTGAGATACATCCATCTTAATTCTGGTATTAAACAAGTTATTTTGCTTCCACATTTTTTTCAGAGTTCCATGCTAGATAACGTATTTGATTTTTAAAGTATTTGTTGAAGGAGGATTTTCCAGAATACTGTTTTCTGCACACTGGATTTACTGGTTTGGTTAGTTCATCTGATTCCAACAGCAAGCTAGAGCAGTATCATAGATCAAGCACTACATTTCTCCAATTACCTTAGTGGTAAGTTTTGTACATGCTATTGAAACAAAGCTTTTCAATATTCCTCCAACTCTTTTCTCTTATTTCTAGGATCTTGATATACTAAAGAATTAAAAGGAGGCCTATTTAAAGAAAAGTGAACTTATCTGAAGAGATGCATGATATAATTTACTATAAATATATTTTCCAAAAGCAAATCACAAAGACACTTTCAAATGCAGCTGATACTTAGATTTTCACAATTTGTCTATTAAGAGGAACCAGACTTAGTGAGACCATTAGTGATTCAGTTCATTTTCAAGTTTAGGGACAGAGCAGCACACAGAGATACACAGCAGAGGACAGAGAGCAATTTAGGGACTCGGCGGGACTGACAAAATGCAACTTTTTCCAGTCCCATTCATTTGTACCACAGCAACAGCACAAGCTCTCACTTCTGTCCTTCCTCCCTTAGTTCAGAAGTCCCAGTGACCTCAACAGCCTCATTGCACAGTGACTCTTGTCCTGCCTTCGTAGTGTGCCCCTAGTTCCTCTGTGCTCCATTTTCCAACTTGTATCAGCCTACCCTAAACCTGCCCAGTCTCAACCAGAAGAAAAAAACAGGTGAGGATACTGCAAGAGCAAAGCTTTTCTAGCTTGCCTCTGCCTCTCGCAATACAGAGCTATTGTGAAGATATGCCAAGGCAAGATATGCCAACTGCTATCATAAGAAATACACTTACAGGATGGGGCAAGATGCAAAAGCAGAGTGGGGTACAAGCCTTGCTCAGTCTCAGCACCCTGGGCCATTTAAGCAGCCCTCACACCAAAGCACGCCAGGGCCAGAACCTCCACCCAGAGAATCTCCTCCTGTTCTAGGCTGTGACTTCGCTGAGCTTACCAGCCCTCCAACCTACAAATCAATTCCAAGACAAAATATGCTCAAGAAAAGAATGTAACAATGGCAGCCTTGGTCTATACCTTCTCTTTTCAGAAAAAAAAAAAATAAAAAGTTATTACTTTGCCCACAGTATTAACATAAGGTTAAAAAGAACAAGCAGCTGTCTGACAGACTTCTGTTTAGTCATTCTTATCAGCTCTCACAGGAGTTTACTTTAGGCATTTAAGGTAAACTTCACTTTTCACAGAGAGAAGGGAAAAGAGGGAAAAGAAAAAAGAAGTCAGCATATTACTACTACTGAAAAAACAAAGTTTGTTTCCAGTTACAGCTAAATTCACTGTGAATTATCTCACTGGAACCTCCTGAATTGCCTCAGGAGGCATTTGTCTGTGTTTTGCTTGGGATTACTATACAGACCTACCCTGTAAATTCGTCATCCCTTTACAGCTGTCCATCTGTTTAGAGCTATGCTTCACTTGACTGAACAACTGACATCAGCTACCTGGATTCTACAGAGACTCAGGCTACATATATTTTAAAAGCTACTGTATAACACCTGCACTTTTGACATCTTCAATATTGCTCTTGGTATCAGCAGTATCTGTAAGTTGACAGCACTCCTCAGCTAGAGGCTCATTCTTAAGCATTTGAAAGCTATTCTCCACAATCTGACACTCATTATTAGTTTCACAATTTACACAAAACATTATCTTCATGAACATAGTGTTTAAAGTACCTGAATTATTGATAATCATAAGGAAGACTGACAAATAAACTCTCCCTATTACCATTCACTGTATTCACGAGCACTAGTTTCTCCCAGCCAAAGATGCTACACAGGATTTATAAACTGTTTTAGCAGCCTGTTGTAGAAATCTACACTCTCATGAACAACTGACTATTAAAGAAATAAAAGAACTGCTACAGATCTATTCCTAACAGGCTACCAGCTTCTTTAGATTATCACCTGTGTTTCCTCCAGCAAATAACAGGTGCACTAGATATTCCAGACTAAAGCCTGAAATATTTGCATGCTATCTAGATGACTAACATAATTTTCTAGTAATAAAGCCTACCTTGGTTGTGGATTAACATGAAGATTCAGTATACGACAGCTTACATGATGGTAGGGTAAACTAAACTGATCATAACTGAGCTCCAAACTAAGGACAGAGGTGACTTAACACCTGTAGAAAGAGGAGACTTCATATGCCAACTAAAATTCAAAGACTATTCATTTGACTTTCTACTCATAGTGGTTTTAAGGTGTTGATGGCATTTTATATTCTAACATTTCACTCTCAATTTGCATATTCATGTTCTAGGAAGTGTTACGCCTTAAATCTAATATCTTATTCTTTCAACAGAAGAGTACTCTACAACTATGACAATTATGTCATAGGCAAAGTATTCTCAATTGTAATCACAAAGTTATTTTTGTGCCTTGTTAAAGCAACAGGTATTGTTACTCTAATTCAGGACTACCAAACAGGTGTAAATAGCACTAGTAGATAGGATAGGACTACCTTTTAAACTATGATATCCAACCAATTCAGCAGTAGCACCACCTGATACCTCTAGGGGAAAAAATAGAAGAAAATACTCTTTCATCTTTTCATTGCAATACACATTACCACACCAATTCTTAACCAAGTTAAATTTTAACAAGGTTTGAATGGAATGAGGAATGATGATGTTAGGTTGCTATCTAGTAAGGCTGCAAACATTCATTACTATTTTATATTAATAAGGGTCTCCCCAGCTGATGCCTAAAATATATTATTTCACATACCTGGTTTAGGGAGAAGCCACCTAAACAACTAACTAAAACAGAGAAGGGGCAACATCTGTCTTAGTAGGACATGTGGAGAACAATAATGAAGCAGCTTCTTTTGTAGTACAGGGGAAGGGAAAGACAGGTGAGGCATGTATAGCTACAAAACCTTAAGTGAGAAATGATGCCAAAAGAATTATAACAAGCAACCAAGCCTTTTAGTTGTTTTTGCAGATGTAGTCTCTATTGCCTTTACAGCATTAAGAAAAAGCCCTTTTCTGCTAATTAATATCAATTTATCTGAATTAACTATATTACTTACTTGCCTTAACCATATCATAGTAGTATATTTTGTCTTACCTATAGCTACAATCTGTTGTGAAATACCAAGTCCTAAGGAATAAGATGCAGGATTCTTGACTCAAGGGAGATACCTAGAGGTAAAAATCAAGTTTTACAAGCTGTGGTACTAGTTTTGGTAATCCACTTCTTGTCTCTCTATACAAAGAAAATCTAGGCTTATGAATATTTTCAGAAAGCAGCAAAAATATTGCAATATTACAAAGTCAATTTTCAGACTTCACAACAGATGAAAAGAAAAAGACTTCATCTTCACGATGAACTATTCAATACCTCAACTCTTATAAGATATGAAACACTTTGCATATAGTATATATAATTGAGTCTAGGGAAGACTATGCAGTTATTTCGAGTCCTATTGGCAGCGCTTCAGTGCTTCCTCCGAAGAAAAACAAAATACATTGTTCTGTTAATCCAATTCTTTTGAATGATGGAAAGTAGCTTCTACGTGCACAGTAATAAGAGCTTTTTTTCCTCGTAGCTACAGCTTTCTTTATTACAAACTTAAAGCTACACTTTAGATCAAACTGCAGACTGACAGGTCTGATAAAATTGAGCTAAGAGCACCAACAATTTGTTACTGTCAGGCACTTCACACAGATATGAAAATAGGAATTTACATGCCAGAAAGAGAGGTATAGCACAATATATACCTGATATAAAATTAAGAAGGATGTCGATACACAAGTTTTCATTTCACTTCAAGATACAGTTCATCCTAAATACCCCCTCATTATTTGAGGAAAATTACTGTCTTTAAATCAAAATCTACCTTAAAAACACACCACATTTTAATCGAAAACAGAATACATACAACTGCTCCATAAAATTCAGTCAAAGGAGTTATTCAAAGTCTTCCTTACACAGTACCCCAAAAACAATCAACCTAAAATATATGTTCCCTTTAATATTAAGGATGTAATCAGACATTTTAAAGCAAGTTTAAAAAACATGTCCAAAACAAGAAGTAGGAAAGATACATGCAATTCTATGATCTCATAAACTTCATTGCACAGAATGATAAAAATGTGTAAATAAAATACTGTTGTAAAATTTCAGATGAATTTTATCATAAAATTCAGTTCTGTAAATGGAATATTCTTGTAAAATTTCAGTATTCAAGTCCAATGACTTAGAAGAACAAACTTACTTCTACAGTTTGAGTATCTTATATAGCATTTTAGCTACCCAAATACATGAGTTCATATAAAATAAGCTGTCTTTATACCAATTATCCACATAGCTAAAGCCTTATTAAATGCATTTATATTTTGGAGTTTCTAAAAAAAAACTGTGCATAAAAAAGGAATTAAGCTCCCCAAAGACCAAAGGATATCGGACATCCAGTCTTCCCCTCAGAAGCTTTCCTAAACAGGTGTATCTACTCTCTTCGTTTGCTTTTCTTCACACTTCAGAAGTTTTACTTCCTTTAAAACACCTAAGCTATTTTAATAGCATGCTCATCACAATCACACAGTCATTACAGAAAACAGATATGGTTGACTGCATTTTCAACTCTGTTCTTGTCAAATGTGATGTCAAGTGACAGTTATCACTAGGCACCTGATCACTGAGGACTAAAATTCATGACACTACATTTGGCCCCAAAGAAACCTTAGAAAAAGATTAACCATATGCTTAAAAACTAGAAAGCTTGGATTTGATAAGCAAGAAAAGGCTGTGTACAAAGCTTCTGGAATGCCTGTGTGGGCAATGTCATTTGTATTTCTGGGGGCCAGTACACTCAATAGTTTGAGTATTTTTCAGCTACAATTTGATTGCAGACCATTGGTTCCATCACAACTGGCTTGGAATGTCCTCAGATTTAGGTAAATACTCACAGGATATTCAACTAGGATGCAGAGCACATTATTGCCACTGCAATAATCTTTTTGCCTTCTTCAGCTATTTCTAACCCTCTTTCCCCACTGTACTAAAGAGGAAAAAGAAGCCAAAGAGACCAAATAGTACCCATCCCCATGGAGCTTTCTCCCCTGCTGCAGGCACTGGGATTTATAATCAAAACTGTCTGGGATACAGACCGCTGCTAGTGTTGTCTGCAATGCTGGCAGGCTATTAAAGTTACAAAGAGAAGTATGTGCCAAAATATGTACTCTAGCTTGCCAAGCATATAATCCTGATGCAAACTTCCTGATAGGAAAAGGATTTAATAAATATGAGACAATTTCCTTTTGCCTTTGCTTAGAAGCTATCTTCTTTCCCACATGCTTAAAGTCGGAAAAAAAGAAACTGCACAGCTTTCACTTAGGAGAAGTACCGTTAGTTCTCTGCATGGAGTACTCCACTTCACTTGATCAATCATATTTCATATTTTCCTACCAATTTGGATGATGACCACCAGGATAGGCTTTGAAACGTAAGAAGTCTGTCTTCCAGTATTCATGAAACACTTGGAAACATGCTTGACTGTTAAGTTTGTTTGGTGAATGTGGCCCCAGTTGCTGCCTTGGCCCCCTCTACTTTTTGGTCTACTACCAAGCTCTCTTAGTCTGAAACAATAAAGAAATATCTGTGAAGGACTATGGGTTTTGTAGTGGAGTTGTGGTACTCACTTGATTAAAGAGTTGTCCACATACTGAAATATGTTCAGCTTAAGTGTTACTAAGGTAATGATCGTGACTGTGTTTTCCCTAACATCCTTCTGCTAGTTAACATCTTCTCCTATTTGGGGGGAAAAAAAAAAAAAAAAGGAGGAAATAAGACCTTTTAGTCGTTACAAGCTGTCACAGATTGCAGTTGCTAAATAAGATATATTCAACTGAGTGAACTTAAAAGCTTACAAAAGGATATAGCAAAACAGTTGACATGCTTTTTGGAACAAAAGTCAACAATGCAGAGTTTGCACAGCAGTGAGATTTGCCTAACAGCAAAGCACAGTTCACAAGTAGTCAGTTTTAGCAAAAGTATTAACCATTCTTGAAGCAAAAAATAAAAAATGGGTAAACTATTTCATCAGAAGTTAAAAAAAAATAAACACAACTGCTAAAGTGCTACAGAAATCCCAGCTGAAACTGGAAACATTAACTTCTGTCTTCTGGTCCATAACTGCCTAAGTCTAGAAACTGTGCTTCACATACAGAGGTTAAGCTCCACCTGACATCTCCTCAGGACATATCTGTACAAATAGTGATCAAAGTGAAACAAACCAGATGAAATCTCTTACCTTCGTTTTAGAAGCTAAATCATGTAACTTTTCACTTTTAACCACTGACTTATAAATCACAAGCTAGGTAAATTTTATACGTATGTACACATACACACACACTTAAAGCAAAACCCATTTTCCTTATTGACTCTTTTGACTAATCCTCCCCTACCCTACTGCTACCATCTGAAATACCTTATACAAGCCTGGAAGCTGGACTTTAGAACCAAATATGTACTCTATATTCTAAGAAGGAGTGCCAAAGTAATCACTGGCAAAACATACACAGACCACACATGGCAGAGCATTAAACAAAGTTGTAGGACCCTCTCCCATTCTAACATATGCCAATGGATTCACTGTATATTGAATTCTGGCATTACGCCTCTGCTGCACTTTACTGTTCACAGGTTCATCCAGTTTTAGGGTCCTCTGTACAGAAGAGACATGGGCTTACTGAAGCATATGCAGCAAAGATACTTAAAGGCCTGCAGCATCTGACATATGAGGAGAGGTTGAGAAAAATGCAATCGTTTAGCCTGGCAATGAGAAGGCTCAAGGGCAGGGAACCTTACCACAGTGCAGTTACCTGATGCAGTTAGTAAGAAAACACAGTCAGGAAGCACCAACACAGTCAGAAGCAGTGGTACCTAGTGAAATAGTGACAGTGGACACAAATCAGAATTCAGCAGATTCTACTCACACATGTGTTTGAGGGGGTAGTCCCCCCCACACCCCATTTTTATTTATTTTTAAATTCTAAAGGTCAAACACTGGTAATAGGTCATCTAGAGAAGTTGTGCAGTCTCTATCCTCAGAAGCATTTGAAATCTGACTGGACAAGCTTCTGTGACCCTACTTTGACACTCTGAGCAGGAAGGGGGTTGGACTGGATGATCTCCATAGGTCTCTTCCAACTTCAGTGATTTTATAATTCCTGGCACAAATAAATATCTGATCTGTTCTCCAAGGGAAGCAGAAAGGATATGTCAAGTTCGGAAACAAAATTAGAATCCCTACTTCAAACCAGTTAATAATCTAACCAAATTGAGACTACAATACCAACCATCATCAGATTTTGCTTTTATCACACTATTTAAATTTATTAGAAAGTTGCTGAAAACAACTTAGCAGAAAGTTAGCAGAAACAAATCTAGCAACATAAGCCAACGTCAACTGATATTAGATAGACAGGATCTCTGAGTTTATTCAGCTTGAATGACTCAGGAGTTTTGCCTTCTGGTTTCCTTGTCTCCCTGCCACTGTTACACTCAAGATACAAACTGATTCATGCGTTTAACCCCACAATCTTTTGAACTCAGAAATATGCAGACAGCTGACCATAGAAGCAAAAATGAAGGACTGTGAAGCTCTGACTGCTGCAGGCATTTGAACTGATAATACAAGAAGATATATAAAAAAACAACACAACTGTTCCCCAAATTGACAGTTTGATCATTTTGGTCAAGTATTTGTGATGTTTTTGCAAGTACTCTGAGTTAGTTCACATTGATTATCAATGTACCTCAACCGTTGCAGCTGACAAACCTAAGACAACTTCAGACAGTCTTTCTGGTATTTTAACAGCAGCAATATCTCAAGTTACAGATAACCCATGGCATCATTTCCATCCTAACCCTATCACAAGGGCAACAGAATTTGTTGCAGTTTACTTTATTGGGCATGGTGACATGTTAGACAGGAAGCACAGATCCTAACCACTGTGCATGGAAACAAGAAAGTATCATGTCCTGAATCAAAAGGTAACCATTACTCACAGCTGGGTACCCCATCTGAGTCTAATCTGAGAACAAATGAGCCATTTTAAAGCTGCAATGATAGTTTTGGCTACATGTGAACATACACTTCTGCCTATGTCCAAAGCACCATGGTCTCAGTTAGGGGACTGACTATAACAACTTTCACCTTTCTTTTGAACATACAAATTCAGTAGGCTATGTTAGAACTGTTTCTATCAGAAAACACCTCAGGGAAGTTCATCTGCAGCCTGTGTAGGACTTAATGTAACTGTTCACAGTTACATGTCTAATGTAACATGTCACAGTTAAATGTCTAAATCATTTTCTTGATTTAGAGGGAGAAGAAACAAAAGAGTAAATCAACTTACAATTCTCTTGACTTTCTAAGGGGAAGAGAAAAAAAAGGAAAGCATCTTTGGCATCTTATTACAAGAACTCAACAGATCTGATTTAGGACTCTCATAATGGCATCTCAACCTTTTCTGAAAGGTCAGGAGATACCTCATGTTTAATGACACTCTACTCTCTTAATGCTTATGCAAGCTACCAGGGAAAACAACACAAAAAAACACAGATATAATATTCATAAGAACACAGCAAAATATATATCATCAAAACACCTTCAGAGATCTCTTAATACATTCATCTTAGCACTCAGGGGAAAAGAATCATAATTTTCACTACAAGAAAACCCTCCCAGAAAGGCTACTTTCTACCTGCCTGTCAACTACTATATTTTAACATCCTCTCATGCGAATTGCTGGTAGGGATTTCAGCAAGTCACTAAGGCATTTGATGAAAGAACTTTCTTGAACTGAGAAATCAAACAGCTGAAACATATGATAAGAGGAATAAATTAGTTCTTCTAGTTAATACTCCTGTATTTCTTACACATTCTTTAAGTCAGCAAAGACATTAGGAAATGTTTTAGCTTTATGACAGAGTTAGATGTTTAACAGTCAAAATACCCTACATAAGAGGAAATAAAACTATCTACAGGAAAAAAAGCATCATCAGATTATACACTGCTTGCTGACTCAGATGCCTTGTGAGCAGAAAACCACAATAATGCAGTCACTGCAGTACATCAGACTGTAAGTCCCTTTGACTTCCAACTTTTTCTGAGTTATGCTATTCAAAAACTAGCTGCCTGTCATACCTTTGAATATCACTGTTTGCACTATGATGCTAAGCAAACAGCCACAAAGCCTACTATCTAAAGATGGACAGACTTCCAGCTTTTTATGCTGGACTTGGAAAAAGGACAATTAAGTAAATCTGCAGAACAGAAGTCATAAGTGACTGGAGAATGGGGGAAGGAGGAATCATGCAATTTTAGATTCCTCCTATTCTGTTACTTCTACCCCAAAAGTTATGCCCTCTTTAATTTGAGAATCAGAAATGGAAAGCTAGTAGAAATCAAAGCTGGGACGCTTGTATTTGAGCATGCTCCACACATGCATTAATTACTTCTTACTATCAACTCCCCCCATGCAGCAGGGAGCTGAGAATTTAAAGACAAGTTTTGAGGGACCAAGCAGAAAGATCAAACTTGCACAGTAAAATCTGTAACAGTATTTTGAAGAATAATACAAAACAAAGCATACAAGTGATTGAAAGAAGTAACGACAACCAAATCAGCAGATCAAACTAGAGAAGTGAATATAGTACACATACCCTCTTGGTTGAAAAGCACCAAATATCTGAGAAAACTCTTTCAGAATATTTTAGCCCTTTGCAGAATTACCAGCCCTTCAGGGTATCAGCATCAAAGACAGTTTCGTCATGTGAACAACTGCTTACTCTTGAGAAAGAAGCATAGCCTATGGCAGTACTTTTCAAACACAGAGATAGGTCAGTAAATTCAAAGGAGGACATACCTCAAATGATAACAACACATTTCCCTTTCCTCTAGCAGGATAAAAGGAACAACTCTTTTCAAAACAAAAGGTTAGAAGCACATTCAGCTTAATTTGATATTGCAAAAGAAGAGCCTTTAAATTGTAATCCTGCTGATATAAGGCCTATTTTAGATCATCTAATTTGCAGTAATAGTTATGTTGTCCATTCTTAAACAAAGAACTCTGAGCTGGCTTTTACAATTCCAGCTAGAGATCTGAATGCATTCACCTTCAAATAAAGAAACAAGAAGCCATTCATACTTGAGCAGTGTAGCACTTAAAAATCCCAGCTGTGGGTCAGGTAACTTTTTACTGCTCTCAGCAGAGACAAAGTTATGCCCATCTTTAAATCAGACCACTCAATTCATTACAAATGTTTCTTTAGCTAGGACTAGAAGAGCAAAAGCTGTCTTCAATTCTCCAGTAGCTCAGGCCTTCGCAAACAACAGTAGTGTTACTTGTGAGCTAATTCAAGAGGAGACCACAAAAGACAGTGAAGTGGGGAGAAGAACACTATGAAGGACTTGCACTGAAAGTATGAAGGGGAGAGAAAACAAGGAAATAAACCTTTGGAGGATAAATTAAAATGGAGGGGTGGGAAAAGAAATCCAGCTCGAAAGAGTACATCTACTGCTGTAAATAAATAAATAAATACAATCAGCTGCTTAAAGACCTTCTGGCTTAACCTCCGTACAAACTACAGATACTCATCCTCCTACTTGAAAGGCCTCTCTCTATCCTTATTTTCAAGGGCCCATGATAGGACAAACAGTTCAAAACTACCATACCTACCCATGGACACAGATATCAGTACTTTAAAAAGCTCAAATTTAGTATTTAGGAAAAAATTACAGCTCTATTAGTAGCCAAACTTGTTGTTCAAATATTTGCACATGCAAGACAGATATGACCACAGTTTCACAAGAGACATGCTATTCTTTAAGCTTAACACAGCAGACAAAGGAATAGCAAATCATAGTCAGGAATGTCTCAAGTATCTCCATCTCCAATTCACGCCTACATAGGAGCACATTTTCCCCTCTGTGCCATAACAGTTCGTGTATCATTTCAGACTGATAATGCTCAGCAAAAATATGCCTAAAGAAAAAAATCTGCAGTTCTACTTGATACTAGTGAAAAGTAGAAACAATTATAACTTTAAGCCTTAAAAAAATCCCATGGTAAAACACGGTTGGTTTTATATAAAATAGATAACTACTAATACTCTAAAACATTAGTAAACAAACAACTAGAAAGACTACTGGTGAGATTTCCATTAGAGTAGCATCTTGCTTTTTTAATAAGAACATTTAGTACTCATGAAGCTTTGCTTTGACAGGCAAAGTTATTTCATAATTGTTTCTCATACATTTCACAAAAGAAACATACACTGCAAAACTCTCCAACTTCGTAGAGAAACCCAGCAAACATTGTTCATGTGGGAAAGTTACTCAAATCTTTACAACACCAAAAAAACTCCATAAGAGAATTTCCCCACAATTACTCAAGTACCAGTGACATTCTTCAATTATCAAAGAATCACCCCATAACTGAATACACTTGGCAAAAAAAAAGTAAATGCACAAAATCAAACATTTTCATATCTGTAACACTATTAGACAATGAGTCATACCTATCATGGAACATCCTAACAATGTTTCAGTATATAGAAGCCCTCTTCCTCAAATCAAGATGGGATACTTTCAAGAATTAAAGTGCCATCTGACATCAGGCTAATGCCATCACAACGCAGTGCTGCTCCTTTGATTCCAACAGATGCTTAGCAGAAACAGACTGTGAAGAAACTGGATCAAACATTGAGGAAGAACCTGAAGCTAGTTAACAGAAGCTATTCTCCAAAAATAAAAAAAAACTAAAAAACTCCATACCCATAAAAAAGAAAAACTGGAAATGAGGGTGAGGTAAGAACAATCGAGATTTAACAAGCTGCAGAAGATATGAGCAACAGCAAAGTGCTACCTAACACAAAGTTTAGTTCAAAAGGTGGATAAAACAGTATGTTCCTCTAAAAAAAATCTAGGTGCCTAGTGATCTAAGTTACAGCTCAGCTAGTAACTTATTAAAATAATTCAAGGACACTACATTTTAAAGGAATATAAAAAGTTTTCTACTATTAAGTTGTCTGAAAGAGTGAAACTAATTCCAAATGGATTCACATTGAAATACAGAACAACTTCCAATAATAAACATGGGGAAGGCCATTAAAAACAGCAAACAAAATACACACTCAAGAACACAATGAATCCTTAATGTAAATATAAATATTTACGTATTTAGAAAATTAGAAATGATCAAAAAACCATGAGGATATCAATATGCTTTCTGGTACTGCCTTACACCATCTCGTGATGGTTAAAACAAAGCATTTTGCCTATTGTAAAAATTGGAATAACTTCTTCATATACTCTGCAGTAACATGCGAGTACTTGAGCCCTGCTCCAACTTTTAACATTGCTCAAAATACTGCAACTCCAGCTTTGAAGTCATAGCTCATCAAAAGCATAGTCTAATATTGAAAGAATATGGTCAGAGCAAGGAATTGATCTCTAACGTGAACACATCAAGTATTAAAAAAATCTTATAGAAGATAAAAAGGAGGCTTTATACAGAATTTTTTAAATCAACACTAACTTCACACCAACCAGGCTACCTTTAAGTTCTTAAATATAAGCATCTCTAATGACAAACCATGAAATATGCAATAAAAAAATTTACAATCCCTTAACCAACTTATTTTTGTTAGGTGCTGGTTCACTCTGAAATGCAGGTAATTTTTCTGCCCCTCATCTAGATGACAATTCTCTCCACTACAGTTTTCTCGAATCACCAACAACTTCTTGAAACCCCGAGCCCTGATATTTCTTGCAAAGTTTAAAAAAATGAACCTCAACAGCATCTGCTAGAAGCCAGTAGCCAAGAGCAGCTCCAGCCATCACTTAACTCTACAGTGTTGACTGCTCCAGATGAAGCTGTTTTTTTTTTTTTTTTTAAAAAAGTTACATTGAATAAGATCTCCAAGAACATGTACATAAGGTTCTTTTAATCTGACTTGCTATCATAACTACACAATCATTTTTACCAACACACACCTATGGACATGCTGCCTGAGTTATCTGAAACAAAGCTTCAGTCAAGGAAAAAAAAAAAGATCAGCTGATCAGAGGAAAACATTATTCCAAAAAAAAAAAAAAATATGCCTCTGCATTTACCTTCTTTACATAGCCAAAGGTCAGAATATATTCACAGAATATACCCATTTGTTCTGTCTTGTGCAATTTAGTTAACTGCTTATTTACTTATTCTTCTGGCCAGCATCATATACTGTTGTTAACCTTGGGAACAGTTAGAATTTAAAGACTAACACCTGTAGAAAAGTATCTTTAAGCTAACTACATAGAGTCATAAACCATTTAACAAAAGAAAGGAAAAATTGACTTGTTTTTAAAGTGAGTTAAAAAAAAAATAACCCTTGTAAGCTTTTGAACAGAAAGAATCCAGTTACTTCAGTGATTATCCTTTCCAAGCAAAGATCACTCAGAAAAAAGAAAGAATTAGGTGAACCTCATTTTCAATAAACTTGACATCTAAAGCTGTAACATACTTGTATTTTTTAGTTTAAAAAAAAAACACAGCTTTGCCAGGCAAATTACTCTTCTCACATAATTCAACAGTTTATGAATATGGATGTTTCAGGTCAAAAAATCAGGGCATATGACAGTGAGTAAGAAATTCAGCCAGTATCAGATGTTTTCACCTTGTCCCATTCCAAAGTTTTGACACTATGTATGGGGTATGTCATGCCCTTTGTCTAAGGCATACTCTAAATACCACCAACAGCTGGGGAATTCTACAGTAAACTAACCATCTTCATACTAGCTTGAGTTCCAAGGTAATACCTAGGATAATGAAAAAAACTATTAAAAATTTTGGAAAACTGATCTAAAGGTCTGAAAGATACAGAGCTGAGTTTTAATAAAAGCAAGTGAACCTGCTGCCAACATATCAGGAGAATATTTTGTATTTTTCACCATATCCTTCCCAAAATCCATCCGTAAGCAGTAAGTGAAAACACTTCCATTTTTAGCCCGATACTCCAAGTCAGATGATACCTCAAGAGCTAAATCACTTAGATTTCCAACAAATCAGCACAATAAGAAATACTTCAGCTAATACACGTTTATTTTTTAATAGTGCTTCAATAGGCTTTCTAAAATACATGAAACAGAACTCCATGATACATATGGTGACCAGAAGTAACACAACCTCTGGCATCAGAGCTAAAATTGCACAAACTTTTCATTCAGAAAGATTTGTCCCACATTTAATACCTAGTCTCTATTTGAGACTGAAATTTTCTGTCAGGATAACTGAGCTTGCATGGTCTAAGGATGGAAGTAAAATGTGGGGTTACATATCTTTTGCTAAAAGTGCATGTGTATACAGGTGTGCAGTGATAAATACATTTCTGGCTTCACCCCCAACAGATATCCAATTCAAGAAGCTGGAATACCAAGTTATCTCTGTTATATATGGTTTCTTAAAACTTGCTTAATTCAATACATTATATGCACACTCTCCCCAAGTCAGAACATTGTGGTTTACTAATGTTTCATTTTAAGATTTCATTTTGTATTTGGATCAAGTTTTGAACATAGATCTATAACACTAAGTCATTTTACAGAGCATTTTTATGGAGAACACACCTTTTTTCAAAGCATTTTCTCATCTACAACACAGGATTGAAGTACTCCCAGATTCACTTCTGTAGAGTTTCATTTCTGCTATATCGCAAGAACAAAGTGCTGGTAATATTGTAAACTCCCCCTCACCCCCAATATTTTCTCTCAACTATTCAGTCTATATTTTAAGTCATTATTCTCTTCTGAAGTTATCCCATGGAAGTTAAGTCAGATAATCTTTAAGGTCCCTTCTAACCCAGGCCATTCGATAACTTCAAACCCCCTGCTATAAGCAGGGATGCCAGACACTAGATCAAGTTAGCCAACGGTCAGTATGAATAAATACCATAAATAACATCTGAGTTTCTGAGATGGTACTACACTGAGATCAAATGTAACAAAAAATGTTTTAATATGGCTAGGTGTTTATTTCACCTTTTCTCCTGAACTGAATTACTACATAAAGACTGAGTATGGATTTCAGTCTCAGAATTGTGCACCTTCCTCTTTGAATTAAAAATACCAATATTTGAACAAATTTGGGAAAAGAAAGTTAGAGTACATCATACTCAAAAAAGTACATCATACTCAGGGATGAGGAAAGAAAAAAAAGTAACAGAAAACCATCAGTGTACAGTTCTTAACCACCTCCACAAATGTTAGCTGCTTTCTGTAAAATGTTAGCTGCTTTCTGTAAAACACATTCTTAAGCACACACAGAAAGAATAGTGTGAAAGTAAGCCTAACAGCTTTAGTTAATTAGCATGATATCCACAACAGGTTTAATACTACTTTTAATATTAGAAACTTGCAACATGTCTTTGTTGCCTCAGCCTTCACGATTATTCAAGGGCTGAAGCACCTCTCCTATGAAAGGCTGAGGGAGGTGGGGTTGTTCAGCCTGGAGAAGAGAAGGCTCTGGGGAGACCTTATAGCGGCCTTTCAGTACCTAAAGGGGGCCTACAAGGAAGATGGGAAGAACTTTGTCAGGGAGTACAGACAGGGATAATGGCTATGAAGTAGAAGAAAGTAGGTGTAGATTGGATATTAGGAAGAAATTCTTAACTGAGAGGGTGGTGAGGCACTGGCACAGGTTGCCCAGAGAAGCTGTGGATGCCCCATCCCTGGAGGTGTTCAAGGCCAGGCTGGATGAGGCTTTGAACAACCTGGTCTGGTGGGAGGTGTCCCTGCCCATGGCAGGGGGGTTGAAACTAGATGATCCATAATGGTTTGGGTTGGAAATGACCTTTCTATGACTGTGCTTATTTGTTTTTTAAAAAAAAAGGTAGTAACATTGATATGTAGCAACCTCAGGGTTGACCTGATCAGCTGCCTCTGATCATTATGTAGATAACCTCTTGTCAAAGATTACTGCAATAGAGAAGCATTGATTAGAGAGGGGACAAAGCAGCCTTAACACCAAACACTGCCTGAAATAAAAAGTTTATATTGAGACTTTCTTTGTGGTTCCAACCCCACCCCCTCCAGACACGGGATTTGCTTCAGATTCATGGTCTGATAATGCAACATCCTACCAAGAAGAGTACCCAAAAAGCCACACAAGAAAAACAATCCAGTCCTCTAAGTGAGGATGAATGATATACAGGCTTACTATTTGGCCACATTTTTAATTGATTGATGGGAAGACAGCAGCAGTTACAGTATTATCTTAGTACAGCTCCAAAAGGAAGTAACAGAACAGGGAATAAAAGGACAAAAACCAGTTTCTTTCAAAGGAAACAAATAGCTCATTTGCAAATAGGGCCTACAAAGTACAAAATGCTGTATTCAGAAATTGAAAATGTTCAGATCCAAAACTGAAATGTTCAAACTGAAGTAAGCTGGTATTGCGTTTTTAATTTTTGCAGGATAAATTCCATATATTCTAAGATATTTTATTAATAAATCCTTATGAGTAAGAGAAAGCAATAAAAATGTCTGAATAAATGTGAACCGCAAAAGTGCATATTAATGATCACTGTTGAATTGTTTTGACTTTCTGAAATAGTATACATGCTGATTCAATGGTCAGAATTTAAAGCTCCTCCTATGATCCAATTCAAAAGTTTGCAATAAGAATATATACTTTAAATCACATTACAGGATAACAGAGCATTTCAAATTAGAAAAAGATGTTCTAATTTTCCTTTTTTCCATCGTGGTAAGAGATCACATCATGCATTTTAAATATGCACTGAAGAATGTTATTAAAAATACAAAAACTATGTTCTTAAGATGTTGTAGTCAAATTCTTATCCAGGCCACTAAAAAGAACACCACATTTACACTCTGTACTTCTCAAGCCACAGAAATGGGATAGTAGTAATTTACAGTAAAATCTGGTGTTACATTTAGCTGTACAACACTACTAATTACAGGATAATTTCAACAATAAATATTTGGTTAAACTCTGCTTTGTCATCAGTGCAAGTAATTTAAGCTGAAACTGATCTTTCAGTGAGTCCAAACTTCTCTTTTGGAGACTATTTTTATTTTCTGGTAACTGCACATCTTTTCCTACAGAACATTTCTCTAGAAATAGTGCTTTGCAAACAGAAAACCACACAGACAATGTTAGAAGAGAAGATTCAAACCTAGAGCAGCAAGGCAATTCATAGTTCCTTTTAAACTATCCTTAGCTAACCCTATTTTACTATTCAGTGCCAAAGTCTAACAATGAATGACTTTACAGAGCATATAGGCTGCATCGCTTAATAACAGGCAAATTAAAGACAAGCTATATCACACCCTTCTTCAGAAAGCATCTGGAGGGAGGGAACAGACACAGAAGAGTATTAGCACCATGGTAGATACTAGATCAAGTAAAACACTTGTGGTTAGGCTCCTGGACACTGTCAGAAGTCTCCAGTTTTACAAAGATCCTCCTGCAACGCACAAGGTCTCTGAAGAGCCAAGCTACTATTAATGAAGGCACTACACAGATGAACAGCAGTGCTATCTTATCTCCACAGAAAAAAAAAAAAGAAACACAAAGAAACCAACATTAAAAAATACTACCTGCTTCCGAGAATATTCAGAGACAGACAATCAGTATTTTACGGAAGGGGCAAACTTCACAGAGGTCAGGCCTTCAGAGCATCTCATATACTCCAGCCCAGACAGCAACTCTCATGCCACCACCAAAGGAACTCATGAAGTGAAGATCAGAAGGTAGGCATCTGAAATTATCCTTTACAAGACCTCAAAGATTACCTATAATCAAGTCATCTACTCTGATAAGAATGAGATGAGACCCATCTTTTCTCCAGAACTATGAAAAAGCTGCTAAGCACAGAACATGCTTTTTGTGTCTCACTAGCCAAACAGAATTTTTAGATTACTCTATAGTAATTAATCAATACCCTGTTGATACAGCTTTCACATAGCCTGTAAATCTTTACAAAGTACTCAAGACGTGGTGAACTCAACGGCAGAAATCAGTTACAAGTAAAATTATCTTCACACAGCAGTTTAGACAACATTTGTTATAATTAAGAAATTAAGGCTTACTAGAAGTCAAAATACTTACTGTATCATTAATATGTTCTTGTCTGTGAAATATTACAAAGTTGCCACATTTAACCTTGTAAATTTATCACATTAACAGCAAAAACATTTATAAGAACTTGAAACAGGACACAGAACTCCTGCTATTTAGCAAATTCCTATAGTGAATTTTCTGATATTAAAAGCAAAAACAACAAAAAGTCCCAAGTTACCTTTAACTCCAATAAAAGCCTTGAAGACTGGCAAAATACGATCAACTATGACAACCGGATAACAGCCCAATATCTTCTTTATCTATAAGAGAATCTGGAATTATATTTGTATTCAAATTACAGCAACCATCACCCCACCAACTGATTTAGAAAAATAGAAAAGTGAAGTTGTGCTTAAATGAGAAATAACTAAGATGTTAACGCCCCTCCAAATACTAAGAGGGTTAAAAACAGTAACTCAACTTGAACTGTCATTTTATCTGTTTTCAAGAACGTAGAAGTGTGGCATTTAATACTAAAGTCTAACTCTTAAAGTCAAGAAGAGACATTTCCTTCTATTTAGAAAGATGGAAATAAACCCTTACGATGCAGTTTGACTGCTTGTATAATCCAGGCTATAACACAATCACACATTCCCACATCCCCTTTTCTTGCTTCCATCCCCTTTTTTTGTCAGGCAATTGTGCAAGCATACAATGAGCAGCTTTCCAGTACAGCTTTTTCTGGGTTCATTCTGCTTGTAGTGAGGACAAAAACCCACCTTGCCCCTCCTCATCTACCCTCAACAACATAAGATCAGTTCCAGAATGAAACCACCGTTTGAATTAGTACATCTTTCTCAGGAAGTATTAAACCTTACTTCAAAAATATCTAACAGTAGTGAATACACTATACACAACCTTTGGTAACAATTCTGCCCTATTGAAATCTAAAGCAATAAACTGAAATGTAGAAAACTTGTCCTCTCTCAATAGAGTAATACTGTATACTATAGACGTAACTATAAGGAGCATAAGCTGTTTAGATTCTCTTCCTAGATAGTGAATCCTTTCATAGCCACTACTAGCTGCGTCTATCAGTCTTATTTTTTCCCTCCCCTTTTAACACTTGAATAAATCAGTCCTATGTACTGAGACATGCTTCCCAGTTCTTGCAATACTTTAAAATCTTTCCAATTTTTCTTACAATATTATCACCTTTCAAAAGTTCTCAATGCCATACGTAAATGCAGAATTCAAAACGTAAGCCCATAAGCACCAAATTCAGAGTAGAAAGATTATATTACTTTGTCTTATATTTTATATGCTAGAAACCTAGTTTGATTTTTTTTTAAACAATGACTTACAGAGAGCTTATGCGTAAATGACTATTAGCAACAACCCACAAAACCGCCTTTGAAAGTCTTTAAATGTTCCCAGAATGCTTTCCTGTTCTCCCCCATGACCTGTGCTCACCATCCTTAAAGGTATGACTCAGGAACAGGCCACATGAAAAACGTGTGTTTTGTCTGTATCTACTACAATCACTAAATTATTTATGCCATATTGAACACAGTACGTAATACTATCATTCTCCAGGTTACCCCCCTGAATAAGAACGATTTAACTCCACAGTATTCATAGAGTTGGAAGCTGGAAGTCCATCTGAGTTGGAAGGGACCCACAAGGATCGTGTCCAACTCCTGGATCCTAAAAGGACCACCCAAAAACTCCAATCATGTGTCCAGGAGGGTTGTCCAAATGCTTCCTGAACTCCAGCAGGCTCAGTATCATGACCACTGCCATGGGGAGCCTGTGCCAGTGCCTGACCACCCTCTTGGTAGCTGGTCCCCAGGAAGACATCAACAGGTCAGGTCAGACTGCCCTCAAAGAGCCACACTTATTTGCACCTACTTTTAAAGTCATATCAAGAAGAAGTGGTAATAAAATAGAAATTTCTTATGGATTAACTGCAGTTGCTGGAGACTTATGAAATCAGAGGTGGATCAAATAGCATATTTCCAAACAAATGAAGCCTTTAAGTCTACTCCGTATCTTAAGTTTGAACTCTTCCTCACTTTCAGCATACACATACACAGAATACATACTAACTGAAGTCTTGTCTAGACCTTTCTAAGTGAAGTTACTACAGCACAAACTCCACGGGTACAAGCTGTTGATGTAAACAGAGATCCACAGCCTCTGAGAACCAGGAAGGGAAGGTCTATTCTAGGCTCAAAGGGAATCAAACTCAGCAGAAAGCTGCAATTCAAGAAAGAGAAAGCAGCTCAGCTTCTCACCATAGAGGTTAACATGAGACAGAAAACAGCACAGTAAGCAGAAAGAGAAACTTGTTGGAGAGGAGGAGAGCAGTGAGTGAAACAGCCCTTCAGCTGAACACCCTTCTGGGGCCATTCTTGAGTAACAGAGGATGGAGCCACGCAGTGCCCGCTCTGTGACAGGCTGGCTCTGCAGTCTAAGGGCCGAGTTCATCTGCCATTCAGAACTTTAAAATATCACACCAAAGGATGTTACTTTAACAGAAAACAGCCAACAAGTAAAGAAGCACTTTATCATTTCAAACCCTCCAGGTCTGGAAGTTTATGAGAGCTTGCTGAGGGCTAAGCTTTGCAGGACTATGTGCTTGCAGCATGTTACTCACACTCTGGCTGGTAGCACACATGCTAACAGACAGGAAAACAAGACAATAACGCACTACATGTCAATGAAAAAGCTATAAATTATATGTTTTTAATTAAAAATGGGTCTCAGACAGCTTTACAAGAAGAAAAAGCATCCTAATTGACCTGTTTGCTAGCCATTACTAATATCAAAGCACCTCGACCTGAATTTACTCTCTTGCTGGCTGCTAATTGCTCCCTGCCAGCGTTCCCATTTCGGGAGCCGTTTCTGGAAATTGCAACCATTAGGCTGCATTGGGCTGACAACACCACAAGCTAACTCCTTCCACGCCTCTCGGGGATCACTCACGAAGCAGCCCCCTCCGGCCCCCCCAGCCACACACCCCGACTCTCCCTGTCTCGGGGCGAGAAACCAAGACCCTGCAGGCCGGCGGCGGGGGGGGGGCGCCCCAGGGAGCCCCTCCATCGGGGCCCCCCTGCCCCCACCCGCCGACGGTAGAAGCCGCCCCCCCCCCCCGCGCCGAGGTGCGAGCCCCGGGGGCACCCACCCCCCGCCGCTCCGGACACGCTTCCCCCAGGGCCGCTGCCGCCCCCTGCCGTCCCCGCTCCTCCCCCGGCTCTGACAGCGCCGGGCCGGGCCGGAGGCACGGAGAGGGGCAGGGAGCGGGCAGCGCCCCCCACCCGCCGCCCCCTCGCCTCACCGCGGCTCCCCGCCCCGCCGTTACCCCGTCAGCTGCCGGCCCAACGGCCGCCGCTCGCGCTGCCGCACAGAGTCACCCCGGCCGCGGCCGGCGGAGCAGCCCGGGACAAAACCCCGCGCGCCCCGCCCCCCGGCCAATCCGCGCCCGCGCCCCGCCTCCCGCCACGCCTCGGCCGCGCCTACTGGCCGGAGAGCCCGCCCTGCGCCCTGCGCGCCGTGGCTATTGGCTGTGGGAAACGTCAATCGTGGGGGATGCCCCGCCCAGCACCCCCGCCCCGTTCCAACGGCTACCGCCTCCAACGGCTGCCGCCCCCTGGGCCCGGGGCGGGCGGTTGGGTGCTGAGGGAGGGGGCTGCCTGTATAGCGCAGAGAATAGATTTCCTGGCTTGCAGAAGAGCTGGGCAGAAATAAAAGCTATTTTCTATATAATCTCTATGTCGTTTCTGTGAAAACTAGAATTAGATGAAAAGGGAAAGCAGGATCATGGCTAAGGCTGCTGAGTGTTGTCTGAGGGCATCTAAAAACTCTGGGTAACTCAACTTCGTTAAAGATTTCTGTGTGGTGCTGGGTGCCGCATCACTCGAATCATGTTTTGTAAAGGGATTTGTCTTCACAATGACAGTCTTAAGATGCCAGGATCTCATTTAGAGTAGCTTACTGAAAATTAAGTCATTGGGCAACGTACCATAAAAATTCAGGGTGTTTTGTAATGCTCAGGATGGAGAAATCAGTTAGACACCTAGGACTGATGAGCATCTTTTCTTTAACCTTGGTGCTTCAGAAGTAAAAGCAACCCCACAGCTCCTGGGAGTGCTATTAAGGGAAGTTACTGTGAGCATACAGAGGAGCAATGAGCCACTGATGATCAGAGGGAATCAGCGTGAGGTGTCTGTACTTAATTCAGGGCTCTTCTGCATGCGGTGGAAGAGGTTAGGGACCAATAATTAAAGAGTGAATTATAATGCATGTGCACAAGCAATTTGAATGCTGGCATTTACCAGGTGTACTGCCTGATCTTGTAATCTTCGTATTTCATCATAGTGTGCAATTTAAATAAAGCTCATTTAAGATTTTACAATATCTCTAGGTCCATGTTCAGAAACAGAATTTTAAAAAGCCTTTGACTCTTTCAAAGAGGGGATGAAGAGAATCAGTCGCTGTGGTTCTTTGATATGGCAGGTGCTGCAATTACCACAGTACCAGCTGGGATAGGTTTGCACTCCCAAATGCTTTTTATATTCAGAATGGTCTCCAAAACTGTATGTGTGATCTTCTCTGACCTATTCCTGATGTGCTGTAATATCTCTGAGCGTGAAGGAATGACAGCAGAATACGTTCCAGTTCCTCGAGAAAATAAAACAGCAGCTTCAGGTGCCTTCATAAAAACAGTAACTACTACCTTTGGAGGCTTAATTTCCAGATTCAATTGGAGACACTTGGTCTGTGCGGCCTTCTAAGGCTACCTGAGTTTCCACAATCCAGTTTGCTTTTTCTTGTTACTGCTAGCAATTGTTTGGCTGCCAGTGTTTAATACCATTGGCCTGAGCAAGTTTAATTGGCACAGGACTAAAAACAGCTGTGCCTGCAATGATCTTGTCTTCAGTAAGGTTCCCAGTGCTGCTAAAACTAATGGAAATGCCTGTAGTGAAATCTGCACAGATTAGAAAATTCGAGAAGACTGTAAAAGAAACAGCTTCTGACTTGCCTCTTTTTGCTGCTTTCCTCAGACGCTGGTCTTGAGAAGCCCACTTAGGAACACCCCCCAGAGAGGTTTATTTACTCTGATGTTTATTCTCACGCTGGTTTTAGGCCGTTTGTTTCTGGAAAAATCTGCTGCCTTGTAACAAACTTCCCTTCTTCTCTGGTGCATAACTTTAGGAAAGTAGCCTGGCAGCTTCGTTGGTTTTAAAAGCTATGCTGATTTTCTCTAAAGGAAAAATTTTCTTTATAGGAAAAAATGGAATACAATTTGTATGCTCTTTTATTATGGGATGTATATGGCCTAAGGAGTAGAGGATGTTGGCAATTTCATAAGCACAATAATGAAACATCTGGATAGTCGAATGTCATTCCATCTACGTGACAGGTGGTCATTTTCCTAGGCTGCTAAGGTTTAGATGGATTGCTGCAGTTCTAGCGCCAGAGAAATGTCAATAATACCATCTTAAATATTCTCCTCTACCCTCTCTCCAGTCTTTTGAGTTTTTATCTAAATTTTGTGTAGGTGCTGCAATGAAAAGAGCACTCTGTTGTTGCATTCAGTATGCAAAATTTCTTGAAAGTGCTGATACTACCAAAGCGCCATTTAACAGAAATAAAGACGGCAGCAATACAGCTGAATGCAAACAGCAAATTCTGAACATCACATTGGAGCTGCTGTTTGTACAGATGAGAACTCTCTAGTAAAAAGGCTGTTTGCTCAGCTCTTGCCAGTAGGCTTCTCAGCTTTGCCTCGATGATATTAATTTAACTTCCCCTTTATAATGTTTGTCCTGCAAAGACTCCGCATTAGCCTGGCGGCACAGCCATCAGTGGCATCTGTTACAAAGGAAAATAAATGAGGAAAAGAATTCATTTCCAATTATAAACTTATGATGTCAAAAGAAAACAAAACATAAGGGAAAATATTCACATTACCTTTGTAATATGTACGGATTTCTCCATTTTAGAGATTTCAAAGAAACAAGTAGTGGCTGAAGCAAATAAACATACTAGAAGTAAAACTGCAGAATCTGTTCCTAGTACAAAAATCTAACTGCTGTTGATTTTTAATTATTTTAAATTTAATTATTCAGCACCACCATTGTGTTTTTTAATGAATAAAACTGTGAGTGATTAGTGGCCCTGAAAAAGTGTTCCTTTTTCCACAAAGTTTTCTTATAAATGGGAATAAGCTTTTAGAAGGCTGCTCTCTGGAAGGGAAGTCTCTCTCTCCTTTTTTCATCCACAGGTCAGTTTGGTGGCATGTTTGCCAGCATTCAGCGAGGTCCCAAGGAACTGGAAAAGTGGGTAGAAATATCTTCCATAATTAATAGAAAATGTGCTACCACATACAAAATGTGCTCTAGGAAAAGAAGTTCATTGTACTTGAAGCTTTATTGTGATAAACCTGCATTATTGATGAAGCCCCTCTTCATGGACAGACTTTTAGATCTATTGGCACATGAGGTTTTGTGTGCACAGCAACACGATGTGTGTGCAGTGTCTCAGGGTTACACAGTCTATGCACGCTCACAAAGTGATGTGAAAGGCATGTGTCAGCATCACAGGAGTAGATGTTGCCACTGCATTTGATTGCTGGTCAAGGAATGTCACTTCCAAACGTGTGATTCTTGCTTTGCGTTTCTGGCAGTAGAACAGTGCAGTGGATTAGCTCTGGCCTCAGATTTTGACACAACAGATAGAGCCCAAAACAAGAGACAGATTATATTGCTCTAGTGTGAAGGCATGACTTTTCTCACTCCCCAGCCGTGGTGTTGACAGGAGGGACAAATGCAATAATCCCACTCTGACAGTTCTTACATGATGATTGGAAACCGATAAATATAATTGAAGGGTTTTGAAGTGGTTAAGATTCCAATCTTGCAGACACTACTGGTTACAGGACTCAGTGTTGTGAGTGCACCTTTTGAATTGCTAGGATTCTTTTTGGTTACTGCTACCCTGCCTTGAGGACTGTCCTCAAGTTAGGACATGTTGCCTCTGTCAAGGGAGTTGTTGAATGTCAGACCCTACCATTAAAGAAATAAAAGTTTGCTTTTATCTCTGGCACAACTTAAGGGACTCTGTGTCTTTTACTGCAATAGAAATTGTTAGAGTTACGAGTGTTAAATGAAAAATAAAGTAAAATAATCCAGAAGATGAGCAATGTGTGATGCAAGCTAAATACAATTAATTTAAACCCTTTGCTCAACTGAAAGTATTGGTCTGGGGGAATCACATGTGAACTATACCATGTTGGCAGCAAAATTGGTACCCGGAGGTGATATTTGTCTTTTATCTCTAGACTTCCCATTTGTTTGATTCAGCAGTGTTGTTAAGTGTCAAAATCAACCCCACGACATGAATTCCCCCGAATGGTAAAAAAAGCCAAGTAATAGTTCAAAGTGACTGCTGATTGAAAAGCCTGTGTTCTCCTGATGTTGCTGCATGGCATTGCTACAGACTGGGTAGTGAAGCGGATAACAAATATTGGCATGGGTAAGTGGCAAGTGTCGCTGAAGACCTAGATTTTGTTCTACAAACAAACATCCACAACACACAGAAAGATCCAACCTGGCAGGCAAACCGGGCCTCGGAATCAGTTATGCCAAAAGAAACGTAGTTGAAACATTTTTGTGTGGTAATGAAGGAGAGGAGAAAAACCATTAAGAAAAATAAGAAATATTTCACAGCTGAACCATTAAAAACAATGGGAACTTCAGAAATAAATAAATAAATAAAAGCAAGGGATGTGTGCCTTTTGTAGCTCAGGAAAAACTTCATTGCTGCATATCTGGAGTTTCTATGGCAAAGCTGATAATTCTCAATTCAAATACAACCTCTGTTAACATCTCACAGTTCTAAAATGTTTCTAATTGTACCTAATTTATTTAAGTACTTATGAAAACTTCTGGACTCTGACTGGAGAGAGCCTGTCTTCAGAACATCAAAAGCTGTGATAGATCCATTTGGCACATACACACTAGCTGCAGCTATTAGGTGTAAAGCCATAAAGTGAAAGGCATTTGGCATGAGTGAATGGCCACTGCACAAAGAGGGCGAAACAGCCAGCTCAGTCCTACACTGGAGAAGAAAGAAGCAGAACTTAAAAGAGAGGGTTGGAAGAAAATGCTGCCTGCCTGAGACATCAATGTTCATGTGGAAAGAATTAGATGAAATGGATATATGTGCATTAACAATAATAATGTTCTGACTTCCTATACATCCTATAGCTATCTCATTAAGGTAACAGAAGGAAGTAGCCTCTGTGTTCTTTGTGCAGAGATGTGCATAGCTGCTATTGCCTCATCAGGAGATCTCTGTGTGCCCGTACAGGCTCTGATCTCCACTCCTGCTTTAAGAGTACTTTGCTATAAAAGCATGCAGAACATGCTAATCTGTTCTCCTCCTGAGGGTAAAGATTTTCTTGCTTTGACTTCTACTTTGCAATTTCAGAGTGAGCAGATGGGGTTGCATGAGAGAGCTCTCACTTAGCTGGCAAAAGCTATGGATAATTATTACAACTAGGAAAATATAATGCGGCTGATAAATGGTATCCTGGAAAAAATGTATGCTGTAAAGGCTGATTTTTTATTTATAGTGGAGCCCCATGAGAGCTGTACCAAATAGGCTCAGGTCCCACCCTAATGGTAAAGTGGAAATTGATGTCACCAGCATAGTACCTATCATACCTATTCCTAGAATAGACCAGTTAAAGAATCTGTGACCAAGCTGTGGGCAACCTTACCACTCAAATAATTCTGAAAAAAATGAGGCTGATTATAACTCAGTGTAAATCACCTGATACCTCACAGGAACAGACTTCCTAGGAGTCTTTAAAGAAGTTCTTGTGATCCGTATCCTATGGTAGGAAGACAAAGAATGCTTTCAAAAGAGCATACTGCAATATGACATCACACAAGGGCAAAAAGTGACGTTAATTAGAAAGAGGTTGCATGTTAAACCCACAACTCTTCACAGGAGTCTTGGCCTCATTATTCCAGCAAAGAAACAAATCAGAATAAGTAGATCAATATTTGTGCGGGAGAAAAGCCAAATTCCTGCAAGAGCTTTGAATGGAATATTTCTTTACATTTCCTATTGCTTTCTAAAATGTTTTAAGTTTCTATAACTCACTGGCTATATCTCCCTGCAAGTTTAATGAAACTTTCCAATGGCAAAAAGTTAAAACCAGAAATTCACAAGACAGGCTCAAAATCAAACTCACCCCCTCCTTATAAAAAGCAAACCAAACCAATCAATCAATCAGTCAATCAAACAAGTAAACAAACAAACAAAACACCATGAAAAAAAACAAGCATCAGTGGTACCTATACATTTCTTCTCCTTGCAATTATAAGTAAAGAGGGAAAAACACAAATTTGATACCTTATCCAACCATTTACTTGTTTCCCGAGAGCTAAAGCTTTAGAAAAATAAAAATTATTATTACTGTTATTAATAATAATAAAACTTTTTGCTTTTGCTCTGCTACTATTCTTCGTGATGTGTGCTGAGGATCTTCTGCAGCAAGGTTTCGCAAGCCACAGAGTATTTTGGTGTGGGTCACCTCCCATTTCATTTGTGGAACAAGCAGGGACAACCACATAACTGCTCCAATGGAAAAGTAACTGTAAGAAAATACTGAGTCACTCGTAACCATTCCAGCTGTGGTTCTGGCCTTCACTTGCCCCGGGAGAACAGTACATACAAGAGGCAGTTAAGTTACATGTTTCTGTCCTGTTCCAAATGCTTAAACAATATTCCTGACTTTTCCTGGTTACTTCTCAAAATATCTGGAAGCAAGGAGGTGGCATTATGCACCTATCAATTATCTACAGACCATTAGAAAATTGCCTGCAGATCCCATCTTGGAGATTGCTACTACAGAAAACGGAGCGAGGCTGTGTTTCTGTAGCTGTAGTGAGTCCACATCACTTGGTCATGACACAGCACTTCTCCAATAGTTCAAGCTTATTGATATCTCACTCCACGGCAATGAAGATCCAGATATTTCTGGATTATTTTTTTTTTTTTTTTTCCACAAGTATTAGTGTGGCAACCTGGCTCCTCCTGCATGATGTGACAGTTGTACTACTTTTGTTTAAGCCTTTCATAGGACTAATTAATAGGGAAGCATTTGTAGCAGATGACGAAGAAAAGAGTATTCAGGTTGGAATTTGTATGTGAAAATAATTTAAAGTTTCTTGCTTAGCAAGATTTTTTGTTATTGTTTGTTGTTGTTGTTATCTTTCGTTTATTTCCATAATAATATTCTGCTGGAATCATAGCATGTTCTGTGTATTTAGTGACACTTCATCACAACTAAGAGATATTTTTTTTCTACCAAGCAACTGCCTTTTTCTCGGTGCAGTCTCAGTGCTCCTCCCATAGGTTATCCACATATTTTTCTACAGTTTTGTGTGTTTCTGTAAGCACACACTTCCAGCATCTCTGAACTTTCTTCCCAGGATGTGTCCCATGCGTTAAGGGTGAAGCAGTCAAGTGATTTAACACACACGGGTTCAGGTAGGGTGTGCCCGGAGGAGGGAACACAGCCCACCCAAGTCTGAGCCTGTGAACGCCAAGTTTAGTCCATTTACTAGCAGGCTTTTTCCCTTTAACCGCCCCCTCCTCCCCCCCCCCCAACAAAACATATAATCAAAAGGTGAAGAGTTCAGTTATGAAACAAACAGGACTCCTTTAAAAATATGTAGCTGGCTGTGGCCAAAGACAGGCCATGATGTCATTGGGTGGGAACTTCCCCTCGCTGCACGCAGGCAGCGCAGGAGGGATGCGGAGCTAGTCCTGAATAAATCCTGGGGGCAGTTTGCACATTTTCTGGCTTTTTGTTGTTACAACTAATTTGCAGCATCACCGACTTACTGTTTTATGTCTTCAACTCTTGTTCATCTGCCATAAATCGGGGCCCGTAAAATTTTCCATTCCTAGCCATGCTGCTCTTACACACAGACTGAAAGCTAATCTGATTTGCAAAGTTGTCAATCACAGCATCGATTAGGTGGCAAATAATGGTGCTAATGCAATCGTGAAATGGCAAGCAGCTTTTGCAATGTTTTTTTTTGAATAGCTTGTAGGGTCCCATCCGTATTACAACCGCAGCGGATTCGGGGAACCCGGTTGTTGACAAGTTACCCTATAATTGGGTTTTAACATTTGTATTGATTGGCCCAGGGCTGCTAAGACCTCACAGTCCTGCAGACCTTTAGGTACATAGTTCATATTTTTTTGTCTGTTTGCAGAGCTAGAAGCTAGTTTTGCCCACAAGAGATTTCCTGTGCAGCCAGTTAGCCCTAGACACCTTGATAGGAAACTCCCTGAGAAAAGGTCATGTGTGCTATTGTCAGCAAAGGTGTCAGAAAAATATATTTTACAGAAAAAAAAAAGAAATGTTACTTACATCAATGTCTCTAATTCTTGTTGTTCCACATAAGACACTAATGGTTGTAAAAGAAACAGAAGTCAAATCCTGGCTCCACTTCATCACTAAAAAACAACCTCTCTTGACAGCAGTGAGGCCTGAATTTTATATTTTTTATTGAAAAATGGCCAAGCAGGACAAAGCATCACTTTACTTGTGAGAGCTTAGATCAAACTAAGTTGAACGAGCAAATTAGCTTATTTTTTTTTTTTTTTTTTTTCCTATTGCTATATGGGCATTTGTCTGTATCATTAAACTTCCAGTGTTCCTTTTTTTTTACCGAAATAACAGGATTAATGATTAGAAGCTTCATTGACCAGTGCTGAATTATATTAGCATATATGTCTGAGAGACATCCAGTTATAACATCCAACTCCTTTACATTTTGCTGTTCCCAGGAATAATGGAAAATATATTCCATTTTTGAACAGTTTGATTTTTCAATTTCACATATGATTTTTTTTTTTTTTTAAATTGTACTAAAGAATAAAGAGTGATTAACAAACGGCTTCCCAATTGGCATTGATTTTCAAAGAAATCTGTTACCATTTTTCAAGTTCTGTATTCACAAAGGTCAATATACTCAACATGCACAGACTCATTGTTTGAACCTACAGAATGCTGAGGGGAAAATGTGCATCACGGAGAGCTAATCTCTTCAACATCATCTATCTCAAGTGTTTGCCTCGGGTCATTCTTTGTTTTAAAAAAAAACTACCAAGTATAGTCATGACCTTGCCGCAACATCTGTTATGTCTTGTATCAGAAATAATGAATATCCAAATTTTCAGCAAAATTCAAATTTGCTTGACCTAAAGTCAAAGGCTTCACACTCTTCTTTTTTCTCTATTCATTTTGTTTCTTGAAAGGAAGAAATGACAACTAATATGAAGACTGGGCCCAGTTATTCAGCTCCAAGTTCTTTAATGTTACACATATTTATAGTGTTTAATTAGAATGGTTACTGTACCGGTATTTTATCATGCTACTACCTTTGATTGTTATTGATAAGACTTTTAGCATTACTAAAGTTTTCTACAAGTGAAAGCATCCTTTGCTGTTAAAAACTGACGTGTCTAGCTGAGTCAGTAGTGGAAGATGTGGTTAACCTTTTTGCAGTTTTACATGCAGGTGAATTAGGCAGCGTTGTTAATCATTGTGTGAGTTTAAACAGACTTTCTGTATAAAATCAAAGGCTATTAGTCACAAAACATGCTTTTTAACCTCTCTACTCTTTTCCCCCAGAGTGTCAGGAACCACCTCTTGTCTGCCTCACACATGCAGCCCCGTGCATCCGTTCAGGCTGTGCTCATGGCCGGGCAGCGCTCCTTGCCCTTTCCACAAGCACCAAAACAGCTCAGTTTAAACTGATTTAATGCATCTGTACAGCAGGTATGTACTGGGTGGTTAAACCTATTCCAGAGAGACCATGAGCAAAATTCTCTGCTCCGAGAAGGCCTACTGCATGATTTGAAAGAGAAGTGATAGCAGCATCGGTGTCGCTGGTAATGTCCTTTGGAGGCAGGCAGAGCAGCAGAGCTGCTGGCAGCTCCTTGCATGGATTCTCCCCACTACCAAGGGAGTAGGTGAGCCCACAGCAAGATACGGCTCTGCGGTGAGTGACTTCCCCTCAAATGCCCTCCTGGTCCCTAATCCACCAACCCCGCTAATCTGTGCTGGGTCTGCCCTGCATTATTGTGGATTAGCGAAGTTGTGCTATATCATATAGTATATTTATGCACTGTTTGCGCAACCTATGGAATTTAATCCATCAGTCTGTAATCTCATGTACTGGCAGCCTTCTTTACTACGGGTATAAAAAACATAAGTATAAAACATAATTATAGATCATTTTTGTCTACTTTAGAGTTCTAGACAGCATACTGCATGCATACCTTATTGACAAGGTTTTTCACAAGCTTGCAGAGAAAGGCTAAATGTCTCATGGCACATTCATCTGTTGCTTTGTCCCTCACAGGGAGTTTGCCTGGATTTGCCTTTACAGTACATCCCGTTTCCAGTTCCTTGGCACCAGCCTAGCAAGGTTAGATATTCTCCCTCTCTGAACAAAACCAGTAAGGCTCTCTCCTACAGGAGGCTTGGCAGTCTTTGTGTCTCCACTCCTGCAGGCTTCAGCCTCCCTGTTTTTGTAAGGTCTACTAGTAGTCTGGCAAACGTGGCTCTGTTAACAAGTGGTCCTGATTAGTTGAAAAGGAGCAGAAATTTACAGGACCCACTGAGTTCCTGTAATCTCATGGTTTGTTGGCTCTCCTCCCTACCTACCACCATGATATTGCCCGTTCTCCTCCCCTTCTCCATCAGTATGCAGTCTCAGGGGCATAGCCACTACGGGAAACCACCATTGCAGATGCAAAATCAGAGCTGCAGCCAGACCCAGGTGAGGCCAGCAGCACTGAACGATGTTCTCCAGCTCTTTAGGAAGGGTTGGAGCCATGGAAGTGTAAGACCTGGGGAGGAGTGATGCGCTCCTCCTGAGTCATACAGAAGAGGAATTTATGTGACAGTGAACTGCCAATCCCTGCAGTACAGCCTTCAGCAATAACACGGATTTCACTGCCGACAAATTGCTGTTATTCCTATACAACAGGTTCTTCACTTCTTTGGGTACTCAAGCAGCTTGCTATACTCTACGTACCATACTTCACATTCAGACTTAAACCAGAACCAAAACTGAGTCCTTTCTTTTCTGATATGGATGAACTTGTAATTTTCCTCTTTAAAAAAAAAATAAATAATAATTTACTTATTTATTACTAGTATCATAAGTTCTGTGAATGAAGGCAGGATGCTAGGTCACACAGATAGGTTGTGTGTTCTGTGAATATCTGGATTACTGCCATCAGGGTGCCTGGAGAGTTTGCCTACCCCTCTCTCCTCCCCTTCCCACTCCATCAGTTGGTTGTTTTGTGGTTCACGACTGCCATGGGAAACTGACTTTACAAATACAAAATAGATCCAGGACCACCACAAGTTTTAGTACTGGCATGATGCATCTGTGGAATCAAACCCAGAAGCCCCTATTGAAATTACTTTGCTTGTTGAAGCATTTTTTCTGTTGACTTCAAGCAATCTTGGAGAGGCTTCTGTAAATTATGACTCTAAATAAGTAGCCTATTGAATTTTGTACTAGATGCAGCATTTACTGGTATTTCTAAGTAAATATTCATACAAACCGAACTGTAAATTGTCTGTATGTATGACTAGGGCATATTCTAAGAAATCACATACTTCTTCAAGAGGCGTAGCAGGAACTCTCTTCACATAACACACAGAATCTCTTGTGATATAAATGTGAACAGACTACGTATGTATCCTTGACATGTAAGCTCAATAATCCAAACTTCCCTGAGGCGAGTTGCCTGTGTGTCTAAGCAGTACACATCTGTTCTTTTCCACAACTTGTTTACATGTTCTTCTTTGCCATGTGCATGCACCATTCTCATTTTTAAGAACATCCTTAACAGTTTGTTTACTTCTCATATCTAATTCACAAATGCATGCTGTAACAGTAGCATGTGCTGAGTGCTGGCTTTATACAATTTGCAACCCAGTGCTGTTTTTCAGTATACTAGTGTATATTAGGAATAACTCCATGAAGTCATTCAAGGTTAAAATCAAGCCTTCTGGCTTCAGGCTGACTGGGCAGCATCATGAAATACCACATTGCATGGTAATGTAACTAATGAATCTACAATGATACATACTACAATGCAGAGTAAGTGATTTAGGATAGGAGAAAAACCTTGTTAAAATTAGCAACCTAATAGTGGCATCCAAAAGATTAACCTATTTCTACTAAGCATAGTAAGAAGAATACACATTGAATTAAAAAGATAATTACTATTTTTAAACAATGACTATAGGTGCAGTTTTCTCTTTCCAAATGTTAAATGGCCCAATTTTCAAAAATGCTGAGCAAACATTGGTTCAGTAGTGCTGAAAAAATAATCCTAAATAGGTAGTCTATGAAGTCGACTGTCTTTTCCGTGTTAGTACAATGCTGTACAAATATTAGGACAATGAAGATGCTCATTTTACCCTAAGGTTGAAGTAAAACATTGCTGCTGTTTGAAAATTGTTGCTGGAATATCCCAGTTCCAAGAAGATTACGAACCTTTCTGCTTACTGTGATTAGGTGTTGTCTTTGCTGTTTGAAGTGTTCTACAATTAATAAGCCAGATAGGCTGAAGTGGGTTGTTTGTTCCTCTGCTGAAATGACAATCGGTGCTATCAAAACAAAACACTCACCATAGCACTTGTTTACATGTTTAGTCTGCTTGCTTATCATAGTTGAGTGGTGATTAGTGCTGCCTCAGTCTCTTCTAACAGAGCATTGATTGCCAGCCTGGAGTGGAGCCTGCACTGTGGCTTCTCAGAAAAGGCTTAAAAATAAAAGTAAAATTCACAGAGAAACATTTTCCTTTTTTTTTTTTTATGTAGAAATTATAGCAATAAAATGTATGAAAAAGTCTGTGACGTTAGGAATGGGCACATCTGACATTTCATTTCTGTAAAACGTGTTGAACAGATTAGCAGTGCATTGTTCAGAAAGGAAACCAAGTATTTTTAAGTTATAGTAACACCCCACAAAATATTCCAGTACGCAAATGGACATTGCTATAGGAAAAAAGCTTCTGCTGATGCATCTCTTGGAATAAGAGAATCTTAAACTTGGCAGAAAATCGATACGGAATTAAAGATCAAACTCTAAGAAATTCATTGAGATAATGAGTCTGCTTCTTAGGCTCCCTTTTTCCTTGTTGAGTAACTCAGCTGTGCACATCTCCTTTTTGTGATGATTACAAAGAAGCAAAAATATTTATTTAGATGTGTATATATATTATTGCATAAGCTTATGCTGGTCTCTGATAACTGTAAAAAATGTATTATTTCCTTTGGACAAAACCATCTCTTCATTAGCACTGAATGGTATTTATCAGTCCTTTTCCTGTTTAGATAATTTGTTCAGTGTTGATATATTTCAAAACCCTCAATTGGTTGGAATAGTATCTGCGGCTTCCCATCAAAAGAGTGATGGCAGTAGCTGTGGGTCTAAATCTCAAAGCACCACTCTGTAGACTTCCTAAGTGATTAGTACAGCGTATTATCGCTCTCCACCATCTGGCTATCTAACATGGAAACGATATTAAAGGAATCAGAAGACTTATACATGCCTCGTCACTTTGGACATAGTGTTTCACAGAAAAACAAAACAAAACAAAACAAAAAAATGTGGAAACTGTGTTTGAAACAACAAGAGAGATGCTTAAACATAAAATAGTTATTTCTATTTGCAGAGAAACTACACGCCTGTCCTCCTTCAGCTTAGTTACTTGCAAGTATATACAGCCATACATATGCATACCAAGATAATACAGCTCAGGCAGCATGTTTAACATGCTAGGAGTGAAATCTGTTTAAATTAAGAGTCTCATTCTGTTTCTGATGTCACTACAATTAGTTGATGTGCTGGATGGATTTTGAGGCTTTGATTCATCTGTACTTTTAAGGTTTTGAAGTTAAATGCTTTGGATAAGGCTAAATTAGAGAATCACTACAAATTTCTGTTTTAAAGCCTCACAATCCAATACATAAAAACTCTTGTAATTCAGTGTACTGTATATCTTTGTGTATAAAAATATCCCTTTATAAGGAAGAACAAAAGATACGCTTCTCCACTCCAGGAACATTACATGGAATAAAGAGCCTCTGAAAACCTCTGAAGCACAGAATGCAAGCCTGTGCTGCCAGACAAAAGTGAAAGCCTATCCTGTTTTCTCTCTCCCCGATGTAGTTGCTGTGTCAGATGAGGGCATCAGGGCAGATTCAAAAGTCAGAAAGAAAAAAAAAAAAAAAAGGAACCAGCACAGAGAGAGGATGGAGTGTGGGGAATTTGGTCCTAAGAACACCTAGGTTTTCCCCGTGCAAGCCCAGCTTTAGGCTTCTGAATATGTTTGTTTTGCAGAAGTGCAAAATAAAGGAGGCAATTAAAAATGGGATATCGCCTTCCATCCTTTCATAGGTGGTGTGCTCCAGGGGATCGGGAGCCCGATATCCGCTGAGCAGAAAAGCAGAAAGAAGGAAAGTCTTTTCTCCTGTTTCCTTCAAGCTATTTAGGAAGCAATTTCTTTATTTCCTTTTCAAGCATTTTATTTTTACCTTATAATGAAAACCAAACGGTTTCTTGGCATTGCCAGAGAATTCTGAGCTAGTGAGCTTTCATCTGCGCGTATGTCACATGAGCTCAGCAGCTGTTAACAGGAATGCAGCAAACACTTTGCTGAGCAGCACAGGTAACGGAGTCTGGTTTGGTAACGATCTGTGTCGTGCTCCTTAAACCTGCCTCCCTGCTGTGGTGGCTTCAGCCCTGCCCCCTGGGACACCGACTTCCACGGAGGGGCACGGGCTGTGGCTAACCTGGGGCACAGAGTGGGGCTGACTTCTGCCTACCTTTCCCTCTTTCTACTTTCTTTTCTTCTCTAGCCAACTGCTTTTTTTTTTTCTTTTTTTTTTTTTTTTTTTTTCCCAAAGCTTGTAAGATGTTAAGTGTCTTTAAGATCACTGTCCTCTTGCACATATGGCTGAAGCTGGTCACTGACTTCAAAAGCTAAAGGGCAATGGCTGACAGCACAGTCATGGGAGCCTTCAGAAACTAGTCTATCAAACTGTTTCCAGTGTTTTTTTTATTATTATTATTATTTTATTATTATTATTTATATATATATATATATATATATTTTGTGTTCTCAGCTCTTTTGACCTCAGAACATCCACAGTTCTCTGACGTTGTCTAGGATAGACAAGGAATGTCACATGTGAAAAACTAACAAGCACCGTCTCCTTATCCGAAATGTCCACCTCTCTTTCCTCTCCATGTACCATGAGAAGATCGTGGCATTTTTCACATTGTGTACAAGCTACTTTACACGTGAAGGCTGTAGATTTCTGGCAGCAAAGCCAGCTCCAGTCAAGTCAATTTGATCTGCTCTGTTTGGCAGGCCTGCTCCTGATCTGATCAGATCTGCACTGTGCTTTGCATCTGCACCAGCTGTGTGAACAGAGCTGTCTGGGGCATAAAGTGAGTGGCTCGCTAAAATGACCTGGACTAAAAAAAATAGCAATAATAAAAAAAATCAAACTCTGTAAGGTATTGCTAATCCAAATTATTCCAATGTTCTCATTCTCATCTCTTCTGCTTGAGTGGCGCAGGGACAAATGTGCACAGCTGCAGTGAGGAAAGGAGCAAGGACAGGAGTCTTACACTGGGTCTGCTAGCAAAGGGAAAGTAATTTTGAGTTACCCCTGAAGTGTGAATTCTGTCCTAACTGAAGATACTAGAAAGTTTGTCTTCTGCTGCCGCGAGGATAGAATTTCATCTTCTGCAGCCACAGGGCAAGGGCAAGAATCCAGGCCCTACCAACATCAGGAGTAAAATATCCAATGAATTCAGCATCTTGGCACTGACTGAACTCCAAAAGCTGGGACTCTGTGCCAGGGTAGCAGCAAAACCTGTGAAAAATTATCTGTGGGTAATATCTCCCCTGCCATTACAAATTCCAATCATAACTATGGAAAAAGGATTTTTAAAGGACCAAAGGACAAAATTAAAATTGCTCTGAACTTAATTGTCCTGATCTTTTCAGAAATGAGTTAGGATACAAACTACTGTTAAATTTACACTGCCTAGGTTTGCATTCATAGTTTAGGCAGCTATTTTATGCAAGTATTTAAACTTCCATGGTGAGATTTTTTTTTAGTCAGTGTCAGCTAATACAGATTGTGACCTGTTTTCCAAAAAATATATATATATTAACAGTGCAGGCAGATATGAAAACTAGAAATGTAAATAGTATGGCAGTGTTAAAAATATGAAATTCAGATATCCAATAAAACAATTGGGTGCTGGCAGGATATACAAGGAGAGAGAAAAACAGTCATCAGCCTCTGTGCTCAGTGTTCGTCCAGTTCCTAATGACCTTCCATGTGCTGGTTCATAATGTACAGGGCCTTCTCATGAAGTCTTTATTCTGGCAAAAATTCCCTTTTCCTGAGAAAAGAGGGTAGAGCAACCCCCACAGTGAAAACTCAATAACAACTCATGCAAAGACTAGCACAATATAGAAAAATACATTTTCCAGACAACTTACTTAGCCATTTTGTCTTCTGATTTATAACCAGGTATTTCAACACAGTCAAGAAACTGTAATAAGTTAACTCAGTTAAATGTATTTGTGCAAAATGTTTACTTATTGTCAGACAAGTACAGTATACGCCTGAGAGCAGGAACACAGCAGCAACAGTGTTTTTTTGTCTGATCCTAAGGGGACAGTATTTTTGGCAGCACTTGCCTTGCTATTCCAAAAGCTACCGCCCGTGTTCAGTGTGCTAGTTCAGAGTAGCTGCTAAGCAAGGAGCGGGGGGATTCAGCCACCCTTTGCCAGCAAGAAGAGAACCAAACAAAAAAATCTGTGTCCAGCAGAATTACTGTAAGCATATACCCCTTTGGTATGCAAAGGACTAATTAAGTATTCCAGTGTCATCACAGTAGAGAGGCAATATACACATTTTTTTTTTTTTTTTTTTTTATGGTAGAAGTCAGGGAAAGCATATAAAAATGTCACTTTCAAACAAGCAAATTTAAATAAAATATAAAGGACTTTATCATTCCCTAGGTAATTCTTTCTGGTACATATTTTATTACAGCTTTAGATCCTGATTTCCACCAACATAGGTGTTATCTCATGTGTCACCTCATGTAATTAAACTGCATAATTCGGAACAGTACAGGATGCAAGAATTCACTCAGAAATTAGCATTATGAAATATAGTTACAGAAAAGTAAATTTTGCTGGTAATAATATTTTAAAACATTCAGGAATAGGTATTTGCAGAAAGATGGGTAATTTATGACAAGTGATTTACTGGAATTCTTACAGGTTCTTTTTGAAGTTGTGCACTAGTAATTAAAACAAGATTTTAAAATAAAGATTTACAAAGGAATATTATCTCTTCTGTCAAGGCTTGAACTGATAGCACCTATCACATGAGAAGTTTTATTTTCTAGCTCTTTAATGTGACAAAGTTTTGGTGTTTTTATTTTATTTTCAAACCAGACAACCTCCATCTGAGATAGACTGGGATATATACAAGAGCTGTAAGACAAGCGTTAAAGAGCTTAGAAGATTGTCTTAGTATTACTAGCTCAGCAGTTGAAAGGATTATTGTTGTTGTTGTTTGGGATTTTTTTTTTTCCTGGCAACATCGATAGCAAATAACAGTTTAAAGGAGAACAGCAAAGCAAGATTTGCTGGTGTTAACAGTGAAGGTTTTCCAAATGTAAGAGGGAGCATAGAAAAGAACATGGATAATATGTCTGCACAGAACTATGTAGTGATGTTCACAGTTATCTGAGCTGCTTCTCATTGAGTAAACATGGCACTGGAAGCAGAACAAATTCATTAGTGCAGGACTCTCTTTGGGCTATTTACCCAGCTAGGAAGCACAATATACTCATCCAGATGTACAGCCACGGAAACCCAGCCATGCAGCTTCCAGTACCTAAGGCCAGTTGTTAAGATCTGGACTGCGTTTCTCTCGAGCTATGCAGGCATTACTGATAGCTCCTGTTCAGAAATTAAGCTGCAGTCCTTTCAGGAAAAGAAATCAACCTTCTCAGTATTAAATAAATGATAATTAAGGCAGGCATCAACCATAAAGAGTGAAAGTCATGACACCTAAGTCTTATTTGCTAAAATACAGACAAGTAAGTTGTGGAGGAATGTAAAGATGGGTGACCTTGTCAAACCTGAAATTCTAGAAAAAATACCTTTCCAAAGACTTTCTAAATGACTACATAGGGGAATTAAATTGTGTTCATCAAGGCTACAGAAAAGATGTTTCACTATTGGGACATAAGGTGACAATCCGAACAAGAATTTCAATAGTAAGCATTGTAAGGTACGTTGACAAGATCCTATCTTAGATAAAAGCCTAACTTCTGAATAACACATCTTAAAACACAGATTGATGTGAAAGCTTTGAGAGAGAGGTTTAAGACAAACATAATGCCTGCTTGATAGGAACTAACTGTCAGACAGGAAACTGTGGTCCCTGGTGACTGAGAAAAATAGAGTTCGGAGAGGGAGGAAGAACTCTGTTTAATGACGTTGCACGTGGGCTGAAAGCCAGACATCCACAGGCTGATGTCAAAGACAGTCTGAGATCCTAATTTGAATGGAAGAAAACACTCATGAAGGAGCAAAAGACTGTCGGGGGGTGGGTGTAATAATGGTAAAGATGGTAGCTTTTAAGTGTGAAGGGTATACAGAAAAGTATGGAGGAGTAAGACAAATCCTCCAGAGGTAATGACTTGGGTCATTTGAGAAGTGGGTGAAAACAGTTTCAGCTGTAAAGCAGAACTGGACTGCAGAATGCGCAATTTTAGAAGAATTCAGATGGCAAATGTAAACAATATATTAACTGAGCCTAGAGCTGAACGGTAAAACACATTGCATCTAGGAAAGCAAGTACATATTGACTTATTATCAAAGGGACAAAGATCCCTGAGGTTGCCAGTTCTCATAGGAAGTCAGTGGGATGTATCTAGTTGCTCTCTCTTGCTCTGAAAACTCCCAAATTATCATTATGATGAGATGGATATGGCAAGTCAACTGTCATTAGTGGTACTTCCCATGAGTCTCTGGAGTCCTCCAAGTAGAGCACCTAATTGGTAACATCTGCTCTAGACCAACACATAGATTTGACAAAAGTCAAAAGTGCAATTCAACTTTTCCTTTGACAAAACAGTTT
>NC_048895.1:60893528-61012274 GCF_011077185.1 Oxyura jamaicensis | reverse complement strand
AAAATTTTGCCCCCCCCCCCCCCCCCCCCCCCCATTCTTCTCTATTCCTGCTCCTCTTCAAATGCAGGAATGGGTCCTAGTGATATTATACTGCAGGAAAACATGAGTTCTTTCAATGAATGCCCCTCAAGTGAGGGATCCCACCATTGCCTTCCTAACTATCTCAAAAGAATGAAGCAACGTTTTTCCATGTCAGATTTCATTCTTTTTGGAAAGTCTCCATGGAGCTGACCTGCCTCAGCCAGCTACACGGTGAGGAATACTATTCTTAGGATTGTAGGTAACGTTTGCAGTGGTTTTGGCTGATAGATTTAATTTTTTCATAGTAGCTTGTATGGTACTATGTATTGGATTTGTGATGACAAACAGTGTTGATAACACACGGATGTTTTATTTGTTGCTTACACAGACCCAAGGCCTCTGCTGCTTCTCACTGCCCCACGAGCTGTGGGTGCACAGGAGGTGGGAAGGGGACACAGCCATGACAGTCACCCCTGACTGACCAAAGGGACACAGGACATCATGCCCAGCAAGAAAAGCTGGGGGAAAGAAGGAGGAGTGGGGGGACTTTCAGAGTGATGGCTGTTATCTTCCCAAATAACTAACTGTTAGGCCCGATGAGCCTGGCTGTCCTCGGAATGGCCTGCTGATGGGAAGTTGTGCCAAGACACAGCAGAAAGACAATTGCACCTCCCATAGTATTATTTGTTTGCTATTTTCAATCTTCCTGTTTCCAATTTTCCTATTTGCAATTTTGGTGCTTGATTGTTTGGCTCAAAATAATGACGAGGTTTTGAGGAACCAGTGCAAATTAGAAAGAGAGAGAGCAGTCACACTGTAATGCTGTGTCACATGGGAAGTCGTCATACCATTTGGTCAAAAACGAATGCAAGTGTATCTGACGAGGAAATCTGTTGCACTGAGTATGAATTATGTGTCATATGTCATTGTTTCTCTGGCTCTCCACCAAAGGTAAAGTTCTTGAGAGACTGCATTTCAGTGTACTCCTGCCTTTCCATATGCAAAACAGATGTATAAGCTATTTTTCATGATTTTTAAGGTGTAGGTTGATTTTTTTTTTCTTGTATAGAAGTGAAATCAGACTTTTTTTCTGTCCTTCGTGGGTACATGTTCTTGTGATAAGACCAAATAGCTGTTGAGATCAGACTACATGAATGACAGTTCTTCTGGAGCCCTGGGGAGACACTTTTCTTCACCTTCTCCTCACTTCATGTTGTTTTAAACAGCTGTTAACCCCCTTTCACAGATACACGCTGAAGGGCACAGCACTGGCTTATGGGGTGAGACTGTATGCCTGACAAAATGGCCTAAATCTGATCTTGGCCATAGGCCTGCTGAAAACACTGCTCTAATACGGACCAAACGTCAGATTTAACAGGAGAAATGTGATGGTTTCTTCCCTCAAAGAATATTTAGTGCTACTGTATAGCAAATGGGATTTCAAAGTTGCTCAGCAAAGGTTGCAGGATGGAACAAGAACTCTAAGAGGCATAGGAATGTGCAAGCCTGAAGAGTTAAAACCAATTTATTTTCCTATTAACCAGAATGCATTTGGGTGTTTTTGTTTAATTGTACTTGTTTTCTTAAATGTTTTTTCAGACTTTTGCATAATGCTAGACAAGTCTCTCAAGTAACGTAAGTTACAATAATGATTGTAAACAAGGCAGCTTTAAATCGCTTCACCTTTGTGGCTTGATACATTAAAACCTTGAGCCTCCAGAAGAGGATCAGGAAACTCCACTGTCAGCAAAGAGATGGTGATCACCCTCGGAGCAATACGTCCAGTAACTGCAAGGGAGGTCAGTGACAGAAACTGCATACCAGATCACATTGCTCCAAGTGTGAGTGGCAGCTAAAACAACATGAGAGCTGAGTCCTCCCATTTCTTCGTAGGTCAGGGACCCTCTTCTCTTTCCGACAGCAAGTTACTCTTTCCCTGAATAGCTCACAGGAAAGGTATTTTGAACATTACTGTTTTTGTTTTGTTTCGTGTTGTTTTTGTTTTATACTTCTGGTTAAATACAAACAGACATCTTAAGAGACTGCTGATGTGAAAGCAGTGGGTGACATTTTTTTGTGCAGCTAGGCCCAGCCGCACCAGGGGTAAATCAATTTCAAAATTCACATGAAACATAAAACAACACTACTCAATTATTTCTTCCTAGGTAGGCTCTGACTTGGCTGAGCCCCAAAGCCTACACTGTGTGAAGTTTTCTGAGCACTTCGGCTTCACAACATTAGCAATAGTTCTCATCAGGTTCTTCCAGATGGATGAGGGTTAGTGTCACATCTAAGAAACGTTGTTTTGACATGAGTGTTTCCAGTTAGAGAGTTGATGTTGAATTTAATTGTCTGGGCTCCAAGAGCTCTGGCTTTGCCAGAGGCTGAAATACTGGGCCAAAGCACAGAGCATTTTGCTTGTTCTAAAAGAGCCTATCGCAAAATTGGGGCCTGGATTCACTTCACCCAAACTGTGCCTTCCAACAGATGTGCCTCAGCAGGACGCAAGCCTAGATGTCCTGGCCATCTCTGCTATCCACAGAGAGAGAAGAGCATTTCTAGAAAAACTCTCACTTATTAAGTGAATTAAAATTTTCCTCTGGAGGAGCTTCTGTCTTTATTAGCCACTGTAGAGTCCTAGGGCAAGTACGTTCATATCTTAGACTAAGTGATGAACTGGCTGAAACGCTGGTAGTGCTCATGTATTAATGGCTCGGGCTGCTCCTAGGAAGACAGAAAGGCACACACCAGAAATGCCTGTGGGGTAAGAGTGATGATCTTCACGTCAGGAAGGACTGCACTATGTTCTGGCAATAAGAAGCTTAGATTTATTTATTTTTTACTGGGCTGTGTGTTCTGTGAACATATATGAAATATACTGCCCCTATTCCACAGAGATCCTAACCTTACAAAAAGCCCATAGATAAAGAGAGGAAAAAAATCCATCACCACACGCAAAGCCTGCACAGTGGTGACAAACACATGGGATGTTTGTGTAATGTCTGGAGCTTGGGAAGGCAAGGAAGACAGGGCTGCAAGAAAAATTTGTGGCTGAAGGGAGAGACAGACAGAAAAGCAAGAGGGAAGAAGAGAGCAAGAAACACAACAAATAGGCAGCTGAGAATCAAGATTTTTTTCAGTTTAGTCAGTAAATACGTATTTCCCCCACCCACATCTGGAATAATATGCATTTTGGATTCAGAACTGCATTCTTTACTTGCTTAAGGCTCCCAGTAAAGTATCTTTTGCCCAAGGAATGCAGGATCCAGTGTCTCAGCTGCATGACTTCCGCATGTAGTTGGCAATATTCACTGCATTTATTTTATTTTATTTTTTTAATTGCAGGCAGTGACTTGTTTTTTAAATAAACCACTTTCCCTCCACATACTTTTTAAACTTTCTATTTCAGTCAGAAAATAAGAGCAACTACATGAACCCGGAGATCTCAGATCAAACTTAACTTGACCTCTGGAGCTAAAAAGTCTAGTGGGTTTATTAAAGACTCTAAAAGAGAAATGTGTTTTTATTTCAATGTACAGTCTTTCATGTTGCATATCTCTGGAGGTTTCCTGTCACATTGAATGGTGTCTTCGTTTTGCAGACTGTCTTTGTTAATGGTCTCCAGAATACATTTTTTTTTTTTCTTAAATGTGAATGATACATGTCAAGAATAAGAGAAACAAGACTGTGTTTATCAAAATCATTTAAAGTTATTTTCTGTTTTATGGCTGTGTTTCTGAAAGTATATTTAATAAAAAGACAGCTATCTACTCACGGCATAAAATATGAACGAACAGAACATAATATTATTTGTGTTCTGGTTACCCCATATTTTGGAAGCTAAAGTTATGTATATCTAATTGTGTGATGGAATTTGTGCTTCTGAGACAAAGGTAAAGAAACTAATAACTTTTTTAACCTGATGCTGGAGCAATACAGGGAAGATTTGTTTTGTTAGCACTAGAAGGATGATAACTCAGCTGCAGAATGAAATTTTACTTATGATAATGACTTTTGGTGATTTTTTTTGTGAAGAGGAGTGAAAGAGTGATTAGATTAGGAAAGCATGTTCTGCTCCTGCTGCTTCAAGTATTTAAGGAAACATTAAAACTAGCCAACTAGATACAAATTGCAGGGCAAATGGATAAAGGAAATAGTTATAGTAATTCCTTTTTTTTTTTTTTTTTTTTTTTTTTTTTCCTTTTTCCAAGGAGCTATAGAAATCACAAGGACGACCAGGATTTCTTTTCCTTCTGTCTCACCAACTGGTAGCCCCTTAATGGGTGCTATTTGCTTTCCCTGCAAATCTCCACCTTTCTCCCCTATCCTTGAAAGAACACAACCTATAAATGAATAAAGAACAAAGTGGTAGAATCACACAGAAAGAGATCTGCAAGATATCTGTGTGCATGTGAGGTTAGGCATGTCCTGAGCCAGTCTCCCTGCACTCAGTATGACTAATATTGTAGTTAAATCTTAGCTCTTTCAAAGGTACATCTCCTCATCCATTTGCCTTCAGGGGTACATGTTTCACTGCAAATACGGCCCTGCATCATTTCAGTCTGCTTCAATGAAGCAAAATTTTAAAAAGTATTTTAGTCAGCTCCTAAAATGGCACATCTTATACAAATTTATTTTTGCTACTTGGAGATATTCTTCCTGCTGCTTTTGTTATTGCAAAGCCCTGAAGGATTTCAGAAGGATTTCCTCTTTTGGCTCTTTGGCGCTGTGCTGAAAGAAAGCTGGGAAGATGTGAAGGTGAGTCCAACACCTTAACTTTTATATTGAAAAAGAGTATGGTGGGAGTTGTAAAGCAATTTTGTTTAAAACTAAAGCCATAAAGCACGGCTACTTTCAGAAATTTACTACAGCAAGGCAATCTGGCTGAAAGAGTTCAAGCTAGAGATTACACCCAAATAGTAACACCCGTCATGGGGTCAAAGTTAGCAGAAAATGTCCTGGGCTGTAAGTTAGTGCAGAAGTGCACCCAGATGCTTTTGCCAAAATCATCTGTCCTTGATGCAGGATTTTACGCTTGTCCTTGTTTGCTTCAGGAAGCACCTGCTGTCCCACTTCTCCCGCCGGCTGAGGTCCCCCCAGTTGTTGGTCTGTCTGTGTGCCAGCACTCCAAGCACGCTGCTCTCCCAGGCAGGGGGGACAGCCACCGCTGCCGTGCTGTCCTACATGCGTTCTCCTACCATCCAACAATACCTCTCTGCCAGTGCATCTGGGACACCGTCTTCTAGCTGAGATCTCCATCCTTCACTAACCTAGTTTAAAGTCCTCCTTACAAGGCTAGCAAGCCTGTTGGCAAAGATATCCATGCCCCAGTTTGATAGGTGAATCCTCTCTCTGCCCAACAGTATCCTCAAAGAGAGTCCTGTCATAAAAGCCTAGAGGATCCTGGAAGGGTCTTAAATGATATTAATAGCACATGAGTGTCTAGACTGATCTTTAGCCATTGTCTCTCATAACTGGTCAAAATCCAAAGGGTAGCAACTGAGGAATTGCTGCTGTGCACAATCAGTTCATTTTTCAGCTGATTCCCTGTTGTGTTCCCTCCTGCTGCAATGTACATGAACTACCATGTCACCAGATCATGCCAGTATCCCTATATGTTAATATTCTCCACATTAATTTTCATATTGACATTAGATGTCAATCAAATGTAGTTTCTGTTCGTTAAGTAAAACTGATGGCATCTTTGTACTCTTCTTCCTTTTATACCACTTCTTGTAGCAACCAGAGCCTATTTGCTTCTTGATCTTTGTATTAGATTACTTTAACCCTGGCACTTTTTGTCTACCTCTCATTTCTCAGTATCTGTAGTTTTGTAACACATGCTTTTCATTGTTCCTGTAGCAAGTCTCTTATTACTATCAGATCATGGTCTATTTTTCTTTACTTGTGAGAAAACAAGTTGCTCTATCAGAAGTGGCTGTAATGAAGACTTGTTTCATATCAGTTACATCCTCCCTTCTTATCACAATAACCCAAGCTTCCCCTATAGTCTCCATGCCCTCCCATTACAATACCTTCAACTCCCTCCCACATCCTACACAATATCCCAATATCCTCTTTCAATATTTAGGCCTGCCTGTAGTATGTCCCGTTTCTGCTCCTCTATTTCCTAACCTCCCACAAGTGAGTCATGTTCTGAATTCTCATAGCTCCCCCATATCTCTTGCTTGACTAAGATAAGAGATAATATGTGTCGATAATACGTGCTGTAACCTATCATTTAATGAGCTGACCAGTATTCATGGCCAGCTGCCACCATTTCATGGAAAAGTATACACACAACACTATTTCTTCATTCCCTCCTTTGGGAGCTACATGAATCTCTCTTTTCCCCAAAACCACTAATTTTCAGGAAAGGCGTAGGAATATTGTACCTCTGAATCCTCCTACTTTGTACTAAATTTGACTGAAATTAGGTGGTGGACAAGAGGCAGTCAGGTGAGAGGCTAACAGGCATGGGCAGTGTGGTTGTACAGGCAAATCCATTTGTAGAGCTGCCTGTTCTTCCTCTTTCTGTTAATGTCACTCGGCTGCCATCACGTGAGAGCTCTGATTTTTTTCTCCTCAAAGGGGTAACTGTACCACTGAGAGGTTAATCAGAAACTCTACAGAAGACAAGGCCACAGGAAATTGATAATGCTTTGGCTTTAGCCCAAACCTAAGCATTTGCAAAGAAAAACCACATTGGCTTGCTTGAGACAGGCACCAGGTCAGTGACCACTACATAACTTGCACAGTATTTGGGCAAGCAGGAAACTCAGAACTTCTCAGCCTTCTAGTCCTCAGCTGAACCACTTTTTTTTTGCTTCCAACCACTTTTAGGACTTAAAAGTACAATTTGTCGTATCAGCTAATCTTATCAGATCTAGCTAATGTGCTTTTAATTTCTCACTTCCCTTTATCCTGTATATTCAGGCACCTCATGAACGCCAAGAATATATCCATATACCAGTATTAGGCTAGTGGCATTGGTTACATATAATTTTAGGTCCACCAAAAATGTGTTGGGTTTTCAAATGTTATAGAGACCATTAAATGCTCACTTATCTAGGATTACATTAGACTCCCCTGTCCACTGTACAAATAGAAATATTCTTTCTAGAGTTTGGTTGCTGAAGATTTCCACAAAACACCTCATGAATTGACTGGGAGCAGTTTCAGATTCAAAACTGTGTTTTACATTAAATTTTTACAGACTCTTAATAACAATAGATTTCCTCCCAGTATTTCATCGGTAATTCCATAGAATCAAACTTTTTGTATTTTTTTTATTTCTTTAAATGATGCTAACCAGCTAGGAAGAGTTGACCAGTTATGTATTTAGCCTCCTAACGACAGCTGATAGTTAGCTGAAACACATACAGTAAGAAAAACTGCCAACAGCCTTATCTGAAAGCTCCTCTGAGATTCCCCAAAACTTGGATTGCTGTGTCACATCCACTCTTTGGTTTCCACAGGTCTATACAGACTCCATGAAAACAATGTGAAAGACATTGAGGGCAAACACAGCATGAAATGGGTCAAAAAGGTTGTAAAGTATTTCCAAACAAACTTTATCTCCCAGAAAGTGCAGAAAGTGAAGGCACAGACAAGCCAAACACAGAAACTCAATTTTCAGTAGTCTCTCAGCCTTTAACATCCAGAATGCATGCAGCTTTGCAGCTTCCTCCCTACTACAGCATTTTTTTTTTTTTCCTCCTTCCCCTCCCCCGCCCCCCCCCCCTTTCAAAATGAAAGTAAGAATTTGTATATATGGATAAACAATCATCTCCTTCAGATCTGGTCTATATGCACAGGCTGATCTGCAAAAACAGAAGGCGAGATTTGGCTTGGCTTCGCCCACAGAACGTAGTGACAGCGTTTGGCTTCCAAAGGGCACAAAGTCTTTATTTAAGCAGGAAAACAGTGTCTTGCATTCCTGGCCTCAGAGAAACAGCCTCTCGTGTACACCCAAGAGGTTGATTCCCAAAAGGAATTGTACAGCCACAGTAGAAGCATTATTGCCAATGGTAAGGGTGGGCCAGAGCTATGTTAGGAGACCAGGTGACTGCATGAAGAATGGATGTTTCAAGGAAGATGATGTTTTTCCCTGGACTGCAGATAAAAGGATGAAAATTAGTGCTTTGGATGGTATAAAGTTCCAAGACAAAAACAGTTGTTTTGAGGAGTCTGAGGAGTAGTCAGGTCAAACATTCCTGTGGACTTATAGGCGTTCTGTTTAGCTGAGAAACGTTGGTAAAATGGAGTGAGAACAACAAATGGACCTAACATATATGAGATGTACATGACATATATGAGATGTACATGACATAGATGGGATGTACATGACATAGATGGGATGTACGAGACATATAACATATATGAGATGTATGTGACATGGATGAGATGTATGTGGTATATATGAGATGTAATACATACAAGATGTACACAGTAAATGTACACCTCGTGTCAGGACACGCTATCTGGGTGCCTTCACTGCGTACAGGGCAGCTGCACAACATCACAACGCAGCCTAGAAGCTGCAGGAAGACTACAGAGCAGGACACAGACACGAGTCCCGGCCGTGGAACCCTCCGGCCCCCCAGCGCCGCCATGAGGGCCGCCCCCTGGGCGGGACAGCGTTGAGGCGGGAGCACCGACATGGCGGCCCGCCCCCGCCGCTCCCGCCGTGCCGCACGCGGGGCTCCGTGCGCGGAGCACGCCGGGGGCTGTAGTCCCGGGGCAGCTCCGGGCCCCGTCCCGCAGCGGGGCGCCCCGCCGGCCCCGCCGGGCATGCAGCGGCTGCTGCGGCGCCTGCTCCCCGCGCTGCGCCCCCGCGCCCTCCTCGCCCCGCCGCGGCCCATGGCGCTGCGCCCGGCGGCGGCAGCGGGGGGCGGCGGGTCCCCCCCCCGGGAGCACGGTGAGGAGGCGGCCGGAGGGAGGCGGGGAGGGAGGGGAGGCGGCCGGGCTGGGCTCGGCACCCCCGCGCCGTCCCGGGGCTGTGGGCCGTGTAACGGGACCGAGTGGGCTCCAGGGGACCCCCGGGCCTGATCCCACCCGGCCTCGGGCGGGCAGGTGGAAAGTAAGGGGAGCTTTGCGGCTCCCCGCTTGGTGTGCTTCCCTTTGCGAGCTAGGTGTATCGTCCGTGTCGTTGTTTTCTGTTTCCTGCTGGAACAGATGGCTCGTGGAGATCAGGAACCACCTAAAGACAAATACGGGGATAACGTAGGTTCCTGCTCGTATATAAAATTCAGGCAATATAATGAAACGTGCAGTTAAAAAGAGTTTATCCTACGCTAGCTTGGTAATCAAGGAGCTCCTGTTTTTTGGGTTACCTAGCTCTCAGATTACCAGCATTATGTCAGGAATCTCGAAAAGTTTTGTTTTCAGGTTGTTGTAGTGACTGGAACACAATTCGTGGACTCTGTTGCTGCTTTCTTCGGTATTTTATGCCGGGAAAGGGGTGGGATGGGGCTTTCTGCCCGGGTCTCGGCACGTGTTCCGGAGCAGCGCCCGTTCAGATGAGCTGACCTCCCTGCGAAGGGGCACTGCTCGCGGCCGGCTGTGTCCCTGCCGTCCCTGTCAGCGGCAGAAGCGGGCGGGGTGGCTCCTCGTGCAGACGGGCATCATCTGCAATGTGCACCCCTCGGGGTGATGCGAGTCCTGGTCTGCCGCTGATGCTACCGTGACAGACCCCTCTTGCTCTCAGCTGGGCACGATCCCGCATTTCGGGGTCTCGTCGATAACCTCTCTGCCCCAGGCTGACCTACCTGGTTGTCAGCTTCATGGATTTTTGCCTTGTCCTTCAGTCTGCGATCTCTTTGAAGGAGAAAATGCTGTTTTCAACGTGCTGGTGGCTCACCAGCAACAATCTCTGTTGTGTACGCTTTATATGTTAAGTAATAAATGTATTATTGCTTTAACATCTCTTTGTTGCACATAGTTTTTAGTGTCTACCGGGGGAACAAGCAACCAGTCTAAATAGTTTGCTTCTTTTTACTTAGCCTCTGGCACAAAGTTAGGTGTCAGATCACAACCACGGGGTGATTTATGCCTCCCTACTCGAGGCTGGAGTGAATTAGCATTGAACCAGCTTGTTCTTTTATTTATCGTCCCTAGCATTAAGTGATAAACACACAAAAAAACACTTTATAGGGTGCTAATAGCCCAGACTGGGTCTGTACCATTGACTTTACACAGATAGTGCAGCTTTGCATGCCACAAGAAAATAATACGCACTTTTGCTGCCCAGTTTCCCCCTTGGGTCAGATTTGGACTATCTGCACTGGTCACAAGAGGAGCTTTGAAAGTGTGTTGTCTGTAGTAATGAGCTGTCCTGGGATAAACGGCAATTCTGACATAAAGCTTCTTCCACTACAGTAATCCCATTGTGGGCTTGTCCCAGAAGAATATTGCTGGATGTTTGGTTACATGCACATTTTCTGTTGCTAGAGGAGATTTTGATTTGTTATTTTTTAAGGTATAGCTTAGTACACAGCTATTAGCATTTACTGATGCAGAAATATGAAGCAAATACGGGGAAATGACTCTGCATAATTAGTACTCTTGGAGAACAAAAGGCCTTTCTGAAAACTTGTTAGTGGAGTTCATTCTGTCATTGTGGTCTTTTTCTGAGATTCATGTTTATACACGCAAGATGAATTTTGATTTGTATTGATTCCTTCTTAAATGCTATTAGTTTCTAGAACAGGTTGAAATTGTTGCTGTCCATAACATGTTAATACTGTGTGGGAGATGCGGGAATAGAATAATCATCTCATTCTTGCATGATGTAGTCAGCTGAGAATCCTTTGTTTTATGTGGAACTGTAGGATTCCCTTTGTGCTCCCCCATGCCTCATTTTCGGTGTGTTTACACTGCAAGTCATTTGCCAGTGTTTATCTGCATTGAATTTCATATGCCACTGCTGTTATCTAGAGTGAACTTTACGTGATATGGAAAGGCTTACTGTTTTATACTTGGTCGTAACTGTCCTCTTTGCACGTAATTGCATTTACTTCGAACTGAACAAGTTACTAAACACAGAAAGCTGAATGCGCTTTTTATGCTGTTCCACATCAAGTGTTGAAGTCCTTTTGCTGATATGTTGAGAAGGAAACGCTGGTAAATAAAGAAATTTATAAATTGTATATTGCTTGTGTATAATGCCACTTGGCTGTTTATATTGAAAACTCACACCCAGTGTCTTAAAATATATTACAGATGGGCTGGAAAATGTACAGCAAAAGAAAAAAATATTTGCTGAGATTAAAAAAATGACACAACAGAGAAAAAAGCCATGTCCATCTGCTGAATCAGTAGACTCTCTGATGGCAGAAATGCCGTTTGCCAACACAGATATTGAAGATGAATTTGCTAGTAAGTAAATTTAAATGGAAAGAGTGTTTGTGGTTCTGCCTGTTGGAGTGCACAGGTGGGCTGTGTGCGTGGGGTGGTGGAGCTCCTGCAAACAGTATCGAGTCTGGTGTATCCGTTGCTAGTAGGCAGTCCTGCAGGTACATGAGTGTATTAAAAAATTACTATTTTATAATACGTTGCAAGAAGGAGTTGCAGAATAAAGACATCTTGTATATCTATTCGCATTACTACATGCGGACTTTTCAATTGTTGGCTTCCAGCTGATGGCTGGAAGAGCTGTCTTCCAACACGTGTGTTACCAGCACGTAGCTATAAATTAGCACACCTGACATTGGACAGTGGATGGCTGCATTCTTGTCAGTTTATGGATGTGTATCACTCCATGTGGTGAGAGAGGGTCTGCAAAGTCTTGAGGAAATAAGCTGGGAGGAAAGTAATTTATGGTACAGAGAACTGAGGGCATGCACTCTTCTTCCTGTTGGAAAGAGTCTTTGGGAAAGGAGCCAGACAGTAGGTCTTGTTTGGATTAAATTTTTTTCAGGGCTGGGTTTGTTCCGTGAACTATAGGTTGGCCAGTCCTAGTCTACTGTAACTTTTTCCTTTAATGATCCTGCATATTTTGTTTTGAAGTCATGCCATTTTCATGTGTGGGCAGTTGCAGGCCAAGTTCACCGCAGTGAGTTGACAAAATGAAACATGGGAGTAGTTTGGAAGCTGTGTTAGCAGTTTATGAGCCCTGCTTGGAGATGCACGCTTTTATTTCAAGTGTGGTACTCCACCTGGGTGACTGTTAATTCAGGTTGGAGTAGGATCCCAGTCAGACAGTTCAGTGCATGGGCAGATCAGATGCTTCAGTCAGTTGACTGAAGGCAGCTCCTGTAGGCATGATATTACTTGTATCTTTGTTCTGATTTGTCTGTATGCTGATTTTTTTTTATTCACTTTTTCTTTTCAGTGCATGCAACCTCTGAAGTAAATAGAGAAAAGAAAAGAAAGAGGACTACAGGAAGGGAAATTCCAGAAGGCAGTGAGAGAAAGAAGACAAAGAAAAAACAGTATCAGCCAAATTATTTCATTTCTATTCCAATTACTAATCCAGAGGTGATGTTCTTTATGATTTGAATTTGGTATAACCAGAATTACTTCAACAGCTATATGTGTTTGTAAGAAGAGAGGTTTATATTTATCTTTTTATTCAGTTTTATGGATTTCATACTGTTTTGATTGAGGCTGGCTTAGATTTCCCCTCTGCACTTCTCCAGTATTGTATATTTTGTCCTTCATTTAGAATAAGGAAGAGAGACATTTCATTTAATAGGAAAAACTCTGCATTATTTTTAGCTCTCCTTATAGGTAGGAATCTAAATTAGGATCTGTTGTTGTTTTAACTAGGCATTTTGTAGTTTAAAAGGTTTCCAGTAAAATAGATCATCTTATTTAAAATTCAAACAAGCTGTTGTTTTAGTGACAAGCTGTTCACATGGATTCAAGAAGTGCAGTGGACTTTTAAAGAATATGTATTTTCCTATAGTTGGCATATGTTGTCTCATTTAACCTAACAGTGAACAAAGATGATGTTTTTATGTGCTGTGGGATGTGTCTGATACAGTTTTGGTATCTTTTGTGTCTTCAGCAAGGAAAATAGGAATATTATGTTTAAAAAGTTAAAAACAACAGTTTACCACCATTTCCAAGGTTAGATTTATATTTTAATGTCAGAAGCTATATCTTTCAGGTGATTTCTAACTCATTCTACATCTGTACTGTTTTCATAGAAAGGCAAAGATTGAGAGAATCTGAAATGAAAATGATGTAGTCTAGATTTGAAAGTTACGATGCAGTCCTTGATGCTTCAAAAAACTTGAAGAAGAGATTGCAGAGGCTCTCTTCTTTCTCTTCAGAATAGATCTGGGATAGCTTGACACAAATACCGTTTATGCCATCTTGATCTGAAATGGCTTTTCTTCCTGTCTCTTCCATGATTTAACAGCAAGAACTAATTGTAAGGGTTATGTAATCTGATCATTGAGAATTGCTGCTCATAACGATAACGTTGAATTGCTGTCTGAGTAGAAAAAATCTTAAAATTTTTATATGCCACGTACCTGTATTGTTTACAAAGGTAAAGGAACAACTCTAAATCTCAGAGCATTTGGGAATTCCAAGACTTTGCTAAAAAGTTTTGTTTATACTTGCCTCAGATGTAGAGTTGTTACGAAAGTAGAAAATACACGTTGGAATTTGTATAGGCAACATTAGCCAAAATGTAGACTTAAGACACCTGGCTTCTTGATAGCCAGAGGGGAATCTGGTAATTACTAGGAGCATTTCAGTTAGTAAGGAGAGGTCTTTCCTTTGTGAGGATCTAATTTTATTCCAGTGAAGTGTTTTAGGCATTACTACTCTTCCTTCCTATTTTATATAGGCTTTTAAACTTTACACAATCATTTTGTAGTAAGGAATATTCCTGGAACATTTAATGAACTGTTCCTGTTGGAAATGAAACGTTTTCCTTGCTTTCATTTTAATTATGTTTCAAATCTTCAAAAGTAAAATGAGGTATTCCATTAATTTGGGATTTATATTTAACATTTTATTGGTTCTGTAAGAATAATTAAATGGTATCACTTGGTAGGTTAGTCTTTCAGGTTCTTCCAGTCTTGATTATAATTTCAATTAATCTGTTAAATCTGTAAAGCTCACAGTATTCACTTCCCAGTAGTGTTCTTGTGCAGTAAGCAGAACCATTATTTTACTACTCTTCAGAATTAACATATCCCAGGGAATGGGAAAGGTTACCTTGAAGTCATTGTTTCAGTCCTTATTTGGGGGGAAATTTTAAAAATAATCTGAGAGGAGAATGGTTGAGTATGGACTGCCCTCAGACGTTTCTTTTTCGAAATGGAAGTTAGGAAATCACAGGTTAAATTAAGTTGTCAGCATGGCAGGAGATGAAATTCAACAGAAAATTTCATAAGGTAATGTAAATAGCAAGTTAAAGCAATTTAAAGTTTTCATTCGTGCATGGGCTATAACTGGGTATTGCGAAGGTTCAGGAAGAGTCCTGGTTAGCTTGATTAAAATTCAGTGCTCTCAGCTGTTAAATGCAACTTGGATTTATCAAAGAGAACAGAATCAGTCTGAAGATGTGACAGCACAGCTAAGCTCTAGCTGTTGTATTACATTTTGATCACGTAAATTCTGGGAAAACACACTAAGTAGAAATTCCTGAATTCACAAAAATGGATTTGAAAAGTTATTTTCTCCCTTCTCTCTGTACAATCTCGGTGTAGATCGTATAGGATGTTGTTGCTCCAGCCAGAGAACACGATCAGTCGTCTTTCTGTTTTGCTGTTATCAAGAAGACAGCTCATTTCTCCGCTGGGTTCAACAACAGCTTGTCTCTGGACCTGCTAACTGTCCATCTTTGGAATTAACCTTGTTCCAAAGGTGCGTTATTCATTAGGTTTTAGCTTGTCAGAGCTAATTTTACGGTGTTTTGTGGAATTTGTGGTGGTGAAAAGAGAGCCTTGAAAGAACGTGCTTGTGTTACAGGCTGCAGTGTGAGTATGGCAATTACCTGTTCTTTGCGATCTGACAGATGATGAATAAAAATATGCATATTTTTTAGGCAGTCAACCCCTGATAACTGAAAATCAGCCACAGCATGTGTTCTTTCTTGCCCGAGCTAGAACTGAGCTATCGGAGGGACCTGGGGGTAGTGCAGGGAGTTTAGGAAATGAGTAGGAAGAGATTTGGAAGTACTCCTGAAGGAAACTGTATGGGTGAGGGAAAGTGGAGTGTTGGCTGAATAACTGATTGCTGAGTAATACTGATCTTTTTCTGAGCTAGGATATGGTTTTATCACTGTGATAACACAGTCTCAGACCTGTTTAATGTATTCTGAAAGGTGTGTATCCTTACACACATTTTTTGTTTCCTTTGCCAGCTCTCAGGTTACAAATTAAATTTAGAAACAGTAGTCAAAAATAGTTGAAAATGGAATGAAACTGTAAATGTTATGATAGAGCATTTCATTTTTTCTTTTTCCCCAGGTTAACTGCATTTGCTTTAGTTTATAAACTTAAATAATTATGCAGTCAATACACTGTAGCTATAAGGGATTGTGTTTACCAGTTTCTTGTGTAAACATGGGTTAAATTTCTCCTGCATCTTAGACTACAGTAGAAGCATCACGTATTTGTGATAAGTTCTGACTATGAAGGAAATGGTCTTATTGCAACAGGAGTTATAATCAGAGCGTTGCTGCAGCTTTCTTTGTGTGTCTCACACTACCAAAGACATTTCTGATTTTGTAGATGCCATATTATATTTTTTTCTGGCAAGTGACTTTTCTTTCTTCCTCCCCTCCCTTCTTGGAGCTGGACCTCTTCAGCTGTAACTTGTTTTTATTTATGTGGTGCTTTACCTTAAATAAATAAATAAATAAAGTGCTACTAGATATATTAGGTAAAACTCCTGCATGGCAAAACTCATCATAAGAACGTGGGTCACAAAAGTACTGACCACTCTCATTATAGTGCACTTTTTCAGGAAATATGTGCGCTAATTATCATTAGCAGAGTAACTAAATTGTAGCTTTTTTTTAGCCTAACAGCTACTTGTGCTTGTTATAAAAATTAATATATACAGTATATTCATTAAGCATTCACCGATGAGTTTCAAATAAAAATCAGATTCAAGTTTTCTGCGTGTTTCTTTTAGATTATGTACCCCAAAGCTGTTTTGTCTGTAATATCTTTGCCTACCATTGTTTAGAAATAACTCATTGTGTCATGTGGTCCGGGTTACTGGACTGGATTTGATTTAATTTCTACTAACATATTCAAGCATTCTTGAAGTTTTTTTTTTTTTTTTTTTTTTTTTTCATTACTATAGTACAAGTATTATAAGTGCAAGCACAGTAAGCAATTTGGATACAATTTATAAAGCATGCATAACTATACAAATAATTTTAACTGAAGAAAAGTGTGAACCAAACACTTAAAGAAAAAGACAGGTGGTATTAGAACTGGATAGGAGTTGCAGAGATTCATTAAAACGTTCGAAGAGGGTATATAAATTATACTCTCTTTTGGACAGTATAATCAGAATTCTAAATCTCCACAAATAATTTACTGACTGTTTGCCTGTTTCATATGTGCCTGATACTGCAAAGACCTCTTTATCTTTTCGGACGCTTGTCTGCACATAGCAGTATACATGCTTAGCAGACAGTAGAGAAGCTCCCTAAAGAAGCCTCTGATCTGGACTACTGGCAGTGTAAAATTGGATGATTTTAATCTGTTCCGGGAATTTGTCATTTTATGGAACCTAACTCCTGTTAAGATGTGATGGGAAATGTCCTGCTACTTGTTAATCACTGCATTTGTACCCACTGTGAGTTTACTCAGGCCAATTAGCACAGCTTTATCAGAGGATAACACTTCCTTCTGCTAGGATGGTTTCTACATAAACGTTTGACTTCAGTTTGTGTGCTTTCTTGTTTGCTATCATTATGGGATGCAGTAATTGCTAACTGCTGTTTCTGTGCCTGTCTGTCTTTCCAGATTACTGACGGTATTCGGGCTGTCCAAGATGCAATAATACAAAAGGATCACAGGCTTTCCAAAGCAATGGTTCGCTGCGGCTCACTGCACGTCACCATGTTGGTGATGCATTTATCTGGTGAAGAAGAAATTGGCATGTAGGTATTTTGGTGTTAAATATATAAAGGTAGTTTTGTTGGAGGAGTTTGTAAAAAGACTAGAACGGGTAACTGATGCTTCTTTTTTTTGTCATCCCTAAATTACTAGGGCTACTGAACATTTAATTCATGTTGTTCTTAAGCTGCTAATCTTAATATCAGCCATTTTCCTAACTTAGGGTATGTCATAAGCTCTGCACAAAGTACTCTTTTTGTTTCCTTACATTTTTCATAACTGTGTGCTGAACTCGCATGCACAAATCTCATGTTTGCTAAAGTAGTTACTGCAAAACAAGGTTTTGTTGTAGGGGACGTTGAACAGATCAACAGAGGAGCTTTCCGAATTTCATAGCTCAGTGGATATTGTAGGCCAAATTAGTAACTGTCACTGAAAGACTTCCATGAAATAAGCCTTAGCTGCAAAGTAATGCCTCATGCAGTTAGTTTTTAATGCCTCTAAATGAATTTGTTATACTCAAAATTAAAGTACATTAAAGGACAGGTGTTCATTAGGCCTTATCAAAAGTACAATTTTTATATTGCTTCAGTGAAATAGCCAGGTGTTTGCTCATATTGAAGTTCTAACAGTCGTGGAAAGGGATATGTGTTATGTGATGATATCATGTATAAGTGTCAAATGTAAATACTTACTTTATAAAAAATGCAGTTCTTGTATGGCTTTTACTGTTTATCACATGCTGTATAGCGCTCTGACAAGCCTACTTTAAAGTACAAATTCCATGGTTAATAATAAAAAAATCATACTTTTAAGTCTATACAGCTCTAATTTATGAATCTTTAGAATAATAGGTTGTATGTCTAGCTGTACGTTTGACCTAAAAACATCCTCTGTGTTTCGTAGTCCTGCTTCACTCAGACTTTTCTGGCAGTTCCTATTGAGATGTGGTGCCCAGGAGCCTACATTTGTCATGTCTCTGTATGTGTGCGTTGTAATTGCAGGACTGAGATAACAAACACTTGGGTACCTGTAACGGTGTTAATTAAAATGCAGATAAGTGGCCTGCTGGCATTACACAAACATCTGGGAATCCTCTTAGGTATCAATTTTATAGAGAATTGGTAATGAATCAAAAGTCCTTATATTGTAGTTTTGTGAAAGAAAAACGTTACTTTTTCATCTCCCAAGATGAGTTATTTCAGGGGGCTTCCGTCATCTATATATCGTAGTGGTTTTCTCTACAGTATTAGAAGACGTGCAGTCCATATACTGAATTACCTAGATCAAATAATCAGCAAGTACAGTGAGACATTGGTTGGGTTTTGGTCACACAGCTACAAAATAATGTATATAATAAGTGTGTGCATTGAATCATTTTTATCCCCAAAGGTTTTGCTGTTAATGTACAGATTGCTCATAGGAAAGCCAGAATCCAAGGCAGAATGTGAAAACAATTAGTAGAAGGTATTTTGGCTGAAAATATTTGTTGCACCTAAAAATAATGAGGTATCAATGTATCCAAATCAGTTGCCCTACTTGTTTTTCACACTTTTCCTTTAATGTTGTAATATCGAATCATTGAGGCAGCTATTCTGTCACCTCTTTTGTGAGGTTACAAATCTGTCAGCTTCTTCCTCTGACACTCTGCTCTGAAGGGAGAGACACAGACAGCCAGGAGCAGGGAATTGAAAGGAGAGCAAAGGATTCTAGGTTTGCTGGGCTCCCTCTCCTCTCCACGTTCCTTTTGTCTCCTGGAGTTGGCACACAAGCTTCCTCCGTCTCTGGTTGATGAGTGAACTTTGGTAGTACCTGAAAATTGGAGAGAACAATCACCAACTGTGTGAGCACATTTTTAAGGGGTTTTAAGCATGAACTTTTGAAAAAGGCAGTGTGAGAGGATACCTCAAAGGCAAGTATGCCTCCACGTGATTGGAGTCCTGAATTGTGTATCAAAATGAATATTGCCAAGTTCAGTATCCTCGGCTACATCTTGAACTCCTTTGCAGCTCTCACTGTCCAGCTGCCACCTGGGCACTAACTTATGGAGTTCTTCTCTGCCTCTCCCAGCAGAACTCCACAGTCCAGGCACGCAGGAGCTGTCCTCTAGTCAGCAGCAGCTTCCCCAGGGATTCACCCCATTCCTGGCCAGATGCCTGCTACAGGTATCTAGCTCAGCTATCCTAAGGTATTCTAGGTTGCATTTCTATTATATGGAATTCTTATTTTTCTCATAACTGATGTTTTCTGCTTAATATTCTGTGATAACTTGAAGAGTTAAAAATTGGTTTTTCCTTGCCTTGCATCACCAATTTTTGATGCCACATTCATGGAATTAAATCAAGATCCAGACCAGCAAAAGAACCTGTGTGCAATGTCGGGTGACAGTGATCCCCAAAGAAAGGACAACTAGTCAACTAGACATCTGAGAGTTCACGGATCCAAAAGTTTGGATGTGTTAAGCTACTTAGATATCTACAGTTTTTCTACTGTATATGCAAAACAGTGCTTCTGTCTATATAGAAAGGAAATGTGTTGAACACTATTTGAAGTCCAAACGCATGATGAAAATGTTCTAAACATAATATTCAATTCAGCACAAAGCTCTTTGTATGATGTTTTAGTGCATACGGCTTTTGCCTTGGAAATAGAAGATCCGTACTTTAGGTTTCTCCTTCTAAGGGAATCCAAACCTGCAATTTGCTAGGCAATTTTCTAACTCATGGGCTGTAGTCTAGCTTTCATGGGTGCACGTTACATCTGTTTTTATAACATTGTATGAAATCAAGAATGTGAGGTTTAAAATAACATAAAACAAGCAAAAAAGAGTCATGACAGCACTCCCTTCAAGCAAAGCGGTTGTAGTCCATGTTAACAGCATGTGTCTTTTATCCATTTACTTTAATGTCAAATGCATTTGTAGCATAGTTGGGATCAGGTATTAGAAATTAAGATACCAGCCTTCCCAGTAGGTGCCTTCATTAACAGACTATAGCGTTAAGTTCCTTTTGCTTGTTACTTGTCAAAGACTGTGAATCTAACCTTTTTATTATAAATAGGAAAGGTATTGCATTCTAAAGTAACACTTCAGAAATTCCTGAAAAGAAGCTACACCAAACAAATGCTATAATGCTTACATTAGAACAACACAGAAAACAAGAAGCACTGCTTCTGTAACCCTTGTTTGTATACGCTTAGGATATACTGCCTTTTTTTTTTTTTTTTTTTTTTTTAAATTTTTCCTTTTCCAGTTTGGAGCAAAATGCATGTAAGCTCTTTTGTCATGTTTGTGGGGTAGTTGCACTGAGTGTAATTACTGTTTGGCATTGTAAGTACTATTTGGTATGGAATAAGAAGAAAATACTGCTGTTGTGTTCGTTGCTGTTGAATTCAGTGGAAACGTTTGTCCTTTGTGCTTTATTCTTAAAAAACAATTGTTGGTTGTTATAAAACGATTGATGGAAAAAGAAAAATACAAAATATTCTCAATAGAGATGACAGCAATTTTTAAAAAATAATATATTTAAAGATGATATTTTTAAAAAAGTAGAGCTTAATCTTCAGTGACAACAGTGCTAAACAACAGTGCTAAACTGAGAACACACTGCTCTGTTTGAGTTGACCTTTCAGAAACCTCATCAACTGGAGTTGTGCTGGTCAGTGAGTTCCGCAGCACACCCTGTAGTATGGAAATACAAATCTGTATTCAGCTGGGGACCAGAGCTTTCTGTGGTTGTCTGTGTACCAGTTCTCAGATGTAAAAAATCCAGAGAGGGGTATGAGGGCATGATTCAGTACTTAAAGGCCCACTGAAGTCTTTGATACTGTTTATTTGTAATATCTGTACTTGTTTTGGAATGATTTTTGGGTTCATGTCAGTAAATAAATACAGAAATAGTAATCTGTGAAATAATCTGACAGGTGTAATCAGTATTAGATGATGTTTTTGAAAAGTCTTGAAGTATAGCAGGCATGGAAGGCTCTCAGAACAATCTTGTCTTAAGGTGATAAAGGTGGCAGAGATAATGCTCAAAAAGAAATACCTTTGCCAAGGAACAAGTGATAGCATTGTTGCTTAAAGTGATCATACAGAGCTAAAATACTTCCAGTTTGTAGATAAAAGTAATAAAAAAACAACACAGGAGAACTGTATCAGTCAAAGATTTTTTTGTCATGTACTCAACATGCTTTCTGAACCTGGTCTTGATTTCAGTTACCTGCATGGTTCTCATAAAAGACTCTGTCTTGTTAAACATAACGGAAATGTGAGTAGAGTTGTTTGTATATGTACAGGCTTAAAAAATAGATATACTTCAGAAATCATGGTGATGGCTTTCATCCAGTTAGAGAGAGTAAAATAGAGAGAGTTTTTAACCTGTTACTGCCATCTAGTGTTTATAAAGTCAACATTGGTTTAGTGAACAGTTTTAAATTTGGTTTCACTGAGTAGAACTAAAAACTAGGAGCATGCAAGAGATTTGTAGAAGACATTAAGAATATATATATCTTTTTCCTCATGAATCATTTCAAAACAAGTACATGCACTTAATAGGGCTAATTAAAATGATTATTAAAAGATCGCCAGGCTTGCTACAGTTTCTTAAGTTACATGTAGATTATGTATGCATGCTACTTCTCTCTTAAAGAAAGTAAGCATCAATTTAGACGGTACCTCTTTTCCTGATAGCTCTCAATGGGCTTAATAGTAATTTCCCTATCTAATTCCATCTAATTTTATCATTATACATATATTACATATAAAATGTCACTAACCTCTGTTTACAGTATTAAGTAACGTTCTGTAGCAGGTTTGAATGAAGTAGAATCTTAAAGTGTCCCACTGAGATGTCAGAAGATGAACAAAAGTAGGCTACTTTCAGAATGGAAAACCAAATGCTTCTGAATTAGCATTTGCCTTAAATGGAATGCACAGAGCAATAGAAATACTGTCATCTTATTATCTAGTCACCTTGAGAATTGAGATAAATTCTGTCAAGGAGTTGTATCTGCTGCTAAGTCTGTCTTGTAGTTTCCATGGTTTTACAACAGGACGTATGAACCAGTTTGCCATTATAAAATGATGAGAATAGTACTGACTGCATTGATAGGAAGTAGTGCAAAAGTACCTGAGTAGCTAATAAACTGATACTAATAAAGCTTTCTGGGACTATTGTGTAGAGGGATTAATAGAAATGTGAGCATTATTAATAGATTTGACTTTCACACAGATATTTTATTTCTTCTTGACAGAGCAGTTGATGCTCTTTCAGACAGCAAGGATTTTGTAGAAGATCTCCTAAAAGGAAAAACTGTGGACTTGTCTTTTCAAGGAATTGATCACTTCAAAAATGAAGTTGGATTTGTGAAGTTGACAGAAAATGATGATACAGCTGTACTTACAGAAATAGCAGGTAAAAAAAGTTCTTTCTTACACCTTGTGAAGACAAGCTGAGAGAGTTGGGGTTGCTCAGCCTAGAGAAGACAAGACCCAGGGGAGACATTACAGTGGGCTTGCAGTGCCTAAAGGGGGCCTACAGGAAAGATCATGAGGGACTCTTTGTCAGGAAGTGTAATGATAGGACAAGGAGTAATGTCTTTAAACTAAAAAAGGGTAGATTTAGATTAGATATTAGGAAGAAATCCTTTACTCTGAGGGTGGTACAAAGTGTGAGAACAGGTTGTCCAGAGAAGCTGTGGCTGCCCCATCCCTGGAGGTGTTCAAGGTGCAACCTGGTCTGGTGGGTGGTGTACCTGCCCATGGCAGGGGAGATTGAACTGGGTAGTCTTTAAGGTCCCTTCCAACTCAAACCATTCTGTGTTTCTGTGATCCTGTGATTCTGTGATATATGTGCACCTGCATGTGCACTAACTCTCAGTTCTGTCTTAGCAGTGGAGCTAAGGCTGCTTCATTTGCCAGTCAGGTAAAATGCATCCAAAATACAGTTCTCAAGTCAGTAGGAATATGTAAGTTAAAAGGCATATAAATAACAGCTGAGTAACAGTAGACAGTATGTCTATCAAACCAAGGTACAGTAGTTTTTTTTATCTATTTACAAGACTGTACTTAAATTTTGTTGTTTACAGATATTAAAGAAAAATAATCAGTAAACAGTACTGTCTGTAATTCACCAGTGTCCTTTAAAACTATCCCAGCAATTCCAGCTATTCTTTGAAAAGATTCTTTTAAAGAGTTTTTCAGTATTGATGAATCATCTTTTGTGTTCTGTGGAATGTGAGGTCACACCATTTTTTAATAGTGCAATAAGCCATATCAGGCATTTTGCCGAACAGCAAAGGCTACTGTTGTCACGCTACATCTTGTGCAGTCCAGTACAGAGAAAAAATGGAGAAAGTCTTCATTAACACAGTGCTTTATCTAGCAGTTCATTTGGTTAATTTCTGAAGTGCATTTCCAAAATGTTTAGTATTTTTTAACTTATATTTTGAAGACAGGTTGAAGAGAAGAGTGTGAGAGAGCTTTCCAACTTACTAAATTGCTTATGCTGTTATTGGGCGATGCCTTTTTATTTTAAGCAATGTTTAATAGAGAAGTATTTTTAATATTCATTATGGTAGGAATTGAGCAGTACTTACAGTTCTAGAGAGGCTTTGGTTGTCAAATAATACCATAATTATTTTAGGGATTTAATGTACCAAGTATTTTTTCATTCATTTGGAAGATACGCTTCCTCATCCTTGTCTTTGAGTTTGTCTTTAGATTTCTTTTAAAGATGACAGAATACTGTGTGTACGCTGTTTATGAACAGTGAGAGTTTATGCGTAAGCTGAGTTCCCTTTCAGTACCTCTTAAGGAAGGAGATGAATGATTTCTGACTTTTTGATTTTAAGGAATTTATAGTAAATTATTAAGAACTCTAAAATAACTGAAGTTGCTAGACTCAGACAGCCAAACATCTTTTGGCTACAGGAAATAAGATGATGTTATAAGTGATTTACTATACATTTTAGTCTAGTTAAACAGATTTTTATCAGAACATTAGGTAAAAGCTGAGGTCAGATTTCAACTTTTGTTTTATGTTTGAAGGTCCTTCCCAGTGGATGAACTCATGGTACAGTCAAATTCAGCAAACAAGCAAACCTATGCTTTCTTAGAAAAGTATAACTACAGGTAGTCATTGGTGAACTTTCTTTGCTTATATTAGAACTACAGCTGTATATTACTGTTTTCATTTAACATTGCTCTTTAGTGAAAACGTTTCTTATTTCAGTGCTTACTTTTGCCAACTGAACGGAGTGTTTCTTGCCATAGGACTGTCTTTTAGTTTGTAGATTTATACAATGACGTTTGTTTCATCCAGATTTAATTCTGAAACAGGGTAGGGAGCTGAACATTACCAGAAGAAAATGGTAAAATGGCTGAAAGTGTTAAATGGATATGACTTAGGATATTCTTTCCTAACATCTCTTTACTGGCTGTCAGAACTGCAACTTCTCAATTGATGCTGATTTCAGAATATCTTTTGTTGCTTTTTTGGAAGTGCTGGTATTATTTCATAACAGGTAGCCTATATTTTGTGAAAGCAAATTCAGCTTTATGTTGATACTGAGCCAGGAAAAAGTTTTCAGGTTTTGAATCAGTGGATATCAAAGGTTAGACAAGTTTTTCAAAAGCTAGCTTAGTTGCATGTTAAATTAGTGGAAAGACCAGTGGGAGGAAAATGTTTTCACTAAATGTTTTCAGTTTTTGTCTTCATTAAGATTGAATTGCAAATACTTTAATATAAGTAACCTGATTAAATAGATAAATTGTTAATACACATATATCCTTCAAGGTAGTGCGATTTAGAACAGTAAATAATATTAAACAAAAGAATCTCTGTGAACTCTTCAAAACTGATGAGGCAAATGGGAGTCATTAGGGTCCCCTCATCTCCCAAATGTATCACATATATAGTTCCTTTAGCATAATGATGCACTTACAGGGCTAATTACAGCACATTTACTTTGCAAGCAGCTTTTACAAAGCATTAGCAGACAGTCCTCTAGTGGCCAAAACTCCTACTATGGGTAGTATATTTTGGAAAAGATGGAATTACAGCAGTGTTGATCTGAATGTTTTTAAAATCCTGCAAAATTTAAGTAATGATGTATACATTTTTTTCTATCATATCCACAAATTAGGAAAAAAGTGAAAATGTCATTGGAAATTAGGATCTTGTGGTAAGTGGAGGGTAGATGTATAATAGAAATGGTATTTTTCAATTTTGCAATTCAGTAGTAACCACCTCCTTTGTGTATAAATGAGAACTAGGTATGATAAGAAGGGAAATGCATTGTAATCATCCTTCCTCTGCCTTTATGAATGAAATGAAATCAGGGTCTATGGGTAGACTGCAGGGAATTTTAGGCTGGAAGACTGTGATTGTCTAAAATATTATCCCTGTTACTATGGAGAATCAGAGAACAAGATAGAAAGATGTAGTAGAAGCTGAATGAGAAGTCTGTGTCTTGTTACATGTAGAATTTTCCTGAACTGGAGAAAAGGCGATCCTGGTTTGCAGGTTCTTTGTTATATTTCATGGTTGAGTTCTATAACACACAATATAGTAGAACTACTTACTGTCAGAAAATAACTTCTTGAACTTTTCCTAACATTTACAGTGAACAGCAATTTGTATTGACGTTGTTGTAACAAAACAATAGGCTTGGATATGAGGCAAATCACAAGGCGTCTAATGTAATGAACATACTTCCTGTGCTGTCCAACCTTTTCTGTTTCACTATACAGACACTAAGCATACAGCTACTTAAAAAAAAAAAGTTCACAATTGCGCTAAATAACCGTTTTCTGAAAAAAAAAAAAGGCTAAATTCCTTGAGGCAGAGTGACATTTTACAAGATCCTTCACACGCAGCTAGAATCATCTTGCCTTTAAAAAAATAAAAATTAAAAAAATTGTGGAACTTTCAAAATGTAGTAACATACCATATGGATGCTAGAGCTGAGGCATCGTATTTTTTTGGCTGTCAGGAAGAGTTTTTAGTACTTGCACAGGAAGTTGCAAGTACATTAAACTAAATTATTATTTGTCTCCACAGTATTGCTTTGTAGATGGCATGAAAGGAAAATATTAATGGTTTTCTTTCAAATCTAATGAACCAGAGACCTGATGGTACACTTTTTCATACTTATGAAAGAATTTTTAGTGTATCATTTTTATAACACTTTGAAGATAAGTTGGCAGAGTTTTAAAAATTCTGGTAAGCTTTAATTCTCTTTCTACTTGGAAGCTCTTATTGTACTGACTGTTCATTTGTTCGTTTAGCTTCATGCTGCACATAGTATATGACTTTTTTGTATGAATTGTCTTATCACAGTTTGAGAGCTCTGCTTCTCTCCTTCTGAAGTGGAAACACCTTGGAAACACCTCGCACAGCCTTTCTTTATGACTATGGAAAATCTGAATTTTCTTGTCATTTTTCTCCTGGACATGATTATACGGCTTATAGAGGGCTTTAAGAAGCCCTGTGATTCTGCGTTCGATTCTGTGATATACCAGCTTCAATTCTTCTTCTCCTATATTAGTTCCTCTTTCGTTGTTTTCTCTGTATGTTTTTCATGTCACTTTTCTTAGCTTGGCATTCTTTATTTTTTTCTTACTTTTTTTAGCATTTTTATCTACTTGTGGCATGCATTTTGTTTGATCTGGATTGATTCTTCTTAGGCTCACCTGTGGGAACTTTTATCTACAAGTGATAAAATTGTGCTCTGTTATCATAGAACTGTACTCTGTTGTACTCTTGCATGTTTTTGAGTTCAGAATGTCTAGAACAAAATGTCTTGAATTAAATCTGAGTATGTTCCACATATTTTCTGAATTTCTGTTTAGTTGGAATTTTGTGATCTTAGCGTTGTTTTTCAAGTCTTAGCGAGGCTTTCAAGATCTGAATTATAAAGAGAAATACTGACACAGCTTATTGACAGAATTTATAATAGGAATGTTTTTTCTTTGATGTTTTTCTAAATTTTCTTGGCTTTGATTTCTTTTGTTTGAGCATGGCCTATTTTTGGAATATGCTCTTTCCCTCTCTAATACAGTCACTGTATTCCAGTCATAATTGTTGACCTTCAGCTTGTATCATAGCCATTGAAAAGAGTGGATGAGTATTTTTTTTATTATTATTATTTTAACTTCTGGGACTGATAATATCACCTTTCGTTGCTTTGGGTATATTGGATGCTTCATCTAGCAGGTTGCACAGGCCCAACAGTGGAGTTTTTTAATGTTTATGTTGTCAGCAAAATGAGTCCAATAGAAATGATCACATATTTCATCTGTAGTTGTTTGCCTTGTATAATGGAGCTTACATTTTTGTGCACTGCTCACAGAAGTAGTCGCACCATGTAGTACTTCCTAGACTGTACTTGAAATAATAAATGCATTCTAATGTAAAGAAGCACATCAGCAAAAATGTATCATTTAGTTTGTTTTCTGTAATACATTTCATATATTCATTCAAAAACAGGCCGTATGCCAAAAATATACCTAGCATTCCTGCTTTGTGAAAAGTATCCTGAATATTATCAGTGTTTTAGGGACACAGCTGCCAGAGAAAATACCAAACTTTTTTCTGCTGAGCTGCTGTTACCAGGATCTGTGTGACGCATGATGCTCACAGCCTGCTGCTGTGATGCTGTACTTGATTGACATAAATTAATTGCTGAAAATGTATTGTCTTCTAGTTCAGCTTGTCTGTGATATAACTTAAGTCCCTGGAAAACTGTATTTTTAAAACTGAAGCTTACAGAAATGAAAAAATATACAGTACAGCTTGTAGGTTGTTAATCATTTTGTTGTTGTCCATGAAGCAGTAAAGAGAGATCACTCCTGCAGTTGGTCTGATTTTTGGCAAGAACTAAGTGTAGTTTATTACAGAATTACTGTTCTGCTACCTTAAAGTTATACATGGTTTCTGCTGTACTCTGAAGTGAATTCTGACTTCACCTATTGGTTTGTGTTCTATGAGGATGTTGAAAGAAAAATATTGTTAACAACAGAAAATATATTCAGTTCAAATTAGCTTTCTGTAAGATACCACTTAGTTTCATAAATTACATGGAAATTTGATACTGGTAACATTTGGATTTGGTAAAATATTATAATGGTAAGTGCATGTCTGGTAATGCCAATGTAAATATAAGTTTGCCAGAGACAAAAGTTAAGGAAAAACAGGGTTAATATGGATCTTATGTTGTGATTTGCTATTTTATTCCTTAGCAATCATTAGCAGACATTAGCATCCTGTAATTATCTACCAGAAATAACGCAATTGGTTCTAAAGTGTTAAGTCAGAAGTTTGAGAAGTTTTAAAATCAATTTTCTATACTATGGAATATTTAAAATACTAAGTGAATTTGGGAAAAATAACAAATTCTTCAGCTTAAATCTTCATTTTGATAATTACACAAAGCATCCTCTTTGAAGTTGATAAAGTGATTAGGTGAATCCCGTTTTCTTAACCACAGGCTTCGGAATGTTCATTATATGAATGAACAATGGAGTTTATGCTCTGACCATTAGAGGGAGCTGGCATTCCATGAACAAGAAGTTACTCTTTTCTGTGGATAACTACTTCATTTGCTTTCGATCCTTTTTTTAAATAAATGTTGATTTGTTGCATTAAATATTTTATTTTAATTAGAATTGCACAAGGAGGACAAGTAGCCACCTCCTCTCACTGTAGTTTTCTAAAAATAACAATTAGTCTAATCTTGCTAAATTGGTTTTCTTAACAGTTGCTACTAGAGAGAGAAATGGAGAGGAGTCACACTGCCTATCAGTTGCCCTACATACGTTATAGCTTTATGCAAGTGTAAGTTGGCACTGCCACCGTACCAAAGCAGCCTTTATTCCTGTTGTGCTGGAATAAATGGAATAAATGTGTGCCACCACACAGTGAATTCAGCTGAATTCAACCATTTGTCCTTTGCCAGGCAATTTTGACCCATTCAGTTTCTCAGTGCAGTTTACTGAAAAGCTGCCTGACTCTCAGCACAAAGAACAGGAGTGGTGGCTGGCATGGGACTAGAGAGAAGCAGCCTGTTTTGGCAAGGATGGTGGTTTATGCACTTCTTTAAAGATTATGTAACCCCATATTTAGCATCGGTTCTAGGGTGAGAGCCTAGAGAAATAGTTAAATTTGGTTAATTTGGTTTGCTTTAGTTCCAGATGACTGAAGCTAAGATAAATGAATTTTGCCTCTTACGGTGTTTTCATGGAGGTACAGAGAGGGCAGTTAACAAGGGGATGGAGGAAGGTTTACTGGAAAGGAAGATGGGTAGGCAGGGATGAGTGGAGGATCTGTTTGTAAGGCAAGGAGAAAGTAAATCTCCCAGAGGTTTGTTGGCATTTACAGACCAGGTAATCTCTGATTTGCTATTGTGTAGGCAGGTGGGACTGACTGGCTGACTGGCCGAGCTCAGAGGGTGATGATCAGCAGAGCAGAGTCTGGCTGGAGGCCTGTGACTAGTGGTGTTCCCCAGGGGTTGGTGCTGGGTCCGGTCTTGTTCAACATCTTAATCGACAGCCTTGATGAGGGAATAGTGTCTGCCCTCAGCAAGTACGCCGACGACACAAAGCTGGAAGGAGTGGCTCGCACGCCAGAAGGCTGTGCTGCCATTCAGCGAGACCTGGACCGGTTGGAGAGATGGGCAGGAAGAAACCAAATGAGGTTTAACAAGAGCAAGTGTAGAGTCCTGCACCTGGGAAGGAACAACCAGAAGTATCAGTACAGGCTGGGGGATGACCTGCTGGAGAGGAGCTCTGCGGAGAAGGACCTGGGGGTCCTGGTGGACGACAGGTTGACCATGAGCCAGCAGTGTGCCCTGGTGGCCAAGAGGGCCAATGGGATCCTGGCGTGCATTAAAAGGAGCGTGTCCAGCAGGTCAAGGGAGGTGATCCTCCCCCTCTACTCTGCCCTGGTCAGGCCTCACCTGGAGTACTGTGTCCAGTTCTGGGCTCCCCGGTACAAAAAAGACAGGGATCTCCTGGAAAGAGTCCAGCAGAGGGCCACAAAGATGATACGGGGCCTGGAGCATCTTTCCTATGAGGACAGGCTGAGAGACCTGGGTCTCTTCAGCCTGGAGAAGAGGAGACTGAGGGGGGATCTTATCAGTGTGTATAAATACCTGAGGGGTGGGAGACAGAAGGATGTAGCCAACCTCCTCTCAGTGGTTTGTGGGGATAGGACAAGGGGCAGTGGCTGCAAAATAGAGCACAGGAAGTTCTGCACCGACATGCGAAAGAACTTCTTCATGGTGAGGGTGACGGAGCACTGGAACAGGCTGCCCAGGGGGGTTGTGGAGTCTCCTTCTCTGGAGATATTCAAGGCCCATCTGAATGTCTACCTGGGCAGCCTGCTCTAAGGATCCTGCTTTGCAGGGGGGTTGGACCCAATGATCTTTCGAGGTCCCTTCCAACCCCTACAGTTCTGTGATTCTGTGACTGGAAGCAAAGTTTTCAGTTGTTGCAAGTAATTTATTTAAGTACTAGTGAGACTGAAATATCAACTGTTTGTCATAGTTTCTTATCTTTGCACTTTAATGTCATTGTGACTTTTATTGTCCCTTTAACTGTGAAATATATGAAATTGGCACTCTCAATCTGCATATTAATTTCTCCTTGATGGTTTATTGTGAGGTGGTTTTGATTGTTAACATCCCTCTGATGTTGCCTGAACACAATTATCTGGGTAAAGGCTGCTGAGCGCTGCTGTATTGTTTAATACAACTGGATGTGTTGTTCACTATGTTCATTGCCTTCACTTCTCTAAAACACTTTTCAGTGATCTCCGCGTTGGTTGTTTAATGCTGAAAATGTTGAGTCCCATGGTCCTTTGAAAACAAGGGCAGCAAATGCTTTTGGGTTTTCATTTACATTATTTTGTGTACAGCACTGCCAAGCACAGAATAATGGTCACTGTGATAAATACCATATTAAAATGAAGCAATAAGTTACTTTTTTGTGGTTTAAAAGAAGGTGTGTTCACCTGCTTCTTTTGTGATGGTGACAGACATTTAGGAAGTAATGAGATGAATTAAAGCCCCTAGCAGCACTGAGTTTTATCAAGAAATCTGACATAAGTTTCTATTTCAGTCTAGCACTTTGAGCCTTCACACTATCACTGTCTTGTAAGGCGCAGCGTACATATTGACTTCTGTGCACAAGGTGGGGATTGCTTGCTCCAGGTGCTCCTTGGATCCTACTTTATGAAAGAGCACGTTTTTTGTCTGTGTTCCTGTGCAGCATTGGAGAGAGGGAGAACAACCTACACATACTGATGATACATGGTTGAAAGAACCATATAGCTGCTCGCTGATATATGATAGTGGTATGGTATGTATGGTGACAACTCACTATAGAAAAGCTTAAACAATATGTAACCAAGTAACTGTGAAGAACCATTGGGAAATCATATTGACTGCATTTTGGTTGCTGGCACAGTGTAAAGCTGAATATTTGCGGAGAAATTCTAGGGATGATGGGGAGTAAAAATAGCCACTTTTCATATGGAGAAAGGAGAAATAAGGTCCTTCCTTTTCTTATATTCTGGAGACAAAAGCACATCAGGTAGTGACTGACCGTGGTTTAACCACCATTTTTTTTCTATCAGAGATTGAGTATTGCTGAGCTGTTCATGAGTCAATGGCTCTTGTCTGACACTAGCTGGGGTCGCTCATCAGTCTGACAGTCCTTCCTGACCTTTTTAAGGGTCTTAGCAGTAAGGCGGTAGAGAGATTGGTGCTTGGTGCAGTGTTTGACTATATATTCCAAGGATAACGTGATTTCTGAAGTAATTTATTTTATCACTTGGTACTCACTTCTCATGATTTATAGATGAGGTTGTGAAAAATCTTACCATCTGAAGTGGTTAGCTTAGATTTCTTCATTGGCCTAGATATTGGGCCTTGGGAGGCTTTGTGTGTTATGCTCAGTACTATTACAAAAAGTAAGGATAACTAAAAAGCTTCATAAAAACTAAACTTCTGTCAATTGGTAGCCAACACTGTGTATACTCTTAAAATACTCTTAAATACAAACAAACAACTGAAGAACTTAACATTTTTAACGTGAGTTGACATACTAAAGTTATAATCATAAGTTACCTATGTTTAGCTTCCTCTGTGTCTTCAGCTTTGAGTGTATATTCAGAAATGTTTCAATAAAGAGACAAAATGCTGTTTCCAAATTCTAAATCTCTTAATAGAGGTACAAGCAAAAATTAATAGACTGGAAGAAAATGTGTGTACATAATAGTTTTTCATATTCAATGAAGTCTTGGACAAGAAGAGAGCTACTTGCTACTTATGGAATATTGCTCAATATGCGGCTCTTCTATGGATCATTCTGTATTGATCCAACTGTTTAAGTTTTGAGCCTTTCCAGTATAAAGCTGTTCTGAGCAAGCTTCATTCTGTAATATATCACATTTCAAGTCTAATTATGGGAAAACAGTTGTCTAATGGATTCAGCCACATCCCATGTAAGAGATGCAGATGACATTCAGTAATTTTGACATTATAAAAATAACGTACAAAGTGGTATTGCAGAGTACTTCAAATTGCATGAAAGATGCTCTGAAAGCTGTCCAAAAATTTGTTCCAGGAAGTCATTGAGCATGTAAAAATAGCCTTAATTTTTCAAGGGTATACTTTGAAGCTGCAAACATCGGTCAGCCTGAAATTTATAAGGGAAAACACAGATTCTAGTAAAGTTGAAATCTCGGCTAAAGATGGCTGATCCTTATTTGTTAAGACCAATCTATCATTCTTATAACTGGCCTCTCTCATTTACTCCAGTTTGGGCGATCTGCATCACGGAGTTTAACCTTCGTATACTTGCTCAGTCTTTGAATCAACTTTCATGCTGTCCCATGAACTTTCTCTTGCTCGCAGTATGCATTCAGCCTTTCCCTGTTCTTTTAAAACCCTCCTTGTAACCACCTCTTCAAAGAGCTGCGTGGATATTAATAGCATTGCATTATCTTTTACCCTTCCTGTATTCTCAGGATAATGTTTCCCTTTGTTTCTTCCCTGAGACGCGCGCGCACACATTGCCCATCTCCTCAGATTTCTTTCTGTTTTCATTATCTTTGAGGAGGGGAACACTTTGGTAGTTATGTCTGCAACTCACCTTAACCAGTAGAATGTCATGCTTTCATTAAGTGTCAAATACTACAAAACCGGAGCTATCTGTAGTGCCAGCAACTGTGGCCAATCTCTTGAGCCAGTCTGTGCCATCACAAAGCTGTGTTAGAAGGTTATGTTTGATGACCGTAGGAGCATGTGGACACACACACACGTGCAAATCAATCACATTTAAAACGTCAATCTCTCTGTAAATTCATGTTTTCTACTTTGTCTCAGTTTTTCATTATGTGTTTTCTTTACTAGAATTCCCAGGTAGGAAAAAGGATGAATTTAGGAAGATGAATAGAAGCAGATAGCAAATAAAGTTGGTTTATTTAGCACAAAGCGAAGGTACCCAGGCCATGTGGTGGTGGTTCAGCAATATAAAGTGTAGGTGCCCTACTGTCCAGCTGTAACACACATTATATGCCATTCTGCACTGTTGAAACTGCTGTGCTTAAAATCCCATGATCAGATGTGTTGGGGCAAACCACTGGTCTGACACTGAGCTCTTAAAGGAGCTAGGAGGAGACCGCTGGATGTGCCGATCTTCACTACAGATCTTAGTTGGAGTGGTGAGTGAGAAAATATGCTGGCCATAAGACGTGGTGGCAGAAAGAATTGAGCTTTTTAGGAGGAAAAAAACTACAATTCATGAGATCAAGAGTATCAGAGGGTAGCATTCACTTTTTTTTTTTTTTAATAAGACTAATCCTTTGCTGGAACATCAAAGCCGAGGAGTCCCCAAATGATGCTGTTAAGAGAATGAAAGAAAGGGACCAGAAAATGGGTTTGTTACAGATCATTTCAGTTTTAAATAAATGTAACACTTTATCCAGCACTTACTCAGCTACCAACATCAGAAAATAAGCAGGCCATCTGAAGCATAGAAATACATGCACAGCATTACTAAATGACTTGATTTGAACTTTTGTATCTCAATTTGAAGAAGCAGCAAACATTTATTTATAGTCTTCTCTTTTGATATGTTAATCTGTTGTTCAACAGCATTTGTGTGCACAGCTCCACAATAGTTTAGTGGGGTTTAGTGCAAATTTAGAAGTGTTTCCTGCAGACGCTAGATAAATAATTAGGTAAGCTGTATTTACATATAGACGCGTATCTATAGCTATAGATATATAGTGGATCTAGATGTCTGTGATCCATGGATCCATGGATCCATGGATCTACAGATGCCTGTGTGTTACAAGTATACATATATATGTACATACGGAGAAAGAGGGAGAGAGGGGGGAAAAATAAAGGGGAAGGAAGGAAATGGGCATAAATTGAAACACAGGAAGTTTGGTCTGAACATCAGGAAACACTTCTTTACTGAGCACTGGTGTAGGTTGCCCAGAGAGGCTGTGGAGTCTCCCTCCTAGGAGATCATCAGAAGCTGCCTGGATGTGGTCCTGGGCACCCTGCTCTGGGTGATTTGGACCAGATGGCCTCCAGAGGTCCCTTCCCACCTCAACCATTCTGTGATTCTCTATTATATGCATATGTATCTGTACACATACATATGCTCTTTTATATAACCCTATCTCGTAAATAGAGGAATAAAACCAGAAAAAAACAAAATGACATCCAACATAACAGGTTTATTTCATTTGTGCAAATGGAGTCTAGATCAGTTTTGTGCCTCGTCTCTTGGGCTGCATCACACCTCCACCCACAGAGAGCTGTGTTACATGCCATGTATACATTTGTCCTGCAGAGAGAGAGATCTTGCAGCTGAATTTGAAACCCTGCACTTAAAAAATAAATTTTGGTGCTCTTCTTCATCTCTATTTTCTCAGTTTTTATAATGAAGGTTGTAATCAAAAAATGTTTGTTTACTCCACTGACTCCTAGAGTGTTGCATGTTACTGGATAGTATAGTAATAATTTTAAGAAATAAAAGTAAATGATAAATGTGTGGAAAATAGAAACAAAAGACTGGAAACAAATCTAAATGCACTGACTACCTCAGAGGCAAGTGACTATTTATACCATGTGTTGTTACCTGTTTTGAACAGTGTATTGTGGATTTTCCTGGATTTACATGGCTGTGGAAGAAGGTGGTTTCAGTGCTGACAATTCATGTTGTCATACAACCAAATTCTCTTCTGTCCAGCTGTCCAGTTTTCCAGCAGAGACCTCACACTAGCTTCAATGAAGGACTGAAGGAGCTTAATGAGTTCTCTGTAACTCTTTCTCTCTGTTCAGTTGAAGTATATCAGCTTTACTGTTTTAAGACTTCTATTGTTTGGCAGAAGAGAGAGGCAAAATAGTTTTGATGCATTATATAGTCTGCTCTACTGGTAAAAGGCAAAATTTTATCTTCTAGGAGGTCACTTTCAGTGTTTGTGATGGTAACATGATCCTGTTACCATTGTTTAGATGCTTCATGGTTTTTAATCCTATTGACTTTCCAGCTTCCGTTGAGGTAGAAAAAGAAGGTATACTTTTTTTTTTTTTTTTTTTTTTTTCTTTTTAAAGTGCATCAGCATTTTTTAAGTGGAGAATGAAACTTGAAAAAGAATCTTCAATTGGGCTTCTCTAGGAAGCGGCGTTGCGTCTTTGATTTCCATGGCATCTTTCAAAATCCCAGCCTCAGCTGCATAGACTGTGGAGCCTAGGTTTATAAATCATACGCAGCAGAGAACAAGAAGTGAATTTTGATCTCCAGGCTTAAGGAGAATACTTTGAGATTCTTTTAGAACTTTTCTTTTGTGAGGTAATGCACAAGCTCGTAAAATCTCTTTTTATGTATGATTTCCAAGTACCTCACAAATACCTCACTGAAGCAATTAAACACAAGGTAAGAGTAAGGACTCTGGAATTACATGTTACATGAGCGCGAGCTGGCAGACTTAGGCTAACCAGCTTTATATGCCTGAATTCCTCTTCCTTGGGCCATCCCTATTTTTTTCACCCATCTTTGCTGTTCACTTCCCAGTGTAATGCATTTCCTTCCAGGCGAGAGAATAAGGCACTGTTCTTTCTGTTACAGCTGAAACACCTAGCCAAAAAGTAATACACTTTAATGCAAACACTTCATTATAGTAAGTGTTGATTAAATTCACGTGATAGGATTGATTTTTTTCCCTATTCTGAATTTAGCTCAAGGACAGTGTGAGTCAACTGGACTTAGAGCCAGAGAAACTGTGTAAGTTGTATTTACAAAGAAGGAAAAAAAATAGTTTTTCTGTTTTTCAGTAACAGAAATAGTCTACTTACCATTATTATTTTTTTTGCCACGGGTTTTATTAATTTTTAACTATAACATTTCTTTTCAAAATGACAGCAGATATTTTTCACGTAAAGTATTTCAGTTAAAAAATTAAACAGTTCAAAAATTACACTGAAATTTACTTCCAAGAAATGAAATATTGTATTGGGCAGATAAGCTGCAAAATAGTAAGCTAGGTCTGTGTCGTAGAGTTGCTTAGGCCTTTGCTGTAGATAGGTAAAAGCGTACTTTAAAAATAGGAAGTGAGCTTCAAAGGCAAGTGAAGCTTAAGAAAAGCCTAAGAAAAATCATCCAACTTCAGTATACTTGATGCGTCCTCAAACTCTGCCATGTAAATGGCAGCTCAGCACCAGATTTCATAGCTTCCAATTTTAGATTTGCTTTGGTCTAAGTGGGAGATTACCCAAATACGGAGAGCAGAGCTTGCCACAGAACAGGGTTTTTGAAGAGGGAAGTTTCCATTATATACTCAGAGTTTTCCTGAAGTTCGCAAATTTTTTTCAGTGAGAGTAACTCCTGAACCGTTTTATTGTGAAGTTCCTAATTTGATAGCAAAAGCAGAAAGTATGAAAAGCTTTTTAATTGCCATTATTTTAATAAAGCCAAGTTTGTGACCCATATTAACTACAAATGCAAGAATATTTTCATATGGAATAATATGCACCTTTGAAGCTAACTAGAAATCTCTCTGCCTAATAGTACTCTTGGTTGTTTTTTGTTACTGCTTTTAATGTGGTGTGGCTGTGACTCATGCTACAGTTGCACATTTTAAGCATTCTGTCATCTGGTATCTGAGTTCCTCTATATTTTTCTTCCCCCCTCAGAGACTATGAAGAAGATATTTCAAGAAAAAGGCATCTTGGCAGGAGAAGGAAGAGCTTTTAAACCCCATCTGACTTTCATGAAGTTGTCAAAATCAACACAGCTACGTAAGGAGGTGAGCTCACATTTCACATAGCTCAGCAGCAATCTAGAAAGTTTAATTTGGAGACAAACACAGGAGTTGCTTATGCTGTGGCATCGTAGTTATTACATCTTTGTAACCAGCTGAAGAGGTAAGACTTTAAAATACTGTTATTTTAGAAAAAAGAATTAATACATCTACCATGTAAACAGCAATCCTGTACTGTACTGCAGGTTAATAAACTTGACATTCTCAATACAGTAAGGTCATGGTCTGTTTTCTTCTGTGAAACTATGCAAACCGAAAGGATGTAAGTACTTGCTCAAAGTTACAGAATTAGTATTAGGGTGTAGATTATATATTTATAAATATATTTATAAATTTATAAATTTTTAGATTTATAAATGCTGTCACAGTATTTGTATGCAGTTTGTTTGAATAGTGTTGTAGTGTTGTTTTGTTACTGTATAAAAGTAAGAAAAGAGACAGTAGAATTTGTATTTAGATAATACATAATATGCAGACTGTCACTTCTCTCGATTGAATAAGCTTTGGTGAATTCCAGGGTAGAGATGAAACACAGCATTTATATTCTTTCTTGCAGGTATATATTTCTTGAGCATTTATTAGCTTTTTTGACAAGAAAAAATAGGCAAATACATATAAGTTACAGTAACTGTAATGAGAAGTACATAGACTCAATGCTAGTATATCTAGGGTTTTATTTCATACCAGTTTATCAGTAATACAGTATTTAACATAAGGTATATCTCCATAAAATTTCTTTGCTGCCATTGCATAGAATATTTCGTGTGACCCTTAAAAATATTGGCCAGGAAAATAATTTTCAGAATATATTTTTTTTCTTAAATAAGAACTAAAGTACGTAGTATAAATATTTTGAGTTAGCAACCATTGAAGAAAAATACTTTAAAATTTTAATTGAAAAAAAAAAACAAAACAAAAAATAATAAAGGTGCAAATTTTAATTAAGTAGTATTGTGAAATCATTTGGAAGAATGGAGTGAGTTCTCAGATACATCAAGAAACTTCAAGGACATAACACTCTGAAACAAAAATAAGAACTTGTTCACAGGTTGTAGGTGGTATGTTAAAGCTCTCAAAATTGTAAGTTCAAATAAGCTTTTGCTTGTATTAACAGTTGCTTTTAAAAGGATATCTCTTCTAGAATATTAATTTAACTGTTTTGTTAAAACCTCTCAGATAACCAGGGTGCTTTTTTCTCCTATTCTTTTTTTTTTTTTTTTTTTTTTTTTTTTCCTAAGCTGTTTTTTATTATTTTAATGTTTATCTGCCTTTCATGAACTATTGGCCAGGATACATATTTTCTGTGTTCTGATATTCATGGCTACTGACAGAACCAGGTCAGTGTCATTCCAAATCATCTTCCTTAGTCCTCCACAATACTGGATAATGCATATAGTATTCTAAAGATACACTGTTTGGAAAGATATTAAAAATCTGTAAATTATTTTAACAGGAGTGTTTCTCTGTCAATCCACTGTCTGTCATAAGCATCATAACCATTATTTCTAGTTGCATTGTGTCTATGCATTCAGTAAGACAGTTTCATGCATTTACTGAAAACAATAAATATAAACATGAAGCACAAAAGGAATAACTGTTTTGTAGAACAGCTTAATGTAATGTTTAATTGCATTCTCAGATCATTCAACAGTATGAAAAACAAGAAATGGGGATGGAGAAACAAGAAATGGTGGATGAAATTTACATAAAAACACATGTAAAAGAGCAAATAGAATGAAGCAGTTGAGTATGGTTCATAGCCACAGCTTCATAACTATTTTAATATTTTTAAAATGTGTGTTTTCTAATTTGAAGCAATACCTTGAGACACCCTCCTAATAACATCTGAGTTCCATGAACTTTTGGAAAAAAAATGAAAACTTTTTCAATGCTTAATATAGATAAACACATTTATGAACACACATGTTCTGAAAAAGATTTTAACTTTCTGTAGTTGATACTGGTATTTAGAAAGAGTGAGAGAATTCAGAATTAATAAAAGAAAACAGCTTTCCACTTTGAGGGTATGGCCCTAAATATGGACTAAATGATAAATGCAAAAAAAAAGTCATTGGAAATATAAATTAATACAGTGTAAAATTTTCAGATAATGTGGGTGAGCTTAGCTTAGCTTTTCAGGTTAAAGAACCTTCTTAACTGCTCAGAAGTGGGAGCAACTCACAACTCAGTTTGACAATTCCAGAATCTCATGTGCCACTGAAAACTTTCCTCACTTGCCACTGAAAATTAAGAAGGCACAGTATGCCTGTGGGTGTCCTTGTGGAAGGAGATAAAGGGAGATAATTTACTTGCATGTGCTTAGCTGTTTCCACGCTTGACTGGATGATAAGAATCTTGGATTGGTTCATTATCTTCTGTACAAAGAACCTAATGAAACAGTGAAAGAAGCAATTGGAGTTTTCCACTTGAAGAAAACATTCCTATTCCTGCTTCCCTCATGAGCCTACTGTGTTGCTGTAGGTCAGTCACAACCCCTTTGTTTTTCATGCATCCAGACTGCTGTTTATTTCAGGGAGTGGTGTGAGGCAGACTTGATAAATGCTGTATGATATTTTGAGATCCTTTGATACATAGTGCTGCCAGAGCTGCAGATAACGGTGAAATGGATTTTGTAAGTAGATGACTGACAGCTAAACTGCTCAGACGGCATCTACCTGGTTAATAAGCAGTGTCCTTAGCCTAGACGGAGGCTGACAAGGAAGTATTCAAAAAATATCATGTATGAATATTTAATATATTTAATATATAGTACATATTTAGAATGCTGCATGTATAATTAGTAAAATATATTTGTGAGAAAATCCTTTTTTATTTAAAACACTTGTAAGAATTGTGCTTGGCCTGTACACTGCTACTTCTACAGTGTGTTAGATATTATCTTGCAGACAGTATTACGATTGCACTGAAAATAGCAGCTGTATGATTCAGTCATTTATTCATCTATTTTTAATGTAAATTGTGTTAAACTTTTGTCACTATCCTAGTTTCGTTAGAGATAACAAAAGTTACTTATTTTGTAATACTAAAGCACATCATAAAGGAAGAAATTCTGCACTGAATCAAAACCAAAGCAGTGTTTCTGAATTCACATCTTTTGGTGGACACGTTCATCTTTTTGCTGTCTTCAGTGAGACATACCAAACAAGTAAGATGTTCAATACTGAGAGTATGTAGATAATTATTTTTTTCTCATATATTTTTGCTCTCACTGTATGTGACATTAATATTTTTGGTTCTTGAAATGAGATACAACTGAAGAGAGATGTAATATATCTGCTCATGTCTTTTATGAGCCATATTGTAAGCAGTTATAGCAAGTTTTGGCAGTTGGTTAGAAATCTAATGTCTCTTCTGTCTTAACTCTTAGATAAGGAATCTCAGGCGGTAACCCCATTGCAGGGAAGGTTATTACTTCTGTGGTACTTAGATATCACGTCTGCTGCTTTATTACTTTGTTCATGAATATTCTTGGCATACATCAAATGATGTATTCAGTAAAGATCGTTGCACTGACAGAAGTGAAAGGGAATGCTATGGCTCTGGTGTTATTCCCTTAACCATAACTTTTACTCAATAATTTAAAATAGACTATAAAATGTCCGTTTCTGTCGTACATCCCTAGTATAGTTTTCTGTTTCCTAGACTTGTAATTTTGTTTTTATTTATGCTCAGACAGTATAGATGTATGGTCTTACAATATAGGACCTGAAGAGAAGAGAGTGATTCTCAGTAAAACCAAAGCGCTTCCCCTGTAATCAGTCCCTGCTGATTCTGACTTCCAGCATTCTTTTTATAGCAACTCTTGGGATCTATGGCATTTTAGACAGAAATGCTGTTTTAAGAAAAGCCACAGAGCTCATTAAATCCCTCTCTCTATTTCCATTAATCAGCCTTTACTTCAGAGGTTTGTATTGCGACAACTGTTATTTGCTGATCTGGGAGTCTGAGGCACTTATTTGTAATCTTTTGATGCTGATCCTAAAATAGCTGAAACAATCACTTCGACACAAACACAAAACAAGAATCACTTTGCTTATACAGCCTCATGAAAACAGCAGAAATATTTTGTGATTTTTCTACAGTATTTTTTTCAGTCTGGGGATCTAACAGTAGGGGCTAAAAAAACACAAACTGTATAGTCCAACAAGTGGAAGAGGTTCTTGAATTCTCTTTGTTCAGCCTTCTTGTTTTCATATCATAGACCGTATTGCAGAGATGCCTATTTACAATACTTTTTTTTAAACAATAAGAAAGGACGTACCCTACAGACAGTTTTTTGCAAGTAAAATGTAGTGTGAGGTGTTAGTCATTGTCATTATTGCTTAAATTACTGAACTGTCCTACTAAACATGGTAGATACCATGTAATTCATGCTTTTACACATAGCCCTGTTACAGAACTGAGGCTGCAGAAGGCAGCACCTCTTTACGCATGAACTCTTCTAAGTCCAGATGGGGATCATCAAGGTCTAGGCAAAGAAACTTTTCCACAACAGACTTGCATTTTTCCATCTGGTCTCCTTTTGAAGGGTGATCGATACGTTTGATAGCTTTTCCATTGCGGATCAGTTCTGACACTTCCACTCCTCTTTCAATAATTTTGGCTGGCATTCCAGCTAATGCAGCGATGTTGGCAGCATGACTGACGGTGGACACGCCTTGTTTGATCTGATAGAAAAATACCAACTCGTCTCCATCTTGGTGGGTCTCCATGGTCAGGTACTCCAGAAGAGGTGTGGCAGGCAGGAGTTCTAGTTGCATCAAACTGTGAAAATTCGTGGAGACAAAGACCTGTGGGCAGCGGGTTCCTTGATTGATCCAGTACCTCAGCACAGCAGCCAGAAGAGACAGCCCATCTAGTGTGTTGGTCCCTTTACCAAACTCATCAATAAGTACCAGGGACCTCTCCGTAGCATTGTTTACTGCCTTGGCAACCTGGTTAAGATCAATCATGAAAGTGGAGAGCCCTACAGAAACAGATTCCCTACTGTGGATTCTTGTGTAAATCCCGTCAATTGCTCCAATCTCTGCCTCTGCTGCAGGGACATAACTGCCAATCAGAGCCATAAATATTATAAGACCTACTTGCTTTAAGTAGACGCTCTTTCCAGATGAGTTGGGCCCTGTGATGATCTTTATTCGTCTGGCAGCCTCACCACTGTTCACAGGATTGGCCACAAAAGTCTTTGCGCATAGTTCCATGAGCGGATGCCTCCCTTCCTTGATGTGGAAGCCGTGGCGGTGAGTAAAGCGCGGCCGGCAGTAGGAGTTCTCCCGGGCCATCACTGCCAAAGCCAGCAGCACATCTAGGTGTGCAGTGTACTCGATCACGCTGCTAAGCACTTCAGACTTCTCCAAGATCTTTGTCTGCAGCTGGTGCATAATTAGCGTTTCCTGGTCTCTTATCTCACAGTGCAAGTCACCCAGCAGGCTGTCCAGCTCCTTAGTCCTCGCGCTTCTGTAGTGCAGTTTGTCCTCTGACAAAAACATGAAGTCCAAGCCTTCAATTTCAAAGTCACTCTTATCCACCATAGTTGGTAGCCGTGGAATGGAGAGAAGGAACCCAATCAGAGGAATGTAGATCACACAACAGGAAGGAATGTGATCGTCCAAGCTTTCCAGTTCTTTTCGTGCCACTTCTGTAAGGAAGTCTGACAGTCCCATTAGCCTTCGTTTCTTTTCATCAATGGTGGGATCCACATTAGGTCTAACAGTGAAGCGGTTCTCTGAGATGCTGCCTTCAAAGTCCACTACTTTGCTGATGAGACTGGCGATGTAGTGCAGATCATCAGTGAAGACACGTGAAATAGTCTGAAAGAGTTCAATGTTACTGGGCAGAGAACGGCACGTGTCTCTAAGGCACACTGCGCTGTACAGTGTCTTATAGAGAGCTTGCCAATCACTAACTTTTGTATGGGAAAGGGTCATTCTTTTTAGAATAAGAGGCACGTTTTTTATATTCCTGAGACAGTCTTGAAGGGTGAGGACTGTTTCATGGTTCTGAGCCAGTAGGAAGAAGTGGATAACATCCAGCCGTTTGTTTAGCTCTGTCAAATTGCGAGTAGGTCGTGTAAGCCACAGCTTCAGCAGTTTTTCTCCCCATTTGCACCTGCAGCGGTTTAAAATCCCATATAAACTGAATCCTTCTTTTAATCCACTAGACAGCTTGTACACAGAAGGATGGATATCACTTTTAAATATCTGCAGGACACAGTAAGTATCTTGGTCCATATTCACAGTATCTGACAGCACAAACTTTTTAAAGGCCAAAATAGGAACCACAACACTGCTTTCTTCTAGCTCAATTCCAACCCTTCTCCTGTCTAGGAACTTCAGGAGCCCCCCTAGAGCTCTTATAACGAGTGGGCTCTCAAAAGGGATGACTGAGGACAAGTAGAGAATTTTCTCCGTTGCAGTCATATGGGATGGGATGAATGGAAATTGCCTGGATAGGATTCGTTGTTTGCTGACTTCTAGGCCAAAGTCTGTGTTAGGAAACAGGACAACTTCTGGTTTTCCCATATCTCTATCACTATCACTAGCTGTTAGGTCGGTCAGGAATTTGGCAATATTCTGGTCCTGTTTTGCACTTGTCACTATGCATTGAGGGTGAACTTCCTCAATTACTTTTTGCAGTAGGTCAAGGTCTTCATTATCAGGTGTGTCAGGCATGAAGTAAACTGAGCAGTCTTCTGTGTCATAGTAAGTAACTGCAAACTGCCCCGCGTACCACAACACAGACATATGCGTATCAGAACACTCCTGGTCCTCCTGTTCGGGCACAAGCAGTGACGGCAAGGGACAACTTGTGGTTGATGTGGAACTCATTCTGTTGGTGAACAAAATTTTTATTCACAACTTATCCTAACAGTCCTGGGAAGTGTAGTTGACAACAGCAAGTTAACACTTATTCTCCCAACCCTGGAGAAAGTAACATGCTACCAGCAATTCAAGACAGTTGTTAACAGTTCCAGTGAAAAGATGCAGCCAATACCTACAGATGCACTTGGTTCTAAGCAAGCTGTAAATGAGCTACAACCAGCAATGTTGGAACAGGTTTATAGTTTTTCTTCATATCTTTTAGTACTATCACACCCTTCAAACTCCTAATAATGCTCTTTGAACCCTTCTGATACTTACTTGGTGTTACAAGCCATAGCTGGAGAAACTCCAAAGCACCTTTAGGTACTGAGCTTGAAAGCTCAAACATATTAAGTCCTGTCTATCTTCAGGTTGTGTAGATTGTGATTAATCTAATCTCATATCTAATATGTATGTAATCCCAGAAGGTATCTAATAGCCTGCTGTATAACCCGTTTCCAAAATAAGCCATAGACATAACACTACAGAAGGTAAAAACTTGCTGCCAGCCACGTGCTGATGGTTAAAGGACTGGAGCAACTCACATGTGAGAGGCCAACAGATCTGGGATTGTTTAGCCTGGAGAGGACTCAAGGAAGGCTCGTACCACAGCATATAAATACCTGATGGGGGAGTGCAGAAGACAGAGCCAGATCCTCTTCAGTGGTACTCACTCAAGGGCAGGAGGCGTTAGACACAAAAAGTACAGAAAATTCCACTTAAACATGAAAAAGCGAACAAACAAACTTTCATTGTGAGGGTGATCAAACACTGCAACAGGTTTGTCACAGAGGTTGTGGGGTGTCCAGCTTTGGAGATGCTCAGACCCTGACTGGACACGGCCCAGCTGCTGCAGGCGATCCTGCTTCAAGCTGGGAGTGGACTGGGGGATTTCCACAGGTCCTGCCCAACCTCAGCAACTCTCTGATTTGTATCCAGTATTTCAGAGAGGCAGCTTTACTATATGTGTGCCCAAATATCCGTGATACTTGGGCTGCCCACTACTGCCCACTACTCACCCTCCTCACTCAGGCAGGCAGCTCCTCTCAGCTGCTGCTACTTCATGAAGTCCAAAACTTTGATTTCACCCCCTTTTCTCCCCTTCGTTCTCCAGACTGGAGCTTGGCTCCTGATCCTGTCAGGAGGGAGGTACGCTCTGGGCCGAGCCCCTTCCCCACAGCCTGCCCCTGCCGCTGCCAGTGACTGCCACAGAGGCAGCCTGGCCTTCTGCAGGCCCATGTGCACAGGCCTGTCCCTACATAGGCATCTTCCTCCTCCTCATCCAGCACCCAAGTACAGCATCTCTCTGTAAGCAGCATCTGCAGCTTTCCCAAGCGGGAATAACTCCTCTGTTTCTTCCCCACTGCTCCAGACACTTTCAAATAAATGAACCATCCCATGCAGCTGCGTTGTTTCAGCTTTTCTTTCACCATCTGCATCTCATTGCAACCATTGCAAGAAGTGCTCCATAAATTGCTCCAAATTCAGTTTTCCCTTGGCTGCTTTTCCAAATATCTTACTGTAGTGCATCTCAAACATAACTCACTTCTGACCATTGAATATTTGATTCACACATGACCAATCTGTTTTTGACAAGCAAGTTCCCTGCCTCGTGTGAATGCTATTATTCATTGTACCATGGATGGGTTATCTTAATCTTTTCTTCATTTTCTTTTATGAGTATTCAAGGCTTCACATTTTGACAAGTGTTCTCCTGTCTGAAAAGGTCTTTTTTTATTGCTAATTGATGTCTAAATGCATTTCAAAGAGCTGTCAGCCAGAGAGCACCAACTGATGATTTAATTTCAAAATAACCTTAGTACATGGGAACCAATCTAGCCACAGAATATCATATTTTAAATAAAAATGACTATGGAATACATGTAGTCTTCCAGGTGATTGTGTACCCTAAATGAAAAACATCCACCGCTAGATGTCATCATTTCAGAGGTTAAGGAACTGGAAAGATGGTTTTTGACCTCTACTAAATTAGACTTCAGGGGAAAGAGAACCAGATGTGCAGGTAGTTACTCAAGCATAGTGCTTCTGAATTTTATCAAAGTAGAAGGCTCAGTAGAAATACCACCACTGAGCACATATTGCATGTGACTAATTGTGAAGCATCACAAGAAATGATTATATGTAATGCTCAGATGAACTGAGATAGCATAAGGGTATGTGCAAGGGGAGAGCATCTGTCTACTTTAGGACGCCTGGTGGAGGACCTTTCCAGTGCAGAAGAGGATAATAAAAGAAGGGGGAAGCCACAGACAGCAACATACAGAGACACAAACCTCCCTACCATACAACTGGGAGATGTAGTGAGGGCGAAAACTGGTCAGTCACACTGATTGCTAGGGTTCTGTGGAGTGTAGGAATGCTTATTTCTGTAGGATCATCTAGTCGAGGACCTTGTCAAATGGGACAATAAGGAAAGATGTAAACAAAATGTATGGAGACAGAGAGCTGTCAGACAAACCAAAGAGAGACAAAACCGAGAAACCTTGTCTGTCTCACTAATTAATGATCTATCAGGAAACTATAGGCAAACTATAACTTTGCATCTGTTGGGAATATAAACATGACGGTCCAGGGTGTTAGCAATCCCACTGACCAGTTTGCAGGTCAGTGGGACTGCAAACTGACGGGGCAATGAACAGTGGACAGAGATCAAGGAGGAACAAAGGAGGAACAGACGGAAGGGGTTGTAAAGGGGGCCAGCTGTGTGTAAAATGGTGCTTGTCTGACTTTAGCCCTTTGGCTGACCACTGCAGTCTGTCCTGTCTTCTTATTAAAGCCTCTTAACCATCTCGCTTTCTGCGTAATCTCTCTCCCAATCCTGTGCACGTGCTACAATGACAAGGTACCAGATACTGGGGTCTGCTGTGGGTGGATTTGGAGTCAGACTGGCTGTGTGGGCACCCCGGGGCTGGAGTGTCAGTGGCTGGAGCCAGTGGGATGTCCGTGCCGGGCACTGGGCTGGGTCCAGCATCTGGGCTGGAGGGAGCCCTGGGTGAAGGTGCTGCAGGCTGCGGCCATTGCTAACACCCCTTAGCGCACCGTAACAGATTCTAAAAAGGAAATGACATCATGTTGAGGTACACTGAAGGAGAAAATATAGTTTCCACAGAGATCATCATTTTTATTGAAAACGTGATGGAATGAGGCGCCTAAACCACTAAAATACTATTATTACTGCTTATATTATAAATCATTAATATTTATCATTAGAATTTAGTCTTTTTGATAGGTAAAGTTCAGAAATATAAGTAAGTTTTTAGATATGCTGAGATAAAAAGCCTCGTGTTGGTTACACAGAAACATGTTTTCCTGTTCGGTGATTTTAAAAACACAGAAAACTTTCATTGACAAACATTTGAAATTCTTCTGTGTGGTAACATGCCTGGTGCTGACAGAGAGAATAATTTCCAGTTACGTGTTCCATGAAGACTCTTGCAAACCACTTAAACTTAAAGCAGTTGTAGTGTTGTACACAGCTGTACACAGCTACAGGATTGAAGAGGGATGAGTAGAAAAGAGGCGTAATTACACTTTTATTTCCATGTTTAAGTTTTGCACCAGATAACTGCAGAAGATTTGGCAGATGATTGTTTCAGTATTCTTTTTGCATTTTGAAGCAATTATCCGTTCTAATTATACCTCTGGTTAAAACAAAAACTATAGGAATTAAATGTGTAAATTCAGTCTCCTAGCAGAATGCCTGACTGAATTTTCTGTTGATATTTAAAGGTGAAAAAAATTGACTCAAGCCTATATGAAGATTTTAAAAGCCAGTATTTTGGAGATGAAGTCCTTCATCGCTTAGATCTTTGCTCCATGTTGAAAAAAAAGCAACCCAATGGCTACTACTACTGTGAGTCCTCTGTTTTTATTGGTAAGTACATCTTCATTTTCTTCCTGTATCAATGGTGCCTATAAATTATATGCCTGAGAAGTCATTTTTTCTGTGGTGTATGTTAGGCAATTCTCTCTGTTGATTATAAAGATAGCCTGTGTGACTAAACGAGATTAGATGCAGTAGTTTTAGATTATTAAAGCTAAGTGAAATGTGTGGTTTGGCAAAGATGTGACCTTACTCGGACTGTAATTCTATATAGAGAGAATTTCAATGGTACAACAGATTTCATGATAATTGTTCAGAGTACCATCAACACTTTAAACATTGTACAAAATACTTTGCCTAGATCATTGCAATGCTAGAAATTACACTTGTGTCCTCCTGCTTTATCTGAACAGAAGTTTCACATCTCGGTGATTATTCTAGGCTTGTCTTCCTGTTTTTGCCATTTGTATATAGATGGCACTCCAGTTGGTGTGCATGGAAAGTCTTTGCACTGAGAGACTATGGCATAATTGCTGTATAATTAATTAACCACCTCTCCGGGGTGGTTAGCTCTCACTAGATGATAGTGGAGCTTGGAGTTGGGGTTAGTTATATTAAGAACATGAGTTGCAAGATTCTTAAATGAAATAACTCAGGAATCTTGAGGATTTTTCTTAATGCAGTCAGCCCTTTAAACCTAGGAGGAATGTATTGTGTGATGTGTTGGGAATATCTTGAAAGATAACATTCGTGCACCTTGGAGATCTTCAAGAAACCAGATGACATGGGAAGACAGGCAAGTGGTAATACTGCAAAATAAGAACTTTTTAATATTAATTTTATTTTTACTTTCCTAATTTGTCTGTTTTTGTTATATGTGCCATGTTAGATGTTGAGTCTTAAAAGAGGTTTATAACAGGGAACAGGTCATGGTCTTGGGAGCTCAGTTGGTATTTTTTCATATTTGTACTGGTATATCATGATTTTTACGTTTTGGGGATTTTTTTCCTGCATTCGTGTCAAAGGTTTAATGTAGTAGTGTTGGAAGACATGGGATACTGACATTCATGCTGAAAGTTTATGTAAAGACTTAACTTTGCTTTTTTCCTTAGAAATAGAAATTTAGAACTCTGTTGTGCATGTTGTTGATGAGCAATAATTCTATTTCAACAAGAATATGGACAGTCTTAATAAGTCTGAATAAATCAAAGTCTTAACTCATACCCAGGGGAAAAGGGAACATCTGTACTTGTATGGATTCTCTACCAAGAAGAAAGAAATACAAAAAATCTTACAGGGAGCCTCAACAATAAAATACTTAAAGACTATGATACATTTCTTCTCATATAGTTTGCAACATTTTCCAGATTTCTGCTAATAAACAGAAATATTCATAACAGAAATTGATCATAAATCATTTCAACAAGCAATCATTCAGTGGATCTAACCTTTCCCACTCCAAAGCATACTAACCTTATTAATGAAAATATTCACGACCAAGGAATGATTGTATCCTCAGAAAGAAAGAACAAAGCATGCAACGTTAGGGAAGTCTTCCAAGACCGTTGCCACCCCAAGTAGTTGAATAGAAACATCTTCACTGGAGTCTTTTCTTGCGTAGACAATTTTAAAGGAAAAACATGTCTTCATCCTTGAAAACTAAGAAATCTTTGAAAAGATTAAAACAACAATTTGTTATGAAGATAACATCCTAAAGGACTGAAAAATCTTAAAAAGATGAAAACTTCTATTGGTTTTGAAGATGGATGTATCCTTAAGGACAAAGAAATCTGAAAAAGACGAAAACTTTACGCAAGTATTGTATCCATCCCCAAATTCTGCAAAACCTTTAAAGGCATGATGAGCATAAAATAAAAGGAAAACTGCTGATCCAGGCACTCTTTCTGGTAGAGGTAATTTTGATGGAAAGATCCAATTTTCTAAGTCTTGTAACTGACGGGATCAATGCATTATACTCCATTTTTGCTTAGCAAATACTGTTCTTTCATCATCCTAAAAACTGTACCGGGTTCATGTGCCTCATCTGCTGTTTCAGGCAGTCTTCAACACCTCAATTGTTTCATTCTTAATGCTGTGTCAAAACTAACACTGTAGTGGAGACAAAAAGTGTTTATGAGCAACTACTGCCAACTCTAAGTTTCTGTAGTTTGGACCAGCTTCAGGTAAGCACTGCTATTAAAAGGTAGTACTGCTTCCAGGCCTCCCTGTAGGGCTTTGGTGACAGCTTGCTTTGTGTCGGATGGTGCCTTGTTCCCCTACCCCACTGCATTACTGGTGGGGTATTACTGTTTTTGAGAGGACTGTTTTGAGGATTTATTATTAAATACTTATACAAGACTTTCAGCATTTCAGGCACTTTGTAAACGCTGAATATTATTTCCTGTTAATGTTTTTGTATGCACTTAGACCCCCTTTATTTAGAAGAGGTATACTCTTACAAAACAAACAGAAAGTAGTTGCCTGCAGTACAAAGGAAAAAAAAAAGTAGGATGGCTGTTTAAATTTGTGACAATATTGCAAAATCCAGATCAGTCAAAACCAAAAAGAGATTTATTTATACATCTCTCTCTCTCTGTATATAATATTTATTACCTTGTGTTATGTATGTATGTGTGTGTATATATATAATGTCTTCAGTACACATTTGTACATTCAGTTAGGTATTTGTGTGCATCCAGATGCTTAGAGAAATTACAAGGTTATTTAACATGCTATAATTTTTTTAATTTTGATGAAATTAAGGATCATCTATTCACAAATATACTTCAGAATGTCTTAGTATGTGTATCTGTGATTAAGGAATTTGGCAAATAACTCATTACAAATAAAGATGTTTAGTAGTATATTTGGTAGATATTGACAATGTGTTTTCGAAACATTTGTTTAAATTTCTCTTCTTGAACTTTTCTTGTTACTGACATTTCAGAATGCTAAAATGAGATAGTCAGTCTTTCAGCTGTCTTTTGAGTCCCATTAAATGGTTTATAACAACAGTCAATCATCTGGTATTCAAAGCAAGAGTCAGATGCTTCTGAGTGGTGGTGTGACAATGCCTGGAGAATTTATGGGAATTGTCATTTTCACAATCTGAGCAGAATTCTCTGAATTATTTTTACATTGGTACTACATCTGGCTTTCTCTAGCCAGAGTATTTGATTAGATGTTCTTCCTTGACACCACATTAAGAATGTGTAGCTTTATTATCCCCGCTTCCCTCAGCCCTGTATGAATGTAGATACATCTTGCTAAAATGGATGCATCTGGTTTTGAATACATTAATATATGCTTATCTAAAAGCCAAAAGGAGAGGGAAAACATCTATATGGGAACAGAGTTTAAATGACTTAAAGTTTAATTTCAGAGAAGCAGAAACTATATTTAATTGAATATTAAAAAAAACAATATTTAAAATATTTTAAAAAGTTACATGAACAGGGGTTTTAGTAACTATTGATAATTAGAGCATTAAAATAAACACGTGGAGAGTTAACGCAGTTTTATTAATACATCAGAAACAGTAACATTTGAAAATTTATACAGACAAGAGCTGTATCCAGCTCTGATTCTTTCTACATGCACGTGCACTAGAGCATTTCTCTTTTTTTTCTTTGAAGTGCAAAGAAAGTATTTACTTCTCGTTACCTAGAGTTTGGGACACACTTCAGGGTTATGCATCTAGTAAGATGAAAAGATCTAAAAAGGGATCAGATATAATGCTAGAAGAGAAACAGAAATCCATGCACAATGAAGAAACATTGGCAGTAAGTGCCACAACACATACCTGCTTGGTAGCTAGACATTTATAAAGCATGTTAAAAATATAGGAAGCACAAAAGTTGATAAAGACAGAGGTGAAACACCTGCTGAGCTGCAACAATACACACAGCAGGTAAATAAGATTTGACAGTATGTTACAGAGAAACATCCACTATCTTCAGCAGAGCCTACAGACATCTGCACCAGAAGTTTTCTCTCCATCTGCATGCCAGCCCCACAGGGTATGTATTCAGGAGATAAAATTTGACATGACAGTGACAATGGGGTAGAAGCTTCATTCTCAAAGCAGAGATCAGTTTATTCTTTAAAGCAAATAAATCAGCAAGCCGACAAAAAGTCCTTCAGACCACCCACCTCATTGCAGCTGTTGTATGTCACCTCGAATCCCAAATAGCAGTGAATGCTAGAATATGTTGAGCTTCTCAATATATACTCTTTCACCTAAATGATGAATCAGTTCTTTATGTCACGGTAAAGATGTTCAGTAGACCCTCAAAGGGAATGTTATGTACATCTTATGTTAAACATGCCTTTGACATTATGTATCCCACCTAAATATTTTTGGGATCCTTGTAATAAGATTTTTATAAACTTCTGTTTTAAAGAAAATATGTTTATAGTAATACAATGTAAAATCAAATTATATGCACATTAAGGAAAGTTGTTGCATGCCAAGCTGTATTCAGCCTGTAAACTGTGGTAAATTTCTTCTGCATGGCTGGTATGGAGAAGGTTAAATATGAGACTTCCCATATGCTATCTCTGAGGCAGGAAATCTTCAACAGAAGTCTGTTCCTTAGTGGAAAGCACCCAGCAGGACACTCTTACTTTCTCTCCAGTCAGAGGTCCTATCTCTGGACTGTGTGCCAGGTTGGAGGTTGAAGTGCTATTATGGTTCCCCTTAATCCTTGCAATCTAGCAGTAGCAATCTAGAAATCAAAATACCAGACCATAAACATCAAACTTACCTGAATAAAAGCATAAGAATATGGTAAAAATTAATGTTTCTTGCTCCTCAAATAATTCCTCATACAGATGGGTTTAAGTAGCAGAACATTGGTGTGTCAGTCTACATTTCCATGGAGCTACGTACAAGTTAGATCTAACTTCGTCATGCAGGAACATTCTGCAAGTCTCTTTGAAATGGGAGACACCTGCAGTCATTCATCCCATCCTAAAATATGCGTGTATGACAAGCAAGATCTAAGAAGCGTCTAAGATAGGCAAGATTAGAATCTCAGATATATTACTTGAACAGTTGTTAATATTTGTTAATTAGTTTGCTTGTTATTTTTTTATATAGAAATGCGTAGATTCTCAACGAAAGGATGCATTCATTATATTTGCAAGCTTCATGTTTCCGAGGAAGAGCAATAACCATATGAATGGAATGTGTTACAAGCAAAATGTATTTTTGCAGATCGCTGCTCTTAGGCCATCTGAATTAAGTAACTTTTTAATATCCTCGATTTAGGATTTAGTGTTGCAGTTTATGCTTCCACATTACATTTTATGGTTCTAGCCAGGCAGCTACTCAGCACTCCTGTCTCAAACAAGGAACAAGATGCTCCTGCTCTCCAGTTTGTGGATAAGCTTGCCAGCAGTAGATTTTGGGAATCCTGACCAAGAAGAAAGGAATTACAAAGGAGGAAACACATCTGTACTGGGTACAGAAAATAGATATGATAACACCGCTTTATGAACTCAAAGTAATACTGAAAAGAAATAGTAGACTGAAGATAAAAAAATTGGAGACCAATGGATAGTTGGGAGATATTGTCAACGTCCCTTGGTTTGCTGTTTTAAAAGAATGCACTTCAAGTGTCGTGCAAAAAGTATGATGATATCTCACCTTCATCATCAAGGAAGAAATAAATTCAAATACAGTGTGCAATATGAATTCTTTCCAATTTGTCTGACATCTTTTTAAAGCAGCACTGGCTTAAATGGAAAGAAAGACTGGCATTTGTCTGCTTTACATACTGTCCTACTTCTCTGTCTACAGATGGTTTGACCTGTGACTGATTATACTAATACAGCAAGTAAACATTTTATCACATAGGAAGCAACAGTAGTAATGAAGTAAATGCTGTTTTGTCATCCAGATTCTATTTCTTCCAAAAATATACTTACCTTGTGTTTCTTTTGCTATCTGTACCTGCGTTGCCTTGAATCACTTCTAAAATACTGAATCGTTCTCTGAATTTATCAGATATCTGTCCTTCTTTCTGCTTCTGTAAATTCAAAATATTTCTGTTAGTTTCACTTCTTAATTTTTCTCTTCTTGATAATCTGTTTGTAAGCTAGCTTCTAACTTCTCTGCTCTATTAGGTTGTGATTAACCACTCTTGTGTTTCTTGCATATCTGTGACACTCATCCTACATTTTAATTAAAAATGATAGTCACACTGCTTATGGATAAAAATGTCTTGGGCAGCTTCCCAGGGGCTATTTCTTAACATTTGTAATTAGCAATTCATTCACTGTGATGAGTTTTTCCCCAGCTGCTGCAATTTTGTGCATGCAATATGCTAAATAACTCTTTGCCTTACATAAAAAGCAACAGGTATTGTGGGTTAATCTGTAGTCTTTCCCCAAAGCACTAATTCTTAACAGCATCATGTGGTCTAATACTGATTTATAAAAGTGATTCCTTTAAACACGGCAGAGAAACACTCACATTTTAGTTTATAACGTAGAAGTCAGACTCTTTATGTAAAGTGGATAGAAAATGGTGATCCAGTGGTTTCATACACAAATCAAGTATCTTGTATTGACTTCTGAGAATAGAGTGGTCCCCTATTGCTTCCTTTTCTCTGGTCTTACATTAAAACGTGATGGATGTTCTCTTTAGCTCTAGTGATACAGCTCATCTTGTATCAGTACACTGGACAGTTTCTTCTGTACTTGGTAATTTTATGTTACTGAAACGTTAACCATCGGTACAGTATTTTTCTTCATGATAGAGCATTTTTATTTTAGCTTTTTAATACCAGTTTAATAATACCATTATAACTTAGAAGTTATAATGACAAATTCTGTGTGGATACAAAGGCGAACAAGTCGATTGAAGTTAAAATAACCAATGTAAATAGGACTTGAAAGTGGAAATTTTCATTTCATAGTAATATTCAGTTGTTTTGAGGGCAACTTCTAATATCCACGACTTTGAGCTTTAATGTTGGCAGATGTGTAAGAAACTTTTCATTCGAAAATGACAGTGAATTTTAAAGAAAGAAGCATGCTTTGTATTCAATCATGCATCTCCTAATACTGATGGTAAGGAAAACTTTCTCATCACCTTCCGTGATTGCAATTTGTGATTCAGTGATTATGGGGTATGTATTATTTGCTTTGTACAGGGTAGTTTTTGCATTTTTCTTTTAAGAATACCATATTATAATTATAGGGCTATTTAAAGGCTAAATGCTGATTTTTATCTTTTTATTTTTCAGCAAAAAGATGTTTGAAGTAGTGATGTGTTTTCATGCCAGTACTGTTATCAGTAGTTGAAACACAATGAAAATATTTTCCACAAATGACTTTCAAAAATAAATGCAGACAGTGGATAAAATTGGTGAAGTAAATCTGAAGGAAAACACAAAAGCATATTTCAGATCAGTAAGAATGTGACTCGTGACTGAAAATTTAGTCAACTATATAAAACAAACACTGATTTTTTTGCCCATGCTGTAAAGTACAATTTAATATCATCCAGCATCTTTTTTTGGTGTATTAAGTATTTCTGCTTGAAAGACATTTTTCCTCAAGCAGACTTTGGTTTCCAAACAAGTAATTTATTCCTAATTTTAGTATATTTAAAATACTTTGAAAATAAGTAATGCATTAATGTGAAGATATGTTAATTGCATGTATAAAATAAAAAGACTGCCGAAGCGGTGAGGAGTATATTAAATGTTTAGTATTCTTTCACAGAATAGATCAGTAGAACTTAATTATTTTTTATTATTAAAATTTTCCAAGCAAGGATGTTGCTCTTCTTGATACTTATTTTATAGTTATAACATCAAAAGGAGGCTATGTTTGATTTACCATAATTTAATTAAGCTCTTCTGCAGTACTTGTGAGAAGTGTTTTTCAGTAGTTCAAAGGACCGAAAGGAAAAACATTATTCCATTGTTATAATGTCAGTATTTTTCAATTGTTGATGGTTCATGTAGATCTGAAGAGTTTATACAGTGTGCTGCATGATTACATAGAGAGATTCTGCTATACTTGCTCTAAAATAAAACATGGTTGCAGATCAGTTGGTTGCAGATCAGTCCAGATCCGTACTTCAGGATAATACAAGCACTGACATAAAAGTGTAGTTGTTAAATAAAAGTGCTTTGTTTTGCTTAATACCACAATTCATATTCTTCTTTCAGAACACTACTTGGCAATGAATAGAAACAGATGATAGTTTCATTTCCAGCACTTTTCTTATTTTAGACTGTATGTAAAATATTTCTGGAGCCCCTGAAATTTGTAAAAAATTCCCAGTGGAGATAATTTCAAGATAAAATGTGACTGGTTTTAAAGAAGTATAGTTGATGTGGCATATAGTGTCATTTTTTAATTCCTAGAAAGCAGCAATGCACTGTTTCTTATGGAAGCAGTAAATTGTAACAGCACTTCCCATGGCAAGATCACAGCAATCACAAACTGAAACATATCACTATAGTCTGAAGAATAGTCTGCCAAATTACGTGAAGTTTTAATCTGTTCTCAAACCCATCAGAAAGAACAATCACAGACCCTGAAGAATGCATAGTACATTTGTATCAAACATTTAAGATGTGAGTAATGACAGGATTGAAATCTGAAACACCCCTCTATATAGGAGAGTTACACAGATCTGGTGGATATGAACGGCTGGAGGGTGTTAGTCATGCAGCATATAGAATTTCTGGGAAGGAGCAACATGCGTTTCATAAATACAGCTTTGTTATACATGTGACTCACATAATCACTGAATGGTTTGGGTTGGAAGGACCATTAAGGACCATCCAGTTCCAACCCCCTGCCATGGGCAGGGACACCTCCCACCAGACCAGGTCGCCCAAAGCCCCATCCAGCCTGGCTTTGAGCACCTCCAGGGATGGAGCACCCACAGCTTCTCTGGACAACCTGTGCCAGGGCCTCACCACCTTCTGAGTGAAGAATTTCCTCCTAACATCTAACCTAAATCTCTTCTCCTTTAGTTTAAAGCCATTACTCCTTGTCCTATCATTACACTCCCTGACAGAGTCCGTCCCCAGCTTTCCTGTAGGGGCACTCTAGGTAATGGAAGGCCACTGTAATGTCTCCCCTGGGCCTTTTCTTCTCTAGGCTAGCAACCCCAACTCTCTCAACCTGTCTTCGCAATGTGTAAGAAATAACTTTACATAGCCTTTCATGCTTTGTGAACTTCCCTCATCTGTACCACTGCAAGATTAAATGGGTTAACCACTCGACATAAGCTATCTGATTTCACTTGAGTGGTTTTAGGTGCTCTGCTTGCATTTGCTGTGCAACAGACAAAGAACAGTTGAGATCAGGAGGAGATGACAGTGCCTCAAGACGTCCTTCCTGCTTCTCAAGTGCTGGCTGTGGACTTTGGGCTGATGCTGTAGTGTTTAACTATGTACTATTCTCCCATGTGCCTGGTGACAGGACGAGGGGGAATGGGCTAAAATTGTGCCAGGGGAGGTTTAGGGTGGATACTAGGAAGAGCTTCTTTACTGAAAGGGTTGTTAGGCATTGGAATAGGCTGCCCAGGGAAGTGGTTCAGTCACCATCCCTAGAGGACTTGAATAAAAGACATTTAGATGTAGAGTTTAGGGATATGGTTTAGTGGAGGACTTGTTAGTGTTAGGTCAGAGGTTGGACTCGGTGATCTTGGAGGTCTCTTGCAACCTACATGATTCTGTAATTCTGTAGTTTTAACACAAGTATCCATAGCTCAAGAGACTTAAGTGACCAAAGCTGTGGTACCAGGCCTAGGTCAAATGTGCATACATACTTAGAGCCACCTAAAGTTAAGCCATCAATTTTTTATGTTCCTAACCATGTCTACATGGTATTTTCTGAGTCAGTGTGAATTCACACCGCTCGCATTGTGAGCAGGTCGTCTGGGTGAGCGAGGTCGGCACAGCGCTGAGCGCGATGGTGTGAGTTGACACCACAGGGTCTGTGCACCTGGGTCTGCCTCAGCTGTGAGTACGGGAAGGGTGAGCTCCTCCTGTCCTCTCTGAAGGGCATGGTTTTGTTTTATCTTAGGTAAACACCTTGATTTCTGAAGTGCTGAGGTACTCCAGCTGAGCCTTTGGCTCAGCAAGCTTTAATAATCTATGCTGTAACTTTGTGTTTTACAAAAAGCAGATTTGTTTTAAAGAGTTCAGACTAACCATCCACAGCCTACCAATTACAGCAAAAAGTAATTTCTGACCGAAGACTGTTTAAATAACCTTTTAAGTTTGAAATGACTTATTTAGGGAAACAGTGGAAATGCATTTTAATACGTAGTCACTGTTTCCATAGCTTGTTAATTTTTAAAAAATGTTTAAGTTATTTTGAATCAGAAACCCTAGATACTGAACTTCATAGCTTTAATCAAGAGAATAAACAAAAGGCTTCTTTACACATAAAACTGTTCCTGATTAAATACACTTGGAAAGTGGGTCAAGCTGAACAGGAACAAAGCACTCTTATTCCAAAGTAAGAGTGTTCACATATGGAATAATTCAGAAATGGCTCCTAGTACTTTAAAATTCGCAACCATTGTTAATCTGTTTTGTCTTTCAAATGCCAGCAAGCTTTATACTCTTCCTTCTCCATTACTATCTGTCATATTAGAAACACAAAACATTGCATGTTAAAATTTACATCACTTAATTAGGACATACGCAACCCTTGGCAGAAAAGGAGACTTGTTAGTGTATATTTAATATTAGAAATGCTATTTTTAGTACTGTATTGAAGTTGCATTGGATCATTGTGAAGATATTTTCAGGATGGAACCTTTGCTTTTTATAGCTTTTTTTTTTTTTTTTTTTTCAAGAGAGATATAACCATTCTTTAGTGAAAAAATATACTAGGAAGAGTTAATGTAAAATTAAAGAACAAAACAAAATGACACGATTGTTAAGATATGACAATATAAACACATGAAAGCAAGTGAAAGCAATGATTACTTTACATGGCAAATATAGCTATTTCTCATGGATATACTCTTTTAGAAGCATACATTGAATTCTTTGTGATCTTTATTACTGATGAATTCTGTTTTCTGTAGTTTGTAATTTCCTTTCCTGACGTTACCCAAGACGTATAGATGCTAATCTCCAAATCTCACAGTTACCATCCATAATCTGGATTAGCTATTTGCATCATGTTTTGCATCATTTGCATCATCCAATTGTTTTGCAGTTACCTAGTCAGAGCTTCTCATGTATATTTTTTCTTTGAGAAATACACAGAACACCTTGATAATCTTTCCTAATAATTCACTGTCTGTATTGGTTTAAGTGTACTTAGGCTAGATATATTCTCATGATAGTTTTATTAATTACGAAGATCGTACAGGTATACTGTTTCTCCAAATGGTGTTTAAAATATTATACTACAGTTCCTTCTATATAGGTACGACAAACATGTATTTCAGTGTAAACCTCACTTTGTAATTTGAAATACAGGTATGTAAATACTGATGCCTTACTATTTTTAAATTCGTAAATAATTTCCTGATAAAGAGCCATTTGTATTTTTACTGCTTCTATTATTGGGCTTTAATTTTTCACTTACATTACCAATTTACAGAATGATGCTGCAGTTATTGAAGTTGTTAATGAGGAGAAAGGGCTAAGAGTTTTTAAAACTTGAGTTATTTCTGATTTTTCATTTGTCCTTTCAATTCTAAACTCTCCAATCACTTTCAGTTCTTTTTTTCCACATCTTTCTCATTTTGGGACTTCAGGGCCAGCGGTGGTGAGACATACATAATGAAATTCTAAATAAAAAAATATTTTGGGAAGATACTTTTATTAGGGTAGATTTCAAGGCAACAGTTTAAGTGAAGTGCAATAATCAATTACAAAATATTTCTGAAAGGTAAGATTCTACTTAGTATCCCTTTTGTTTAGTGTTGAGATGAGTTGTAACTCTTAAAGTTGGAATTAATCAGCTGTTTATATTTAATAAGTTCACCTTTTGTAACTGTAGCTATTCTCTCTTTTTTTTTTTTTTAATTATTATTTGAACACTTGAGTCTTTATTGATTAATTTAATGGCAGAATTTGCAAGGATTTGCATTCTGTCACACACATACATTTTTCAATGTAAATTTACATAGAGACCGACAAATTCAAATGTAATGGTCTACCAGCACAATTATATTAAAAATGTTGTGCTGTTAGTGCAATTGTAGTAACAATTCTCTCTACAGACTCTCTCAAAAGGGTTGTTCTCCAAACAAATTTGTACTACTAGTCCAATCTTTCTTGTCATTTTATCTACCTGACTGAAAAGTGCATTTGATAGGTGTATCACGTTGAATAAATAACATTTTTGGACAGTCTTTGCCTGGGATTGTTACCACCTTGACATATAGCAAAGCTGCTTCCGACCAGTTGCAAAGTACAGATTCCCCACTACATACAGGCCTTGCACTGAGTACAGTCCAGATGTCCTTTTTCACATGTATTGTTAATACGTGATCCACTGAAATGTTCTTTTACTTGGAAACAGCTAGGAATGTCTCCTACACTGACGTGTCCATTTAAAGGAGCATCTTTTTTAATTATTGCATGTTACTATCTTTTGTACGTGATCTTATTTTTCCAGCTATGAAAATAGCTTTTCCAAGCTATTGCATTCTTACATAAAAGCTTCATTAGCACATAAATGAAAAGTTCATGTTCAGCATTATAAGTAAAATAAATATATAAATCCTGTTTTATCAACTTGGGTAGAACAGCAATTTAAAAATAAAAACAAATACCTAAGGTGGAACCACTGATTTCTGCTACATAATTTTTGTTGCCAAGGGTGAAAACAAATCTCTCTTTGCCTTCTCTAGGAGGTAAATGCAGTTTTAGTTTGTACAGTACACAAAAAATCCAGAACAAAAGAAACCGTTTTATTTCTTTTAATGGCTGTTTACACATGACTTCATTTTGTAAAAAAATATTTTCAATACATTGAGGAAGGGAGAAAGAGTTTGTTATTTCACATAACAAGTACTGTATCATCTCCTTCTTCTGACTGCAAATGCAGAATCCCATTCCTTTTTTAAAAATCTTTATAAACACCACCGTGCCATTGGAGTGAAGAAATACGTAGGAATGTCCACTCATTTACTTGTCTATACAGGGATCTCAGTCAGAAACCCCCAGTTTTTGAATTCTTTTTTTTTTAAGAATGAACATATTTTTCTCAAAATGATTTAATTTTTGTACAAATAGAACAGGTGTTTGTATATAAAACTAAAATTCTAGAATGCATTTTCCTCATAAATCTTAAAACCAGATTCAAAAACAATAATCATGTTTCTACATGAAGATACAAGGAACTTTTACAGATGTAGTGCCAGATGAGCTTTTTTTTGAGAACCTTCTAGTAAGTCACTCCTAGCTGGTGGCTTACTTTTGACTCTATAGATTCCTCTTTTCAAATTACAAACTTGCTGTATTACCAGCCTTATATTTAGTAGATAACACTTCTGCATCTTTTGGCGGAGATGTAATAGAAAATCTTAATGAACAAGTGCTGCTTAACTTGTTCTTTACTTTCCTTTTTACTTTCTCCAGGTATAAATAGCATTCAGATTAATTGTTGTCAACGTGCTTACATGTAATGACTTACAGAGTAACTTACAGGTTTGAATTTGTTTGAAAATATATGTATTTCAACTTGTAAGTAAGTTTCGTTAACACTTGAGTCTTTCGGGTAAGTAGTATAATTAGTTTTACATTATTTTAATGAACTCTAATGTTTTATCTCATCTCCAATGGAAAATAGAAAACAAAGTGGAACTATTTGTTTCATGCAGTATTAAACTGAAGCTGATGATCTGTAGCAAAGGAATGGCTGGATTCCAGCAGAAGTTTCTCTTAACATTGGAGCAGGGCATCATTGTTATTACATAAGTTTTTCTTTGAAGAGTATATGGGGGGAATAAACCAAAAAGAGTCCGAAGGAGGGCCACCGAGATGGTGAAGGGCCTGGAGCACCTCTCATGTGAGGAAAGGCTGAGAGAGGTGGGACTGTTCAGCCTGGAGAACAGGAGGCTTGGGAGGGGTCTTACCAATATCTATAAATACCTCAAGGGAGGGTGCAAAGAGGATGGGGCCAGGCTCTTTTCAGTGGTGCCCAGTGTCAGGACAAGAAGCCATGGACACTAACTGGAACACAGGGGGTTCAGTCTGAGCACCAGGCAGCACTTTACTGTGCAGATGACAGAGCACTGGCAGCGGTTGCCCAGAGAGGCTGTGGAACCTCCTTTCTTTGAGATCTTCCACTTGGATGTGGTCCTGGGCACCCTGCTGTGGGTGTCCCTGCTTGGCAGGGGTTGGACCGGATGGCCTCCTCCAGCCTCAGCCATTCTGGTGTAGATTTGGGCTTAACTTTGTACATGTTGCCTGAAGTTGCATTGTGCATCTCAGATGGGAGCTCCAGAACTGTACATAAATCAGATAAAACAATTCAGGAAGGCAGCCTGAAGGCTCCATACGTGATTTCTCTTCAAAAATCTACATGGAGACTGCTGAATTTCTGAAAAAACTGCTGAAGCTTTATGATATATAAAGCCAGAGATGGCTCCTTAATCCAGTCTCAGCTCAGTTACAGCATGGGCTATAAGCCTGCTTGGCTCTTTGTGGAACTGAATGAGTGAATTCAGGCAGTCTGAAAGGACAGTGCTCCCATGGAACCTCACATGTGCATGGTACCAGCATGGCATAAGGACATCTCACCTGCAGGCAGTGGTCAAAGCCCTGCCAGTGGTGGACTAAGCTGCTTTCTCATCTCATTGGAGTAGAGGACACTGGAATTCCTCTGGGCATCAATTTTTGTTGTCAGACTCACTTTCTGCAAGTTTTGCATGTGTGCACTAGCTAGGTACCTGAAACGGAGGATTTTCTGTACTGAATTCAGTCTCTGGTCGTAGCATCCCTCTTTCTTCACAGACCTTCATCCTGCTGTGTTTGACTGTTTTGAAGGCCTGTTGGCTGTGAAAAAAAGGGTATATATGTATTTAAGGATATACTCAGATCTTGAGATTTCTTTTCTGGAAAGTTATGAGGTGAAATGTGTTAGATATTTCAAAGGAAGGGGAGTCAAGGGTTAATCTCTTTCTTTCATATATGTTTTTCTTTACAATCTAAACAAACAGATTGGTTGAGGTGTGTTCCTTGCTTAGCAGTACAGGTTACTAAGTTAATTGACAGTGCACAGGTAGATTTCAGTGAACCATATTAAGGTGCAGCAGCATAGCAAGTGGTATCAGCTGACAACATCAAAACATTGTATGAACTGTGGTTTTTTTTTTTTCATACATTTTACATGGATTGCTTTGCTGACTTGGTGCTGCTTCCTTGTTTTTCCTCCCATGAATCATGAAAAGCCTTTGATACAATCGTAAAATCATAGCTCTTATCACAGTAACTATCATCGGTCTCTTCATTTCTGTTCTTTAGAGATAAGTATTATTAGTTGCACTGCACCAAATACCACATTTTCACTGACGTACAGGAAAAATATAGCAGAAGGTTGAAAAATGACCTAAAATGCTGGGTCTTTGTTCTCTCCAGAAAGTTGGCAGAAGTAACATATTAGTGATTTCTAGAACTTCTAAGAGCACAGTGCAGCTGTCTATCAACATTGACTTTTTCTTCTGACTGCAAAAATACACATTTAAGGCGTCTCTTCCTGTTGTACTGTCAAGTACCTTTTGAATTACCGAAAATTTTATGGACATTACATTACATTGTATTACATTAAATCTCAACTGCATGCTGACTTGCATTCTTATCAGCAGCTTTCACAAGGAAGAAGAAATGAGGTTTGTAATATTCTCAGAAAATTAACACATCTGTGCTTTGGAGCTTGAAATGTAGGAGACTGGGAAGAAGTTGCAATACACATGAGTGTTGCAACAGGAACGGAGTGGGAGCTGAAATTGTGGCCGTTCTGTGCAACCTTAGCAAGCCAGCTGAGTTTTGGGCATATTCAGTGAGCCTATTTAAGTGTGTTCCAAATCCCAGAAGAATTCTTCATACCCAGAAGAGAGAGCAGTAATGAGTAGCCAGCAATGCACCAGCAATAAAATGCTAGCACTGAACAGAATGACAAGGGTCAGAGGTACTAAGAGTGGACTGAATGCACGAAACTGTCATGCAATGTCAGCATTTTATTTTCTCCTTTCTTCACAAATTTTGAGGGGAAAAGGATTAGTACTCACTAGTTTTTTTTTTTTTTCAATTTGTGTGTTCTAGTGGAAAATGCATTCTGATTTTTTTTTTTTTAACAAGACTTTTTCTTCTAGACTGAGCACAGTGGTGTTCCAGAAGCCAACTTTTAACATTATGTGATTGATAATGTATATACATTGCAAAAAATGTCTCACTGTTCATGCTGCATTTTATTTTTAATGTAAGAAGTTGGCATGTTTGAATGGAGTTGAATGGAAGTAAGTACGCTAAGTACTGACAATTTGGTAGCCAGGTTTTCCTGTACATTAAAATAACCATTTTAAAAGGCTAAATGTAATCAGGAAAGTAAAGAATAATATTAGGGAAAAAAAGGAAGTCCTCTTAAAAAATGCAAGCAATGTAGAGATAATTTGTTGGAAATGAAAGTCTGCCAATTTAGATACCTGAAGAAGATCATTAGCATCTTTCTACTGATTTTTTTTCCTTGTTTAATTTCCATACACATAAGAAAAAAATCTGTTATTTTACTATAAAAGTTAAGTGTAAGGGAACAGTTTTTTTTTTATCCTTAGAACTTTTTTAGTATCCTCACAGTCATGTTAACTCTGAGTGAACCATTAGCGGACAGTGATAGCTGTCTCTAACTACTTACTGCATTGTGTGATTGCCATGCTAGGAACATAACTCTTTTCAAGCCTCATTATCCTCAACTGTTCAAATCACCTTTGACATTTTAGAAGGAAAAAGTATATAAGTACCAGCATTTTTGCCCTGAATTAAATTGCACTTGCTTCACGTGGCATTTAGTATTTTTTCTCGAGCTAATAGGTTCAGTTTCTTTTTGTGTTTTTGGAGAGTTTTTTTTCCCACAAAAACACAATAAGTAATATAAGACAATAATAAAGTAGCCTTCAGCTCCCCCTTCCTGCTTTTATATGTTCCTTAATTTTTGTCTTTTCCACAACAGCAGGAACAAAAATAAATAAATCTCATTATCAAGTTACTCTGCCATTTCTTAGTTATTATTTAAAGTGCTGCATGATCAAGATACAAACATAAGCATCTCAGCACCCAAGTGAAGCTAATGCGGATTTTGAATTAAGTGAACACTTGGTAGATCTCAGAGGCTTGGGCTTGTAAGGTGAGCCTTGGGAAGACCCTGAAGTGTGAGGTGTCCCTTGCCCCTACTTTTCACATGGTCGTACTCTTGGTGCTTACGTTCACATCTCCTGTGTCCAGGGGCTCACGTTCTTGTGTGCTGGCATTCTCTAGGAAGTCCATCTCATACGCCCACTCTCAGTCAGGCAAAATCACTGCCAAAGCAGGTAAAATACTTACCTAGACACCACTGCAAAGAAGGGTGCTGTGAGTACTCTGCAGAGCTTGAATGTATTGGGGTTTTCACCCAGAGGTGCTGTTTGACTTATACTAAATATGGCTCTGAATGCTTTCCTGAGGGTAAGCAATCTGGACAGTTGGCAGATTTGGTCTTGAGCCTCGCCTTGAGGTTGCACTTAAAATAGAAGGCAGGCATATCAGTGGCTGACTTCCCAGCCTCTGCTGAAAAGGTACAGTATGTTCAGTAGGTGCAAGTACAAGAAGTAGTAATTTACAGTGAAAAAGAGCAAGATTCTCTCTCTAGAAGGCAGTGTTGTAAAACACAAATTAGTGGTGAGACTCCCCTTAAGTATTTTAATGTGCTTTAAAAAGGCAAAGCTAAAATAGGCACATCTATTTTAAAATGTAAATGTCAACTCAGTATCTCTTTTTCCCTACTGTAGATGTATCTAGGGATGTTCTTAAACCATAGGAATAAGAAAATCAAATACTTTAAAGTGTTTTTAGTGTAGTCATTTAAGTTTTTTCTCCATGAAAAATCAATTGGAATTGTTTTCAGAAGGACACAATGGAAAATTTGATAGAATTAAACAATGCATTATAGACAAAGGATTGGAAGGAAACGAGAGCATAGTCTGCACCGTCAAGCACAGTAAGATGTTTGCATTTCAGGCAGTCCAACAGAAGGTATGTAGTTGCAAAGGCTTCCCTCATTTATTTCTGTTCTCTCTTCTTGACAGAGATTGTAATTCTGAATTGGTAGGTGCTCCCAAAACAACACTTAGAGTGATACACTGTTTTCTGCACTGTGGGGTGTGTGTGTGCATATATATTTATATACACACACATATATATAGATGCACAGGCTTGGGAACAGCTTAGGTTCTGAGTGCAAAAATAATTTTAAGTTCAAATGCAAATCAGCTTTTCTTCCTCGCCCACTTTTTCCATAATTTGCACCACAAGCATCGTCCAAGAAAAAGCTTCGCTAGGTTCCTTCTGGATCAACACAACAGTATTCTGGACTACAAAGAAGGACAAAATTCTCTCTGCTTACTTTTAAGTTTCTCTTAGTCTCTGTCTGCTCTGAAAAGAGACACTTCCCAAGATTTGAAACTGTATTTTCTGCTTGGTGAGGCCAGTCGTTCTGTTTGCTGGTTGTGTACAGGTTTAACTTGGTTAGTCTGGAAGCATCCTTGATTAAGGATGGTACCTTGCCATTCCTTACCTGGAAGAATGCCACACCTCAGCTACAGTCCCTAATGCCCTCGTGTTTCTCTGCCTCCCAGCAAAATACATACCAGCATGTCTTGGGGCTTGTTCGTTTTTAATAATGCTGTGGCTGTTGAGGCCTCATACAGCTTGGGTGGTTGTAATTATATATCCAGTCAGACTCATGTGCCTGTAACAGCTGAAAGCTTTGCCGCCGTGCTGTAACTTCTGTCAAAATGTACTTTATGTATCTCACCAAAATTTCAAGAGGTATCAAAAAGGAGTGAACTAGAGGCCTTGAGCCAGCAAAGCACTGAAAATGTGATCAGTCCCATTTTTGTCAGTGAATATATGTTCAAATACTTAAGGAGGACCATAGCCAGGTGTGAAGGTTTCAGCTGACTTCATGGTCCCTGCACATGGTCTCTTGCATGTTAGAGCACATACACTGATCTGCTGAGTGCCCTCCTTGAATCCTCTGTTTCTTCTCTGTATCTGCATTTGTGCATATGTGCTTTGTTAGGTTTGGCATCTTTTAAGATGGCTTGTGGATGTGTGACAGAGATCTCTCACTGGCTGTGACTGTTCCAAAATTGCTTAGTAGGATATTCTCAATATGTGAATTGCCAGCATTGCTTAGAAAGAGATGACTACAGAGAACTATGGTGGTTATATTTTAATAGAGGATGCTTGGTTTTGAGTACAGCAGGACTTCATGCTTCATACACTGCTTTGTATAAGATGTTTTCCAAATATGACAGCACTAGGAGTTTTTTTCTCATTTAGCTACTGCATAGATGCGATGTGTGGGGATTGTGCCTACATAAAACTGAAAAATGTATGTTATTGTTTTCTGTATTACTTGAACACTTCCAATTTTTTTAACTTTTGCTGATGGAGAACATTTATTTTCCCACATAAAATATTGCCTGTGTTCGTGTTTTCATCCAGAAAAGGATGGAAGATACCGCTGACTCTTAGAAATAGTCTCTCTATGCTTTGATGACTGGCTTCGTGTATGCCCTGTAGTATTCATGTTTAATTCACTCATCTAGTAGAATGTGGGTCATATTCCTTTCTTTTTGCTCTTGATTAGGCTGACAGTATCTCCTCAAATGAGGGAACTGCACAGCTGAAAAGAATTTCTGTGACTATAGAACTTAGTAATTTTTATAGTTATTAAAATTCGTAAACTGTCCTGATTTTTAGTTTCTACTACTGGAAGAGAATAATTCTTAAAGCACTAGATTATTTAATTATTACTAATAATGGAGTAGTGATGGAAAAGAATAAAAAAATGACAAGCTGGCAACCTTATTTTAATGCGTTTTAGTTTTGGAGTAGCAGTTAGCTTAAGGACAATCCATTTTTCATAAGGAACAATGCCCTACAAACATTTGCTTTAAATATGTCACACTTGTTCTCAAAGAAGCTGACTTACCTCTATAAGGAATATGAAATATTGATAGGATTCTCCAGTCTGAGATTCTTACGTCTGGGAAAATAAATATGTAAGTTCATGAATCAAATAGTGCTTTGAATATGAAGCACTAGACATTTTTGTGGGAGTTTCTGCCACTGATTAAATTACTGCTTTTCTGGGAAGTGTCTCATGCTAACTAGAACCCTTAAAAAGTGCTGGTTAGTAGTAGCAGAATTCATACTCTAATTTTGTGGCAAATGGGTTCTTTTTACAAGTGTAAATGTTAGTCTTCAGAATATAAATAATATAAAAAATGTCATTTAGTTCTTATAAATTGCTTTATTGGAGTGATAACAAACACAAGTGCATGCTTAATTCATCTTTCACATTAATATTAGATATTAAAAAACATTGGTGCTGTAGGTTTCTCTGTTATATTCAATGGGTACATAAATGTGTCAGTGACTGCAAGTATTAAGGGAGAATGTCTGCAAGATTAGGTCTTCTAATTGAAAATATTTGTGGACTTGGCTTCTTCTGGACTTTTGTTTTACATTCTGAATAGAGGAAAATTATACTGAAAAGCAAAGTGAGTGCGGTCATGTAAGAATGCTTTCCCAGTGCACTCAGATCATCTTTCAGTAGAACACCATCATTTTCCTGGATAACCAGGGCAGGAAACTGTGTGCGAATTTTCTAGACTTTAATTCCACGATTCCTATGTATACCTGCACTCCTTAATTATTAGCCAGGTTTCCTAATGATGGCTTGTGGGGTCATGCTTTGCTTCTGTATATGTGCTGATGTTAACTGATCGTTACAGTAACTTCTTTAGAAGTTGTTGGTAAATTTCGGGTAAATTAAACAGATGAAGAATTTTCAAAATTTTAAATACTTACATGATAGTGGAAATAAGCGTACAGATAGAAGAGAGATTTCTTTATTTTTAATTCCTACAGTGAAGGGAAAATTGCAGCATGAGCTGAACTTGTAAGAGATGTGGGGTATCCACAGTTGTCTGAAGGGCTCGCAATGGGTCAGTCGTCAGCATGATGATTTCACTGGTCACCAAAGAGTTACTTCGAAGCCACTTACCTCACCTGTAGTCTTTGCTGCCCGCAGAACTGTCTGTGATGACAGCCATTTCCAGTGAAAGCGGGGATATTTGCAATCTGTTTGTCCCGCAAGGATGCTGTGATAGCTAATAGCCTGTGAGCACCCCAGTGGTGTTTGTCTAATGCCATTAAAAATTCAGTGAACTACAAGATAGAACACGTAGGAGGCCAGGCATTTTTAATTCGGGTGAACACAAGAATACTTAAGCAAAATACACATCTTTACATTCGGTTTTATTTACATACTTTGCACAAGCAGGCTCTGTCGGGGCTATGCAGGCCGCTCTCATTTACCATCCTGTCCTCCTTGTATATGCCAAACTTCCAGTCGTACGTGTTTTATTACTTATGTTCCAGTGATTAATTAACATGTTGGTTCATGGTGGGACTAGTACTAATGCCCATAGGACTGTCTTTGATTATTTTTCATCTTTAATACCAGACTCAGTCTTTGCTGACATTGACTTTGCATTTTGACATTTTGCAACCCAAAATCTCGTGGGTTTTTTGTTACCATAGTAGAGTCCAACCTCCAGGTGTGCACCCGGTGGGTGCCCCGTCTCGGCCTCGCTGCCCTACACGCCGCACTGGGATAGGCACTGAAGCCTTGGCTTTGCAGGGCATGTGGGCAGCCGTCTCCAGCCCTACTGACATGGGTGTTTTGGGGCGGCTGCCTCTGGCACCTCAGCTCAAGAGGGGAGAAGCGGTGCCCCTCCGTTAAGTCCCTCAGCCACGTTTCGCCCCTTTCCCAGCACACCCGCTTGAGGTGGTGGAAGGGAGCTCTGGCCCGGGGGCACCGGGCCACCCTCCGGGCGACTCGCTGAAGGCAGCCAAGTTGTGCCAGGCTATTTTAAGTTCCTCAGCGCGGGACAAGGGCAGGCAGGGCAGTCGCCTGGGGGCTCAGCTGGCTGCCGGCGAGGACAGGCGCGGCGGGCAACGCTTCCCCCGAGCCGAGCCGAGCCAAACCGGGCTGGGCTGCAGCGCCGGGGCCGGTGTAACTGGGGCTGGTGTAACCGGGGCCGGTGTGTCTGGGGCCGGTGTGACCGGGGCTGGTGTGACCGGGGCCGGCGGTGCCGGGTCCGTCCCCGCTGGGAGCCGCCCGCGCCCCGCCTCGCCGCCCGCCCCGCTCCGCCCCGCCTCGCCGCGGCCGCCGGCTGCGGGAGCAGCGTGAGCGGGTCCCGGCTCGGTCCTCGCCGCTCTGTGCTCGGGGGCAGGCGGCGGGACGGGGCCACCGCGGGTGCCATGGGCCAGCTGTGCTGCTTCCCCTTCTCCAGAGGGGAGGAGAAGATCGGTGAGTGTGGCGGCGCGGCGCTGCCCTGCGCCTCCTCGGGGTGTGCCGCCGCGCCGGGGAGTTTGCGGCTGAGGAAGGCAGGCTGGCGTTCCCGGGGTTCGTTTCTGGGTGGTTGGTTTGTTTTGCCATCTTGAAAATTAACTGATGCTTTTAGAGAAAAGATGGGAATAGGTGGAGACGGATTGAACAGTATTTCCACCAAGTAGGTCAAGATTTCTTTGTAATACAGCTAATTATGCCTGCTTTCACTAGCATCCCGGCGGTGCCTTTCCATAAGCAACTGTAGCCAAAGTGAATACTGTAATCCTCCTTTTTCACAAGGTCTGGACAAGCCAGGTTCAGAGTAAGAGGTGAAAAGGTTTTGGGGCCGGTGGCATAGGCAGGGTGCTGGCAGTGCTGGCAAGCACCAGGTAGCAGGGAGGTGGCTGGCGGCAGCGGTGCTGACAGCTGGTGAAGGAGATCATCAGGTCCTCTTGCATTTGGGTGTTGTTCGGCTGTGGTGCTTTGAGCTGACAAGGTGAGGGAATAGTTGCATTTTTACGTATTCATTCACCTGGTAGTGTCTGGAGCAACTAGCAAGCGTATCTCCCTGGTTTTGCTTTTGGTTGAGTTGAATTAGAGGAAGCGCTTCTGAGTGCTCCGTCCTTCGCTGCTCCGAGTCGAAGTAGCTGCTTTGGCCGGGTTGTTGTTTCTGTTAAATACTGTGCTGAAACTGTGTGTCCGAAGTTGGGTTACACAATAAAATATTTACTCTCAACTTGCTACTAAGTGAAATATTTTCAACCTTTCTTCCAGAAAATGCTGCCAAATTTCTGTCACGTTGTTTCGGAAATCAATTTGAACTGAACTCTCGTAATTCATTAGTTATAGGCTAGCAAATCAAGTTTTATGGACCGGTTTATATTTTATTCTTGTTACTCAGGAAGCTGTCTAGGCATAAATAAAATCAGAGTTCATATCATTCATTAAAATAAATGTATACGCCAATAATGCCATAAATCTGGAAGACAGCCTGAAGAAAAGAGTTGGCTGGTTTAAAATGATTTTCCTCTACAGGTCATGATATGAGGATAAATGTTACAAATTTTTAGGGGAAAATGCCTAGGAATATATTTCCAAAGTTTGTTTTTTATCACATAGCCAGTACAGAGTGTCTTTTTGTGCACCTCATTTCTGATACGCAGCAGAGGCGGGGACAGACGGCAAACACAAATTGTTCTTTAATGCATCTCTGTTGACACTGAACAAAAGATACGAGGGTGATTGATCCTCCTGCATCCGGCTTCTCTCAGTCCTCTCCCTTTGCTGCCTTTTGACTTTTCCTCTGGCGTCACCTGTCACGTACCAGGATTCTTCCTCTGTGCTCCTGCGAGTGTGCGTAACAGACAGCGAATGTAGCATGTAGCGTAGCGTGACCTGACTCTGCTTGTAGTCGAACAAATCATTCAGGGGGTGTCACAAAGTTAGAAGGGCTTTGGGAAGGGGCAGGTTTCTCACATGCAGTGACTGAAGGATGCGGCACGAGCCCCTGGGAAGGAGGAGAGGACAAAGAGAATGGTTACAGGGTGGTGGGGATCTGAAGCAAGGAGTGATGGTTGAGGGAAGAGGGCGATGTCTGAAACAAGGAGAAGAAAATAGACGTGAGACTGTGCTGCCAGTCTCTGCAGAGGAAAAAGGTGTACCGAGACACCTTAAAAAGGGAATGTAAAGGAAATGTTTGGTGAGGATGGTGTGTGATTAGAGTTTTCCTCAGTCCAGCACAGTTGGGTGAAATGAGAGAAGAAAAGAGCAAGAGCCTTCCTTCCCTTCAGCTGCTGGTGCCAGCTCACTTGTCCCAGGGCTTCCTGGAGCCTGTAGTGCTACACGTGGCTCTTCCCTGGGCGAGTTGGACTCGATGATCCTGGTGGGTCCCTTCCTGTGATGCTGCGACTGCAAGCAGGCGCTGCACGTGGCAGCAGGTCTACCGCAGCCATGCCCCAGCTAAACAGGGTGTGAGGCTGGGCAGGCAGGAGGGAGTGAGTGACTTGTGTGTCCGTTTGTTGTCTTCCTGCCGTATTATCATGATGGCCTTTAAACTGACTGTGCTGGGAAATTAACCTGGGTATTTTATTGCCCCCGCTTTAAATAAAGGCAGGCATTTGCAGGAAACAGCAGCTCACCATGCTGCTCACTTCAGTCACGGTGAAGATGAAAGTGCCCAAACATTATTGTCTTTCCATAGGTTTGTTTCAGCTGACGTTCCTCAGGTTAAACAAGCTGACAAATGCCAGTCATTATTACATCGCTGTGAGTTCATTCCTTAGTAAGGCATTCACATTCACACGCAGCGTGTATTTCATATCCAGTCTCTTCAAATACGGATACTACCTTGGGAAAACACTTAGCCAGGCTTCATGGTTGTAGTAAGATTTTAAGAATGGCAGTTCTGGCCCAGATGAAAGACCCCTCTCCCCAGCATCACAAGCATGGGGTGCCTAATAAGACCACTAGAAAAGGCCAAGAACAAGGTTTTTTTTTTCCAGAAGTCCAGCTCAAGTGCTCCAGTGGCTGGAGGCCTCCTGAAGCAGGCTGGCATTCTAGCTTTTGAGAGTTCTTATTTTTTTTCCAGTCACCTCTTGAATGTATATAAACTTCTGGAAACTATACTATCTTCTGCTTTACAGCGTAAATGCGTATTTTGTGAATAACCTTATTAGTCACGCCAACAAACACATTTTGTTTTACCGAGTGCTAAATGGACAATTTTCCTGCCACACTTGAGAGAAATCAATTCACAGAATGTCCCTGGGGAGCAAAGAGCTAGGGTATTGTTCGGAGAAGGAAGGAAAGAAATACCTGTCCTCACCACCGGCTGTGGGACAAAGATACAAGTAAAGAGATACAGCTTCTACTGAGTAGAAGCTGTTGTAACTTACACGTTTAGGACCTTCACAGCCTATTCTTGGCTGCTGTCTCAGTGGACGATCTTTTAACCACCCTGAGACTGGTAGGCTCTCTGTAGGGATGCAGACACCTGATTCGGCACCTCCAAGTGCTGCTCTTCTGTTTATTCATCTGTGCATCCTATGTAGAGTCCTTTAACATGAGTGGTGACTTAGTTTTTATTAATATTTAGGTACATAAATTGAGTCATTTTTCATGTCACTATCCTGATCTTGTGCAAGAGGTCCCTCACATCTCTGTAAATTTGAAGTTATGCTTGTGAATGGATGTAATCATTTTAGAAATTACATACATTTTGATAAAATCTATGAAGTATTTTCTTTCAAATGAGAATTACTAGGGTAGAAATTAGTTGCTTTAAAAAACAAAGCAGAACTACAACCCATGTTATTTTTGCCCTCATTCAACAATATTACATCTCAATATTACATCTCAAAATTTGGCTTTTTATACTTTAGAAGAGACTTTCTGAAAGAGTGTGAATTCCAAAAAATATATTTTGAAATACATGTATAGTCTAACTGTTTTCATATTTCTGCGGCCATGGAGGAATTCGCTATATGATATATATCTTGGAGTTAGACCTGGTAATGATTTGATAGTGTCAATGCTAAATGTGTGAGGTTTTCTTCCTCACTTATTCCATGCTCTGATGTGCAATTAGAAATTAATTACAGTAAATGTGTGAAGCCGAAGGTGCCAATTCACTGTTTTTAATACATTTTTCCTTACTTACTTTGACTGAATTCTACTTGAAATCTTTGTACATGCTGAGAAGTTGCTTAATTATGTGTGTGTGTTTAATACACACTACATATTCATAAACACACATGACATATAGAGCAGCCAGCACTATGGTGGCTGTAAATATCATCAGGATTACGAATGTTACACAAAAGCATCTTTAACGTATACTTCTGTGTTTTGAAACAATCTTATTAGAAGCTTATTTTTGATCTGAAGTTTGTTTCTTTTTTTTTTTTTTTTCTAATTTCCTAGGGTGACATCCTTTAATGTGGCATGAAGGAAAACATTTTGCAAAATAATCATTGTTACGCTGCGTTTTATCTGTGTACATCTTAGCCCATTTTCTACCTGGCTCCAAACAGGAAATAAAGGATTTGGGTCTTGTACTGGCATGAAAATTTTGTTTGAAGAAGGCTGTTAAATATTGAACATATCACTAACTGTCTGAACAGTAATTTTGTATGTGAAATAAGGCTGGTCATATCAAAGTATCACGTAAAATGTGTTTGCACTCTAAAAGATGAACAATTTGAGAGCAGAGCAGAGCAATTTGAGCACTCTCGTGTGTTTTGATTCAACGAGATTAAGCACTTTATTTTTTTTAATAGCTACTGTACAGCATTGCTTGTGGTGCAGATCAAATATAATACATGCAAATTGTTGGGGAGATAAGTAAATGAATGCAGGGACTGGTACGTACCATATGGGCAGGAACCAGGGAGGCTCGAACACACAGCCAGGCAAGTGAAACTCAGTCCACATCTTGCTCTTGTGGCCTCACCAAAAATTGCCAAATTGCATCAAACTAGAGATCTTTTTTTCAGGCTAAATGAAAGGACAGTGAGCAAAATGCAACCATTTTATTTAGGTCTTGAACTAGTTCTGAAAATCCTGAAAGTTACATTTGTAAGTCAATGACTTGGTTAAACTTATAATTTGCTGGAGGTTAACATCAATTATTTTGTGTTTGTACAATATCCACATAAAAGAGCCATTGTCTGGCCTTCCGTCATGAGAGACAGGACAGGTTTGCCTACCACAAACAGTAAGTCAGTCCCTGTTGTTAAACAGTCCTTGTGTGCTTTCCAAGCTGTCTCACTAGTTCCCAATACTGATAGGTCCCTATCCAGCAGACTGTGTGTCGTTTTCACTTCTGTTTTCTGGGATTTTAATTCCTAGCTGCTCAAAGTGATACCCATTCTGGTAGCAGAAAAACACTATGCTTTTCCCATCTTCTCTGTATATGAAAACGCCCACTCATCAGCTGAGCTTGGTAAGCCCTACACGCGCTCCATTCTCCAGTGCCTCTGTTCTTTACAGTCTTGCTAATCTCCTGGGCAATACTGTTTCTTCACTCATACACAAGGTATGTGCAGACAAAGCAGTGCGTGATGTGGATGAAGAACCAAATAGCTTGAAGGAAAGGTGCATTCCTCAGAATGACAACTGGAATAATCGCTAGCTGTTGTTTGTCTTCTTCCCATCACAAAGCCCATGATGAGGCTGCTAACGTTGCTTCCATTTTCTGCTGGAATAAAAGGGGCATGAGAGACAGCAATCCCACGGACCTTGTTGCACTGTAAAGAAATATGGGGCTGAAAAATTGGGGGCATCAGTAATTCCTTTAGGATTTGGTGGTCCTCTCCAAAACTAAATGTTTGATACTTGTTGAAGTACCAAAATTCAAAGCTTCAGAAATCCTTCCTGCAACCAGTGATGTTCGGTTTAATGACTGAGGCAATAAGCCTAACCAGGGCTTGACGACAGCCAAGGCTGTCATTTGTGTGTGTGGAGCATCCGTATGTGTCTACTTGTTTGTCCATTCTTGGGACTGACATCGGCTTAGAAAACAATCCCTCATTCATTAATGCAGCCATTTTGTACCTTAATGCAAAATTAAGGCTGCTGTAGTGGGGGAGTTGTAGGTACCAGTGAAGATGAAGAGAAAGCAGAGATGTAGAGAAAATCTGCGTGATTAAATAGGGGAGTTAGCTGAACTGTTAAGTTCAACCTCATCACAAGGTGTCCTGGGGGGGATGAGAGAAGAACAGGCTTTCAAATAGGATGAAATAGATTTAGGAAAATAAATAAAAAGAAAATTGACCGCCCCCCTTCCCCCCCCCCCCCCCCCCAGTAATGGATGCCTATTTATGGCTTAAAAAATTGAAGGATGTAGTGTCTTGGAGTAAAAAGGATAAAAATAATGGTGACTGTGGAACTGGGGAGTTCTTACAATGATCTTAGATATACCCATATACCTTTATGTAAGTCTTCTTGAAATTGAAATGTCTCAACATGGTATTTAGTAAATTAAAATTACTTACTGCTTTTGTTAAATAGTCTACAAGGTGTTAGCACATTGCTGTATTTCCTCTGCTGTCAGATCTACAGTCATTTTGGGTGTATTTGACTTTTAACTGAAAAGAGAAAATACTTTTTCTTCCTTTATGTTTAATATAAAGACAAATAAGTCAAAACTTAAGTCCTATAAACATTTGTATCCCATGGAAAGACATGAAATTCTTTAATTTTTGTTCCAATTTTTATTTGGGGATAAGGAATTCTGAAGCACAGAAGTCTGTAATTTTTAAAACAAGGCTACATTTTCCTGTTCCACAAGGATACAGCAGCCTATCTTGTTCTATAATGTATTAGGCTGCAGATGTTGGGATCTCTGCCACCTTTCTGTCAGGACGTTTTATGTAAAATGAATTGCAACTGGAAATTCTGGAGATGAGTCAAGTCAAATGTGATTGCCTTGCTATTAAGTTATGTTACTGATGGGGGAAAGTAGCAGTGTTTATTATAGAATTTATTTAGAGACATGGCAGAACTGCTTTTTTCCTGAAAGGAAGCATGAACAAAGACAGGGAGTTCTCTGGTGCATAACCTAACAAAAATCCAAGCTAATTTGTAAGTGCTCTAGAATACACAAAATTGTAGAATCAGTTTAAAGTCTTACCTTCTATGTAGCACGTACTTATGTGCAAAATGAAGATGTATGGGGAGCCTAAGACCTTATGTGGAAATGCTTTGGACCACAGTGGTCTGTTTCTACTGAATACTGAGAAACTTCAGTGGTGCCTTTATCAAACCTGTTTGTATTAAAGGACGTGAAGAATTACCTGTGAGAAGATAGGAAGAGATTTCAGTTTGTTTTAGTTGAAGCAAGCGGAAGACCAGGACAAGCTAATTGGTGTAGGTGACTAGTTTCATGATGTACATTGATGGACAGGTCACACCAAGAAGAAAGTTCAGAAGAGCCTGATGAAAAGCTTTGAGATGGAGATGTGAGTGCTAAAATGAGATGTTGGTGGAGTTGGGACCTTTATAAACTTAAGGATCCCATTTTTAAGAAGTATGTTGGCAGAGAACCAGTCTCCAGTGATTTGTGACCCTGTAGCAAGGTGAGAAGTGCAGAGGTCCCTGAGTGCAGCACACTGTTACTGCAATATATTGGTTGTTTTCTTTCTTCCACTGACTCCACAGGGAGCCTGCTGCAGAAAATGTCACTGCTGCTGGTTTAGGCCCTTTTAAAATTTCCCTCCTGGCTTTACTTGTGGGCAATTTGTTCCTGTCTGGTGTTGTACCAGCACTGACCATTAGCTTAAGCATCTAAGGGTAAATAAATTGGTTAATGTCCATTTTATGATAAGTATAATTGCCAAACCAACACCTCGAGTAGGTGGAAAAAATGAGGACATTTTTGGCTTTCGGCTGATGCACAGTATTTTGCAGCTATGTTTGCATAGATTCCTCGTATGGTGTTGAAATCCTGTGTTTGATTTCCATATTGAGACCAAGCATTTGGCTATTTGCATGCTACAGTTAATTAACTGTGAGTACCTCCACAACTGTGATAGGTTCCAAAAATCTGCAGAGAGGGGTGTAAGAGAACTATGTCTTTGCTCTCTCCTTTATTATGACTTGGCCCCGTATATGGGAATTGTGTGATATTTGGCATGCCCACCTCTCTGATGAGACTATGAAGTTGAAAACTGGCCACACTTGTGATAACCCTGCCAGTGCTTTGAGGTGGGCTGGTGGGAAGGAAGAACCTTCCTTCTTTAATAGAGAACCCCAGTGAGAAATACGTGGTCATGCACGGTGCTAATTAACAACACAGTTTAATGTTGATATTGACAAAGTTGTTAGTCTGGCAATTGTTAGGTAAGCAAGACAAAAATGTCTCTAAGGCCATAAAACCCCATCCTCTTCTGGATTCAGAAGTACTGGCCTAAGTTTACTGATGCCACATGGTCATTGTTGCTACTGTCACTGGTCACATAGACCATACCCTGGTGACATGTGCTGTGTATACCAATCCTCAGCAGAGCAGGTTATGTGAGCTCTCCTTTAAGGCAGAATCACCTCAGTGAGGTTCAACACTTCTCCTTCATTAATCAAAACTAGCGCAGCTAATTTTGATTGAAGTGTATTAAGGAATTCTACAAAACCCATAGGACAGATGGTGGTAAGAAGCAGCTAGGCACCATAACTTTTTCCAGTGTAGGACTGGATCAAGTAAAAAGTATTTGTATATTGCTTCAGAAATATATGGGCTCAGTCTTGCAAAGTGCTGAGCAGCCTCGATCCCTTGTGTACGCATACAGACACGGTAATGCTGCCAGCAGACGATGTTGGGAGCATTGACCAGAACAGTTTGGTTATGCTGTCTTTCTCAACAGACTCTTAATAATATTTATATTGAGATAAGGTTTAAATAAAACTGTACTCCCTTGGCACAATTAAAGGGATTTTACTGTCTAAAATATTAAGCTATGCTTCTGTGCAGATTGATCCGGTGATGCTTGTGGATCAGACATTAAACTGAGTAGACGTGAAATGGGAATTGGACGGAGAGAACAACCCACCTGATGGTAGTCCTAATGCTTTTTGGGAACTGCAACAAGAATAGCTGGAGGGACAAATCTCTGTGAGAGGTGTATAGACTATGTATCTCCCTCTTGCCATCCCACCTAGCTGTATTGCCTCATGGCCGTTGCCCAGCAAGATGAAATGGAGTACTCTTCATTGTGTGGCTAACTTACAAAGTGCTGTAAGGTTTATCAAGCTTACATTGCACAGAAAGGTTATCTTCGTGTCTGTATGCTTCCCTATCCTCTTCTGATCTGCCAAACTGTAATTCTCTGAGAAATAAGTTTATTGAGAAAGAAATGATAGTTAATGCCCATCTGGGACTGCTAAGAGCCATGGAAGAAAATGAGATGGCTGATGCAAGTTTATACCTCATTTCTGCAGTGAAGGGCATTCTGTGAACTGTTGATGGATTTTTAGGTAAAATAATCTAATTATACAAGAGCAAATTCTTCACTGTTCTGTCATGTTAGTGCTGCAGTGGATAACTCAGTTACAGGTTTTTTCATTGAGTAAAGATGAGAGACAAGATTAAAATTGTTTTGTTTACAGCTGAAGGCTTCTTTGCAGATTATGGGAATTGAGCCTACGATCTCAGTCAGCCAATACAAAGGTCACCACTGCAGGAACTCGTCAGCACACTCGTCAGTCTAACAGTGATTGAGTGGGTTGAAAAAAATGTACTGTTTGTTATACTATGGCTGTACAACTCTTTCTGGGCAGAAACAAAACACAGTAAGAGGCCATGTTCCCTATCATTCAGTATTGCTCCCATTGTAGGTATGACACTATGAAGAACAGAAAAACAAATCCTCTGTCAAGGAGAAAGGCCTTCCTTAATATTTATTTTACTGCAGGTTTATGCCACAAAGTATTTCCGTCACTTGTTTTCTTGCATTTGATCACTATTTCAAAATTTATGACCAAGGAACTTATAGCACACTTCACTACAAGGTCAGGCAGCCCGTGTGGAGAGGTAACGCACTGGAAACTTGCTTATGTGGAGGTATTTCTAAGAGTGACATTAACCAGGTGTTTTATTTGTTGTTTCCAGTAGGTATTTCTTTCAAAGAACTGCAGAAATGAAAGAGCAGATTCCAAAAGAAAAGTATTATATTCTTGATCTCTTTACTGAGCACACTGGTGCTCCTTCCATTAAATCATTTTGGAAATCTTTGGTGCAGCACAAAACTTCCGTAGATGCAGAAGTGAGCCTTAAATTTATTTGGTTATATAGATAGCAGCTTAAATACCATCCATAATAGGTCACTTCCTTGCCCTGTTGGGCAGCAGGAGGGAAGGTCCAAGACTATATCCAAACTACTCTGTGTAGTCTTGGGAAAAGGAAGCTTTATGTTGACTTGCAGTATGAAGGAGTTCTGCTGCAATCGAATTCAAATGGCCCTGGGCATTTCTGTTGGCCAACAGCTGCAGTGGCAGATTTTAGCTGATAATTGCATTTAATATTCCAAATTATGCTGCTGCTTGCTTCAAAGGACCAAACCAGCACAGACCAAAGAATGGTGAATACCATCTCTCAAGGGGCAAAATCTTTTGACTGCAATTATTTTATGTGTTGTAAATCTCCAGCGTGAAGTTAGGACAAAAACCTGAATAGAGATATCTCTTTTTATTTATACTGTAATGGGCCTTTTCTATTTTGTAAATGGGAAATAACTGATTAACTATTATTGGTCAATTTGCAGTGTAAGATAAGTAAGAATTCACATTGCTTTGGCCCACAAATTTGCTCTGTATAATAAAAATGATTGCTTTCTACTAGCGATAAAATCTCAGATAATCTTGCAGTCTACATTAAAATTCCCAGTTAGTTAATAATGGTTATATTCATTTTAAAATAACAATTTTGATAACATACAGCTTAGGTACTGCAGTGCTTGGAAGCTCTCTGAAAGGATACTTCAGCTGGAGTATTTAATTAGAAGCAAGTTAAGTGTTTAAGGATATTTGCTAAACATGCAAGCAAAACCATGAAAGTGAGACAGATTATCTGGGGCGTGAATAAAGCGGTAGTGAAATGTCAAGTGAAATCCTTAGCAGCTGTAAGCAAGAATAGTGCTGATTTATACCAACCAAGGACCTGGCCTGCCAACTGTCATGGCTGTGACAGTCTGCTGGCAGTCCTGGAGTCAAGGACTGCAGCGAGATGGATGGGAATATCAGCAAGCCCATGTAAAAGTGACTTGCTATAAATAATACCAGGGAGCCTGGTTCATATGGCAAGCCAACAAATGGCCAGCTTCATCTGGAATCTACTTCATAAGTACATAGCAAGAAAAGGAGGACAGGTAAAATACTGTTCGTTCAGCCCTGGGCAGAAAAAATCAGGCTCCCTTTGAAGAAGCCTGGTCTTCTGCTCGCACGGCTGTTGCAAGAGATGTCCAATGTGATTTCTTCAAGGGAGTGGAGAGTGAACCTGTAAGGAGAATAACATCACTTTAATGTACTGCATTTACACCAGTTCCCTTAAGCAGCATGTTTACTGCCATCCCGTATCATCTTGGGTTTGAAACGGATAGCAAAGCAAATAAATACAAGTATATTTTAGATGAACTGGAGGGAGTAACTTCCCTAATTGTCCTATATGCAGATATGTCATTTATGCAGAGAGGCACTGTATCGGATTTCTCATACTTCTGTGCGTATGCTAGTCAATCCACATTGATTACTTGTGATAAGATGTATTCTGTATTTACCACGTACACACTTAGATATGAGATATTCTGTTTTTTAAGCAGTTAAGTTGGTTTAAAGATAATCTCAGTTAGACCATTGCTGCAGTAAAAGGAAGATAAGGTGAGACTAGCTTCTCAGAAGAACCATGCTCACTTCACACTAATGTACTATTGAATAAACCAAAGGCTACAACTTAATGCTTTTATTGATTTCCCGAAGTGTAAATTAGAGGCTGTTGCTCTCACAGATACTATTAAAAGATGTCTTATATTCCCTGTGAACGTATGAGAACAACATCCAAATATTATCCTTACTCTCTCTGAGGGAGGTCCCCCAGCTCAGTACTGTTTCTCATATTCATATTTATTCTCATACACTCCTTTCTCTGTTTACTGAGCTTTATGTATGCTCTGGCACGATGCCCCTAAACTCACTATGCAAATTGAAAAAAAGAGCTCGTGCGACTTGCTACTCGCCAAACAATAGAAGGAGCAGCATTTTTTTCCTTAGATCCTGTAAGACCTACCCTGAAAAGTAGAGTGTCAGAAAGTCTCAAGGGTTACAAATTTTACCTCCAATCTTCCTTACTTCTAAAGAGTAAATCAGAAGTACCGCAGGAGGATTTCATTGTGGTGGAAGAGGAAATTGGCTGTGTTGTTCCCACAGCTTTATTGGAGTCTCAAGCCAAATCCTGTCCCCTGTCACTTGTGTTACTCCAGCTGCCGCTGCACTGTGTTGTGAAACTGTTCTTGTTTAATATTCTTGGTTGCCTGTGCTCGTAAATTGTTACTGTGGACCCCGGTATAGTTCTTCCCTGGAGAAAATTGCTTTCTGAAATAGTTCCTGGACACTGTTCAGGAGCTAGCATCGACCCGAATCCAGTCCCCCAGGCAGCTGGGAGGCAGCTGTGCTGCTGCAGAGGTGAGCACAAGTGGGTGGTGTGGACCTGAGCTGTCTTCTGCTAACAGGCCTCATTGCCAGAGAGCAGACTCTGGCTCTGTGTAGCTTACCTGTATCGACATAGCCCCCTGTGTCTGAATGAAGCTCTGGGCTTCAGAAATTACTTTCACGTTACTTTACGACAGACAGTTTGCCAAATGACAAAAGGGAACCACCTAAGCTGAGTGCTCGTTCTTGGCTCTGAAGTGATGTGCGAGCAAACCCGTGTTACAGCCAGAGGAGCAGTGTGACACGCTGAGTGTCAAACACCGCTCTGGTCCCGACACAAACAGCCACCCCAATCTGGGTGCCCGTTTACTGCGACCTGTTGCATTGCTCTGTGGCAGGTCGTACCGGCACCTGGTCCCTGTGGGCTCAGAGCGGAGACAGTCACAGCACAGAAATCATAACATATGGAGAAAAACGTGTGTTATGGGAATAGAATAGCCTCGCTCGGGAGGGGGAAAGGGTTATATGCCCAATTTGTAGTAATTGTCTCCTCCTTTCTAACCTGATGTTTTAAATGTGCTTTTTTTCGCTCTCGTACTGTCTTGATTGTGATGCTTAATGCTAGCTAATTGTGTGCTTTGTTTTCCAGTGGAGAGTGGTATTCCTGGAAGCAGGCAGGCGTGCTTTAACCTTTCTTCTGGAAACTAAAGTATTACAATTAAAAAAAAAAAGCACAGCCTCTCTTAAAGATTACTTTTTTTCTTCTTACTTATATATGGTATTTTTGTTTTATTAAAGACCTCTAGGAACTGAAATCTGGACAAATAATTGGACTGTCACACTTGACATTTCCATACTGACCTGGAATGATCAGGAGGCTGTACCCTTTGAAAACAGGGAGAAAACAGGTTTCATCCATAAGAAAGGTTCACCTTTGGGAAGGAAAAATCCACCAAACACTCTCTCTTCTCCTTCCCCTCCCAGCAAGATAGCGCATCACCAGACCTACGTTTTAGCATAAACGATGTGCATGTGGTGCTAATTAAGTCTGTCCTGGAAAATCAGTGTAACTTTTGTCCTGGAAGTGCAAGAGGCACAACAGGAGCGGCGGAAGGTATGGCCAGTGTTGCACCACGAAGGCTGTGTTCAGCTGGGCCATCGGAGTTAGGGCTGGTAATGTGTAAGAAGTTTGGAGGAAGGGTTGCTTCTTCAGCTGAAGAAAATGCTCCAAAAGCATTGTAGGAGCCCAGGGTGCTCTTCCAGAAAATGGCTGAGGATCCATGGAGCTACAGCTGATGTGGTGTTTGAGTAGAAGTTTAGAAAATAGCTACAAAGCCAGAAGGCAGGAGGAGGAACTGGTTAACATGATTAAGCAACTGTTAAGATATCATGGGATTACTTCTATTACATCATGCAAAATAAGAACAAGAGAGAACATTTTGTATGTATTTCGGGAAAAGCTGCCTGACAGTGACAGATGCTGGACTGCAGAGCAGTCTCTACATCTTGCAGTATTGGGACTGAGATTTGCAGATGAAGACAGACAAATAAAGCAAAAGGAAATTATCCTGCATTAACAAAAGGAAAATTGGCTGGATGCCATAATTATTATTTAAAATTTAGTTACCTTCCACCAAAGGAAACATTTGAATATAGGCTAAGTCCCTGGGCCTTAAGAATCTAGAAGTGTAACATACTAGCATGCTTCTGGGGCTGCCAAACTTTTGCAACAGTTGGTGCTTTTAGGCTTGTAATTCTGCTGTTAGCACACACAGCTGAACTTTGTCAGGCTCATGCCCCTGCTTGGAGCCCTCGTGAACCTTAGGAATGGCCATTTTACATTGATAAAGAGAAAAATTGCACTTATTATGTATCTTTTCTGGATCCCAATCCACAAAGTCTCCAAATCCACCATTGGCTTTATCTTTCCTGCAGAGGATAGAACCTCTCTGAATATCTGCCAGTCTCAGGTGAAATTCACCTGGCCACTTGCTCAGTTTCCTGCGAGTTAAAACACTGAGGCACGGGTAATTCATTTACTCTCGCTAGAGATCTTGTATCCTCTTGCTAAGAAGAGAAATGTATTTTGCCATGGTCTATTACTGTGTTACTCATTCTGTTTCACATAATAGCAATAATTTTTTTAATGGCATTTTATTCAATTTTCCACTTTAGTACAAAGCACAAGGATTGAACAAAGCCATATTAAATATCAGGCATGTTTTTTTACAGCACTTACTGTGGCTGAAGAGAATCAGCAAACGCATAATATTTTTTGCTATCTTAAAAATCCATTACCACTCAGCACAGACTAATGCAATCAAAAAGGTTTCTTTCTTCCTCTCCTCTCTGCTCCTCTTTTACTTTTCACAGACACATCAGTGTGCAAAAGTTTTTTTTTAGCACAACATGAAAGTTTATTCTTGTAGTTCCTCTAAACATAATCTGAGGCTGAGGTGAGTTCCCATGATCAAACACCTTCCTGAAGTCTGGGATTATCTTCTTTTTGTTAATGTGAAATTAGATACAGTGTGTGCATATTTCAAACCACTCGATCCTCTAATTTAGTGAAGTAAATGTTGCTTTGTGTTGACCCCACTGTGTGTGTTCTCTCTCATAGTGGGGCTGGAAGATGTGGGATGAGGGCCGGGTGTGGTAAGGACGAAGGGCCTGATAAAACACAGCCCAGGCCACCAGGACAGTGCATGTCATGCTCACTTCAGTGCGAGTGAATAGCAGTAATACTAAATGTGTTCCAAATGAAGCTCAGCATTTTGCTTTGAAAGATGAATTTAATTCCCTTGATCCTTTTTTTAGCCATAATCTCTATACAAGGTGTAAAATAAGAAGAGATTACAGGATTAGACTCCGGATAAAAACCCGTTATGTGGTAAGACTCATCCAAGTGTGAGGTCCTACAGCAGGGGCAGAATAGCTGGCTCCAAGTGGTGCTGTACCCAGGCAATGGGCTAATTCTCAAGAGCTCTGGTTACTGCGATGTGGTCACTTCGCATAACCCCCTGAGGTATAGATATGCTTGCATTCTTGGAGTTAGCACCACATTGCATTGTGCCATTGTGCCATGGCACATTCAGTGCCATGACTGAAATGTGTGTTTACCCATCTCAGGAAATCTCGAAGCCATGAAAAATATGATCCGCTCTTACAGGGAACTGTTGCCCAACTCCTTCCTTCTCCAAATTCTACTGAACTTTTCTTGGCACTTCTAGCCAGAAGTAGAGTGGGGGAGCTTTTTCTGTGTGGAAATATAAAGGCAAAGGGAACTATGGAATCAAATGCATTGGTATTTAGGTGAAGAAAAATGCTACATTTGTTTTCAAGACTAGTTCTGAATGTAGTGAAGAGATATGCAAAAACTTTTTTAGCTTGAATATCAAACCTTTATTCCTTTACCTTGAGTTGAGAGAAGACTGAGGAAAAATATTACTTTAAAATAAGAGGGGAAGAAGAGGCAAGGATGAAACTCCAAGTGAGAGTTGTTTAACCTAATGGAAGTAAAAGACCAGAAGAATGGGACAGTTACAATTATTAGGTTGATAAGGATGAAAGAATAAAATACTATGTCAATAGAAAAAAATAAAATCTGAGAATGGAAGAAGGAGCAGAAAGAGAACAAAACAATCAGTTCTAAGGCAATGGTAATCAGCAATCAGTTGTACAGTGTAAGCTGGTAAAAGTTGTGATGGTTAGTCCAGTTTTTGGCATTGTAGATGTATTTTCCCGACTTGATTTCACTGAAGTGCTAGTACAATAGGCTTTGATTCACTGAGTTTGAGGAAGTAGGAATATGGGGGAAAGAGAGAGTTATTCTCTTGACAGAGTGCATTTTTGGAGCTGTAGGGAATCTTGTGAAAGAGGTAGTGCTGTTAGGTAGAGAAATATTGGCTATAATCTTAACAAGTTTTATGTTGTTTATGAAGAAAGTGATTTTACAGCTATTTGATTTTTCACATAGGAAAGATGTGAACAGTAATAAGGCCCACTGGTTTAAACAAATAATCAGGACTCAGTGATTCTTGATTTCTAACAGTGAAACAGACTGCGGAATAATGTTATGTTTGTTTAAGTGATTCTTGATCAACTTCAGATATATGTGTTATTCATGCATAAAATAGGAAAGAAAAAGAAGTGTTGTCTTCTAGTATCCTTATTCTATTTTTTGTGTGTGTGTGTCCCCTAATATGGTTATTTTATGTAAAGGACTGATTACATTAAATTTAGGTTTATGACACAGTAAATTGTAAAGCATTTTTTTTTCATCCATAGATTTAAGTGGTCTCTCTTTACTCTGTGCTCTAGCAATAATTTTTAGATTCCTGTGAATTAGATTAACTGTGGTTGCACCTTCATTATTATTAACAACTCTTTAACTAACAGCCACTCTGATACCATATGGCTAAGATGACCAAAAACCCCATGACAGAATAATTTGTTATGACCAAACATTTATCTGAAATCATTGCTTAAAATACCAGATTTTTTTTTATTTGACATCACAATTGTGTTCTTGCAAGTTAGTATATTTGGAGTTTGAGAGAAATTAAAGCTGAGGAAATGTTTGTGAGTAGTTTTGATTTCAGAACTGTAGCATGCAAATACAGGGCTAAACTTTTATTGACTAATCTTTCAAAAATGTGTCAAAAATGAATTTTGTATTTACAAGCCTTTCATAAACCTATACGTACGTGGTAGAGCAGAGAACACGTACACACACATATGTGGCATCCAAAGGGAAGTAAGAAAGAATCATGCCATATACTTTACTTAAGGCAAAATATAAATAAAGGGGATTGAGATACGAAATGCTGTGATGAGTACTTAATGATGTTTTTTGCAATGAGATTCAAATTGACTTAAGGGTATTATGTTAGTTTACCCAAAGATAGTAACAAATTTGGTCAGATTCTGGAGGCTTGATCCATGAAACAAAAGTCATCAACAATACTAGTCTTACATTCAAAAATGCATAACTTCATGGTTTGCCCAAGAAGCTGATGAAGTGGGTTCAGCTCCTTCATGCAAGATCCTGGGAAAGGGGTGAGACTCATCTGTTTAGACAGCTTCGGGTTCATAGAATCATAGAATCATTAAAGCTGGAAAAAAACCTCCAAGATCATCTGGTCCAACCATCCCCCTACCACCAATGTCACCCACTAACCCATGTCCCTAAGCACCATGTCCAACCTTAAACACCCCAAGGGACGGTGACTCCACCACCTCCCTGGGCAACCCATTCCCATGCCTGACTGCTCTTTCTGAGAAGAAATTCTTCCTAATCTCCAACCTGAAATTTGTAGTTGTAGTGGTAGTTACATTATAGTTGGGTTGTAGTTACTTTGCCAGTTCAAGCTTGTGTGAGATGCTCCTACCAAAAGAACTGCCTTTAGCCTTCTGTTAGATTTAGATCCTAATTAATTATGATTAAAGAGATGATAAAACTATCTTGCAAATTGCATTTTCCATAAAAATTGCAATTAATTAAAATATTTTATGGACACTATTGCACATTCTCTTTAATAGCAATTATATCTACAAAATGTTTTTTGGACAAGATTTCACCTTCCTTCTACAGTTCAAATAGTATGCAGCTGTTCCACAACTCATGTTGCTGTAATTGAAATAATGAAATGTTAATGCTTGTTGATTAAAATTTGACTTTTCTCTCCATAATTTACAAAATATATTCAAAATTCGTTTTTCTGAGGAAAGACACATACTATGTGAGAGACTGTTTGATAGCTTGAGTTTGTACGGAGTCTTGGTCTGAGCTCAGGAGCAGCAGCCCAGTGCTGAACAATGCAGGAACAGCTTGCTGACCTTCACTTGACACTTGGTAAGATCCATCTGTCATATTCGAAAAAACAGGTTGCTTTTTCTTTGATTTAAATCTACTTCATGCTAGCATTAAGAAGTCCCAGCCAAAACAGAGTCTTTAGGAATCACAACCTGTGTATGCCGTGTTAGTTGCTGCATGTGTTGGGCCTACACCCCACTCAGCCCGGTGACCTGGCTGAGGGATTTTTCTGCCTTTGAGACTGTCCAGCTCTGTCTGTGGTCACTGACAAACTTGGTTGATGGGGGACCAATATATGCTGTTTGCACAGTGCGTGGCATTTCTTGAGGGCTGCTGAAAACCTAACCTGTGCCACACTGAGCCTTGGACAAGCCATGCTTCCTGAGAGGACAGGAAGGCCTGGTCTCTCTCGACTTCTTTCATGTCTGGCATAAAGCCACTGGACCTGGCTACGGATGGTGAAGAGGGGTGAATAAATCCATCCCGGGGGGCTCAGTTCTCCTGTGGTCAGCATGCACAACGTGTGGTTGTGTAAAACCGCTTTTGTGACCATGTCCCGGGCTGTTTTCTCGACCTGCCTGTCAGCAAGAAAGTCGAGTAAAACTTAGAGCTGTTAAAAGCAATCTTTCCTTCAGCCATTAGTGTAATAGCAAACAATGGTAACATAGACTTGCTTAAAATTAATGAATTCATATGATTTTAAACTGCATTAGAGGAATCAGGAGATTTCGCTGTCAGCAGGTCTCATTTAATAGGAAATTAAGGAGAGGTAGAGACTTAGTTATCTTTAGTTACGATTTAGGTTTGTTGTTGTTCTGGAAGGCTCATGTCTGTGGCATCACATCCTTCAGTGCTCGTAGGAGGACGAGTAGGTTTAGCAGAGCATGTTCTGTGTTTCTCCATTTGTAGGTAGAGGTATTCATAAACCTTAGATCACTGAGCTTCAAAGGGTTTTGTCTGAAACAAAGCAAAAATTTTCCAAATGAGCCAAGCCTCCAAATCCAAGGCTGCCTGCAGGTATTGTTGCTCTCCTCTCTGAAACTGGCAAGGACATCATATTCCCTGAAGAGGTACAAGAATTTCCTCTTCACTAGAAATTCATGTTTTTGTTGGCTTTGTTCCGTGATGGGTCAAATCAAATTAAAAAATTAAAAATCCAGCAAACTAGAAACCCATTAATTCAGCACAAAGAGATAATTCACGTTCCCCCGTTAGGCAGTCCTGTATGTACAGAACAACATACTTAAAACCAAAAAAAAGTTTTTTCAGATGTCCAAGACAAGCTAAACTACACGTGCTGCTTAGCATCATTTATGGGAATATGCAGCAATGCAAATGTCCTTACCGTAATGTCATAACATCATTATAATTTCACCCTTCCTCTCAGTGCTTTATTTGTGCCAATTTCTTAAGTGACCGCCTGAGACATTTCGTGAAAGTCTTTCCTAATTAAGAAGGAATTGTTTAGGGTTGTGATTTTCCTGCTGTTGCTTATTGTGCTGATTAGATATGGGCACATGCTCATGTTTGCGTTCATTACATGTTCTTGACTGTGCTGGATGATTCACAGTCTGCTGCAATGGGGGAAGTATACGGTGTGCTGACTGGATGTAGCTTGTTATTCAGTTTATTACGGACTGTGGACTCTGTCTTGGCAGGATGAAGGTGATGGTATTCTTCTAATGCTAGAGTTTTGTTAATATATGTGGCCTCTCAAATTTATATGAAAGTCCTCGGTAACAAAATGTTGAACGCATTTAGACTGATGCCTAGGACACTGCAGTTCTGTGTGCAGATACGGGAACCTCATCAGATTCTGACTGACGTCACTGAGATTTAATTTAATTTTGAATCAGATTCTGCAGACACACAAGGTGTTTCCATGGGGTGAATCAGGGCATGGAAGCCTTGCAGTAGTCTACATCTGCCTGGATGTTATGAGTATAAATAATATCTTCAGTCTTAAGCTGTTTCCTGATAACATAGAGATAGTGAGCCATGGTAAAGGCACAAGCTACATGGATTCACATGGCTGAAATCTATCTGGCAATGGTTTTATTGGCCTTTCTCTGTTTTCTCCAACCCCATCATGGACAGAAATAACTGATAGACATCTGCTGAAGGTTTCTTAGTGTGTCAATAATTAGGGTAGTGTCTCTTTCCTTCCAGTCTCACCATACTACACACAGCTTCCCCAGGTGGAAAGCAGGACGGACTTACAAGGTACTACAGACTGCTGGTGAGCCACAGAAGTCTCAAATATTAGAAATAAATAAAAGCCACAGAACTATTTTTTAAATTTATAAACTGTACCTTTGGAAGGCTCATTTTAGATATTTCCGATTTTTTTTTTCATGCTTGAGAAATTAGTGAACCATCTACTTAATTTTTTAAATGCAGTTTGTGTATATATAAATATACGATATATATATGGACTTGCTCTATATGTGGAAAGACAACTGTTTTATAAGAATGCAGAAAATACTTGTGAAAGAAGAGCACTGTCCTTTCTTACAATGTAGGAATAATACATAATGTACTATCTGGGTGTCAGCAAGAGATACAGTGTAAGTAAAAAAATAAGTTTTCTACCATTTCTTCCTTTCAGAAGGAATTTCTTAATGTTTAGTTTTTTGAAAGATGGCTGAAGTCTCTTGTGGGCTTTTTATTTCTAGATTTTGCAAAGAGAACATTAGAAAATTGATTAACCAAATGGGAGATAGAGGCATGTCTATTACCACAGTAGTCCCCAGGGCACTGCCTGTAATCTCTGCTTTCAGAAAACAGACTTCCCAGCTGGTCTTATTCACCTATTTAAAATACCAGCAGTCTCCTTCATAATTTGCCGCATTTTTTGTGATGAAAGGTTGTTGGAAGCAAAAACAAAACCACCAAGTGTATTAATGCCATGAGACAAGGACTGCAGAAGTTTGTCTTGGAATGTAGCTGGTAAAAGGCTGTAAAACTGGCTTTTCTTGTAAAATGGAGGTACTGTTGACTCTCTCACAAAAGAGTCAAAGTCACAAAAGGTAAGTCTCACAAAAGCAGACTAGTAATATAAACAAGGATAAACTGTCCTGCCTCTCCAAACCACAAGGATACCTAAAACAGGCTGTATCGAGACCATGAAAGTCTGTACCAGGACCACCAAAGGTGATTTGTTCCAGTGCGTTATTTCAAAATCCAGATCACAGTCTTGTAAAAATGTAAGGGACTGTAGAATTGGGGAGTAAACCTAGTCCTGTAGGGAGATGCAACAGTGAATTTGGTTGCAATGTGAATTTGGTCTAAATGTGGATTTGGTTGCAGGGCTCCCATTCGTGTCCATAACTAACAACAGCACCTTGTGGAATCATAAATCCCCTTTCAAATAATTCCGTGCATTCTCTTATGAGAAAAAAAATAAAAAAAGTCATTTCAGAACAACAGGTGTGCTTTAGTTTCAATAAATAATAAAAAAGGATGTGTGAATTTAAATATATTCACAGAATATTAATTTATTTTCATCTTTTGAAAATTAGAGAATTCTGGGATAAACAAAATGGAAGCTTTATTTCATTTTTGTTCTGAGCCATATGCATGAGCAGGCAGTGGAAGGGTTTTTTATTTTCATTATTCACAGAAATATAGTAGTGGCATAGTCCATACTAATAGGCCTACTGTAGATGCAAATACAGTGCACATGATACATCTGTTCCCTTTTTCAGAACAGAGTTTACAAACAAAGTAATTCTGAATTGAATTTGTAAGCCTCCCCTTTAAATCCCAAACTTCCTTATCATCGATGACTTTATACTGATACTAGATAAGTCATGTAATATAAGATAATCTACACAAAGAAGCCTGTTGCAAAGTAATTATGCGTATAAGAAGTAGGCAAGCAACAGATGCAGCATGGAGAAAGATACATGAAGAGGACATATACATTAAATATTCACATAAAAATAGATGATCAATACCTGTTATTTTTACCTCACCTATTTCTTTTTGTTAATGGTCATGAATACAAAATGGTTAGTTGCCTTGCCAATTAAGTTTAGCATTGCACACATGCACACACACACGTAAGTGTAATTTAGGGAGCCTAAACATATAAAGAGATGATGAGTCAATCATATATTCCCATGTTCCAGGCCACAAAAGTGACGGGAAGATAAATCCAGGGTTACCCTTCATATAAGGATGTGCACGCAGTCACACGTCAGTCAGGTCCGGTGTAAGTCTTCCCAGCTGGAATGCAGGATGGACTTACAAGGTACTACAGACTGTTGGTGAGCCACAGGAGTCTCAAACATTAGAAATAAATAAAAGCCACAGAACTATTTTTTAAATTTATAAACTGTACTTTTGGGAAGGCTCATTTTAGATATTTCCGATTTTTTTCATGCTGGAGGAAATAGTGAACCATTTACTTAATATGAAGTTTTTAAATGCAGTTTGTGGATATATATACTATATATATACGGACTTGCTATGTATGTGGAAATGACAACTGTCTTGTAAGAATGCAGAAAATACTTGTGAAAGAAGAGCACTGTCCATCCTTACAATGTAGGAATAATACAGAATGTACTAAAGTAAAACAGCATTCTGAACAAATACAATCACAACTGTTTTGTGGTATCTGAAGGCCTCTGTGGCTGATTGCTCATATTCTGCATATTAAGTAGGGTCAGGTGTCGGAGTCACTGAGCACCAATTTCCCATTGATTTTGTTTGGAGTTGCTTGGACAGATCATTAGAGCTGCGTGAATAATAATTTCAGTGATTCACTGGCAATTCTGAGAAATCTGAAACTCTTAACTGGAAAGCACGGTGCTAGTCTGTTTATTTGCTAGGAAGAAAAAAAGTGTCAACCAAAACATTTTGTTTCAGTTCTGAGAATCTTTAACAAAAGCAGTTGAGATTTGGAATCCAAGGGTTGCATTCGAAGGAGCCTGTGGGGTCAGGTCAACTCATAAAAGCTTAGAGGATCTTTTCCCAGCTTTTTCCAAAACCTAATGAAATGCTACGCTCAGGTCTAGTCCGATCACTCTTCAGCTGGAGACCCTGGTTTTTCCTATCCCACAGTAACAGCTCTGCAGAAGCCCGGAACTGGAGGAGTTTGGTCTGTCCTCTGTTCCAGAGCAGGATGCTCTTGCTAATAGAGGCGCTCCCTCTGAAAACGAAGGCCTCTGCGTCCCTCTCCCTCTTGAGTTCCCATATGATCTATGTTTTATCAGTGAAATTGCTCACAAGTTCTCCAATCCCCTAGGAAGACTAATAAAAGTCTTTTATATCTATAATCTATATGTGCTGGCAAACTTGAATAAATTTACATATATGAAAAAGAACAAATTTAGATAATTGAAGAGTACCAAGCTTAGTGCTGAGAACATACAGTGGTATCTCTTTCACCAGATGTGTGTGACTAAGCAGCATCTGATTGCTGGTTACAGAACGCTAATTCCAGAAAGGGCCATTAAAGATACGGCCTTTAAATGTTCAGGGAGAGAAACGGTTATTTACCTAGGGCCAGAAATTGCAAAGTGGCAGGCACAAATTATATGGCCGGTGGAAATTCCACAGTGAAAGACGCTTTTCCTCAGTTACGTTGTTCATAAAAGGAGGATGCTGTAGTAGGCTGTGTAAGTCCATAGGAAGATGATTTGTGGAAAAGTACAGTTTAAAAATGTATGTAATGTTATATGGGACCCCTCATTATGTATTCAGTTATTTAGTTGTATGTGTTTACTCCTGTGAATTCTTAACAAAGCAGGGAAACGCCAGCTTCTTGCTTTTATCAGTAGATACCTATGAATAGACTCAGCCCTTGCATTCCTTCAGTGTCCGAACTTCAAATCAGAAGACTGAAGGGAAATTGGGAGTATGTTTTTTCCAACTCTTCTGCTTTGATCTGAAATTTCATTAATAATGTTTTTTAACCTGCTCTTAGGGTATTTTAACCATTTTTTTCCTCATGAAAAGCTCTTGAATGATAAGCAATGGTTAAGTAAGGTAGAAGCTTTCAGATTTATTAAGCAAACTCACAAAACAGGGCCAGCTAGACTTAAGAATTTTACTGAAATGTAAATTGTGTGTCATATCCTTCATCTTTGCCCAGATGGCATGGCTTATTGGTGACCAGAAGAAATGACGCCTCTTACTCTTCTAAGCTGACTCAGTGCTCCTGATGTTAGTCAGTGGCTTACAGGAGTGTTACAATAAAGATAAGAAGTGAAATATTTTTAGTCTGATATACCGTGTACAACATGAAATGCTTGATTTAGAGCTTGTGGAGGGGGAAATTATTTTTACAGTCAGGAAGAGGCAGTCTTAAATCCAGCTAATAACCTGAAATCTAGATGTCCAGCTCAGCCAGAGGCTTCTGGTACAATTACAGTTGGCTGCTGTCTTTCCGTGGCAATGAATTCCTTCTCTTGTCTGTTGTGACACATAGGTGAAAAACATGCAGCAGAGCCAGATGATGCAGAGCTGGTGAGCCTCAGCAAACGGCTGGTGGAGAATGCAGTGCTCAAGGCTGTACAGCAATATTTAGAAGAAACGCAAAACAAAACCAGACAGACTGATGGAAGCCCTGTGAAAACTGAGGAAGCAGCTAGTGGCACTAAGAATGAGAGCGACAATGACAACAGCAAGTGAGCACTGTGCAAAAGCCCAGGAGCAAATATCCCACCGAGAATAACCACAAAAACATGTCCCGGCTCCCTGCTGAAACTTGCTAAGTGGTGCTGGGTGACAGGCACTCTGCTTTGTGAGTCTCTTATCAAAAGTTTGTTCTGAACCGAAGGACACTGCCGATGAGCCTAACAAGTGCTTGCGTTGCTGAAAATCTGTTGAATGCTGAGAGGGATGGACTGTGGGAAAAAGACAAGAATGGTGGATCAGACAGCTCCAGTCTTCACTGGCTCTTCACCAAGAGCCCCTTCCATGCTTTTGGAGAGAAACTGAGCCCTCTGTGTTTGCCTTTCGGGTTGTAATGAATGGCCACGGAAGGGGCCTCGCCGTATGTGGAAACAATGCCCTCCGTGCTGCTTGGCGCTGCCACAGGGCTGCTCGCTGGATGTGAGAGCACATTCTGTTTCATGGCCAGCAGCAGTCATCCCAGGCTAAAAATTACCACTACAGATATTCCTCGCAGATACTATTACACAGTATGTAATATAGCAGGAGTTTCTCTTAAATGTGGCACTGTTCTGTTCTGTTCCTTTTGGTAACATTTGTTGATGCAAATTGCATTTTTTTTTTTGACAGAGTACCTTTTTATAAAAAATCAATACGGGAAAAAACACTTAATATTGTCCAAAACAGATGATATGGTCTCTTTTTCTCTGTACATTAATGATTCTAAGTGACATTAGTTATTATAAAACATTATATTGTTCTTCTCCTCTAGGAAAGAACCGTGAAGCAGACTTAGTAAAGGAAGCTTTGCACAGAGAAACACAGGCCCTGTTATCCAGACTGAATCAGATAAAGGAGCTGTTATCCAGTCCAGAGATCCGCATGAAAATTAGCAAAGAACTGTTTGAAGACAGGCACGACTCTAACAGTAAATGGAAAAGTTGTATCAGCTCTGGATGTCCAAATGCATGATTGTAAATTGCTGTGATGTGAGATCTCACCAGGTTATTAGAAGATGAAAAACATTTCTTCAAGAAATTTTCTTATCCCTGTTCATCTTTTTTTTTACTGAAAATACCATTAGTGTAAATGGCTCATGAGGAATATACTAAAGTACTTACTTGCACAGAAGAAGTATAGTTCATCATCAAATACAACTACTCCTCAGCACCGCTTTGAAACACACGTGAGTGTGGAGGTAGACAACATGATTCCAAAGTGGAAAACTACTGGCATCAAAGCTGAGCAAACACTGTGCCCTTCCTGTACCATTGTGAAAAATCCAGACTTTTCTCATAGATTCTTCCTCTAGCAGTGATATACGGATATTAAAAATATTAATGCTTTTAAATACTTTAAAATGTGTATTTGAAAAAAGCTCTTTTAATTATCTGCCTTTTGTATACATACTGGCATTTTGGGTTAGCACTGTCTATTTTTAATTTTTTTTTAAACAGCACTTGAATACATGTATAGATGCTGATATGCTGTTCCTGCTGATGTTTACACTAACACAAGAATGTTTTAAATTTCAGAATGAAATTCAGACTCCACTGATCTTGATGTCAAACTCTTGTTGGCTTTAATGGAGTCAGGATGCTGCAATTAAGATCTCATGAAAATAATAATATTCCTCGGAATGACATTTGCCTTTTCATTTTTGTAGAACAGTGTTTTTGTGTTCTGTTTTTGATGTCTCCTCCATCTCTACCTTTGGTTGCCTGGGGTGGGGTGTCAGTTTGCTCTGCGGGGTGTCATTATTCCCTCCATACACCCACAATATTCAGCGAAGCTTTGGATGTACAATGCAGGAATAGGTCCAATATTTGATCTTTTAATAAATATTGTTTTAAATTTCCTCTGATGATAAAAGTTATTTAATACATGTTGTGATTGGTATCAGTTCTGTGCTGTTAGAACAGCTGTGTGCATATTCTTCATTGGTCTCAAGCACTGGTCATTTATCTCATGCTTCATGGCTTATTTTTTCTCTCATTTGATAAGTAACAGTATATTCTGAAACGTCTCATAATACATTTCTCAATCCATGCTCACAATAAAGTATTTCTCCCTTTGCACTCTCTGTATGTTTTCACCCATCTCCAAATGGATTTTTATTAAAATGAGGTACTTTGCAAGTAACAATACTGACAGAACCATTGCTTGTATGAATCACCCCCACAACGCTGACTGCGGGTCTCAAGCCAAGACACTGAGCTAGAGCTTGGATGCTGAAATTATGTGAAGAAATTCATGCAGCTAAGTTAGTCCCAAGTCAGTATGGATTTTAAAAAGCCACCAGGAATCACATTCTCTTCTTTGAATCACAGAATCATCTAGGTTGGAAGAGACCTCCAAGATCACCGAGTCCAACCTCTGACCTAAGGCTAACAAGTCCTCCACTAAACCATATCCCTAAGCTCTACATCTAAACGTCTTTTAAAGAGGGACTCAACCACTTCCCTGAGCAGCCCATTCTAAGTGCTAATTTCATCAAAAAATTCCCAAGGCAAAATTTTAAATGGTAAAACTTCACCATTCTCTAGAAATTAACCTATTGTTTGGGCATTATGGGTTTAGAAGGAAGTACAGCTACAGCTTCCTTGAAGTACATATCCAATCTTCAGCCTCAAAGACTGAGTTTGAATTTAACAAATGGTCTAAAATTTTTTCTAGAATTAAAAAAAAAAAAAAAAAAGTAATAATAATAATCAGAATTTGTCATCCTGGCATGGGTCTGGGAAAAATGACAAAGAAGCCCTCCAGGAGCCATGCATTCTTCTCAGTCAAGATCTGCGGGTTCGAGGCTCCCCCAGAGCCTCTAGAAAGACACTAGATGTCCCTGTTTAAGCAATTGAATCCCACCCTTGATTTTCTGATGTTTTGACCTGTGAAAATCAACAGGGCTTTTGTTTCTAAAGCACTGTTTCTTTTAAAATGCAAGCCATAGCCTTTAATTCTGGGTTTGACAAGGTGCCTCTACTAATTTACTCAAAACCGAGCTCAAAATAGGGTAAACCAAACCAATCCTGCATCTAGATTCATGCTCTTACAACAGCCCTTCTTCCCCTCTCTTGTTTTGCTTTGGTTTTGATTTTGTTTGCGTGTTTTTGGCTTCTGGCAGCGGAGCCTGCTTGCCATACTACAGCAGAAATCTCTGGTACGGAGCTGCGAGGTGAGCACTGAAGAACACAGATACACAGAGACTGCACCTAATATAGAAAGGTGTGAAGCTCTGAGCAGCATATGACAGAACAAATATGTTGCCTTCCTCACACTCCTAAGTAATTTTCAGATAATTCTGATTTTTAATTAAGTTCTTCTTTTGGAGAATGTCTTGAGGTAGTGATGCACAGGTTATTCTGGGAAAGCGTTAGCAGATGGTGCTAGTTTGTCCATGTTCTGTTTTCAGTTCTACCTTCTAGCTCATGCTCGAGAGTATTTCTGTGCCATTGGTTGTGGAGATGTCTGTGACAGCTCCAAAGCAGCTCCCAGGACTACTCTAGCTGGAACTGCTGTGACCCACTGAGAACCTGTCTGATATCAACACTTGCTCTGGGTGAAGGCCACAAAATTTCCAGAAGCCGTGCTTTTGGTACCTAAGCAGCCCGTGCCATACATTGCCTGCACTGTTGAGCTGTGCAATCAGAGGTGTTAGGGGCTGACAGAGTAAACAGAGAGATCAGTAAATCAGAGGATCCCAAGTTGGAAGGGAACCACAAGTGTCATTGCTTCCAGCTCCTGCAATCTGTGTGAGTCCTGCCCAGTAAAGACACTACATCTCTGATGTGGGAAGAGAGACTCTTTTAGAAACCGATGTCCGTAAGCATCGGTAAACATGGCACAAGGATGCTTGGTCTGCAAGCTAGGCAGTAACAAAAGATGAATGTCCAACAAGCTCTTTGTAAAAAGGAGACTAACTGGTGTTTCTATGCTGACTGAAGGCGATATAAATCTAAAGGGATTATTAGGTCAGATTCAGGCACTGCGTATCCACATACACAGATACTGGGATCCACTTCGGATAATACCCTGTATGTACCAATAGGGTTACTGAAATAACTATGATGCTTTCAATGGTAAAAATGCACCTTAATGTCAAAGTTATACAATCTGGAAGTTAGGATTGAAGAGACCTCATGTTCTGTATTTATGGAAAGCACCTCTACCTGTGCTTTTTTAACCTAAAGGCCGTGTGAGCCTGTGAGGGCTCAAGGGGTGTCAGGCCTACTTCGTTCCAGTGACAAGAACAATACCATTTCATTTTTATGTCCGTCTAGACATGTGACTTGTGTCTTCTTGTTAGAATTATAATTTTGTAAAGGTCTTGATGGATGTCCTACATGTTTATATAACCAGCCAGCAGGACAAATAGAAGAGAAACAGCGAAGTCACCACACTCAGCTGAGCCCATGAGTTGAACTTCAATAGAAACACACACTTGCGTTTTAATTTCAGTTATGTCTGAGAATATGCTGGTGTAATTAAGTGTAAACCAGAATTTTTTCAGTGCAGATGAGATATCACCTGCAAAGGCAGAGCCAGTCCTGTGGAAACCGGGAGCGAGTCCTGTGGCCGCAGAGGGAGCCCAGCCGCCGGACACCTGGGGCTTCACTCTGCTCCTAACCTGGGATTTTGTTTTGCAGTCTTTTTCAAAACAGCCTTATATCGATGAATTCCCCTGCCTCTGTCCAACTTAATGACATGTTATCTTAACCTTAGCAAATGAGTGTCTGAACTGGCAGTGTGACTTTCAGCAGTTGTGCTCCCTGCTGAAGGAAGGGAAAAGCTGCCACCGAAATCCCAAAGAAGTTGTATTTGCAGAGCCACTCCTGATACTGTGAGGGCAGAGGAGGCTGTCTGTTGAAGTCTTGACCTACAGGTGACTGCTGTCTGATCCTGAAGCAGCAGGCACAGCCTAAAGCCACCAGGCGAAAGCAGCTCTTGAGGGATGCACCCTCCCAGAAGCCAGCTGGCCGGTGGTTCAGCCATGCGGCCAGCGGCCAGTCGGATGAAGTAAGCGGTGTTCTAGCCTTGTGAAAATTGTTTCCAGCAGGGCTCACCCCGTAACTTAACACGTGAGCACTTTTTGGACTTTCAGTTCCTCCGTAAGGTTTCACATAATGATAAAGCATGCTGTCTGATATTGGCGAAGACTGCGTTTGCTTGCAAAGAACTCCTTGGAGCCATACAACAATGGTCTATAATAATCACAGGAAACAATTTGCACCTTCTATTTCAGTTAAGCAAAACCGTCAAGTTGACCTGCTTTCAGAGGCGAGGAGTCACGCCACTCCTATGGGAAAGGAAACTATTTGAACGCTGCAAATGGGAGAGCATTAATGCTGGCATGTGTTTTACCCCGCCGCTCCTTTGATCAGTGCAATTTCTGTATAAGCAAGTTCTTAGTGTGCACTCATCCTCTCATTTATATTCTCCTCATGTTAAGTCTTTATAATGAGAACATTTGTACAGAATGAAAATCAGTCCTGAGAGACAGCAAGGCTGAGAAGTAAAACACATTCGTAGTGGAGCAATAATTAGAACTGTACTTAGGAAAACAAAAAGTGTTACGGCTGCCATTCCTGGCATAGCAAAGGGGGCACGCTGGCATTGATAAGCAAGTAACTGATACAGCAAGAGGCTGGAGTTCGACTGCTGGGGTCTGCTCTCTGCTCCCACTGCTGTTTCAGCTTGTTTAGTGACTTTTGGACGCAAAATGCATTAGCAGAGACTGGGACGTGGAACTATTTCTTCCAAGGCCTGTCCTCATTACTGGAAAATAAAGTTCCCTTTTGCTCTTGGTGATTAAGGATTATCCCAAGCAAACATGGAGAATTAGGGTAGTTAAAAGAGTTGATTAAGGAACGACACATGAAGATTTCAGCAGAAGCTTATTTGAAATAAAAGGAGTTTTTCGTTCAGATAAGAAAGGCAGAGATGTTTTGAGGTCAGGATAGACTCTAGAGATTCTGTTTTTTCAGGAAAATTACTATCTGAATTAAAAGTCATGGAAAGCACTTTCAGAATCCATCTTTTAAATTATTTTATTTCCCCAGCCATACAGAGAACTTCAGATGCAGAAACATTCAGAAGAGAAGAAGAAAAAAAACAGATGCTGGTATGATTTTACTTCAGTCATAACTCAGACAACCAGAATGTAACAGAAAAACAAAGTCAAGAAAAAATACCGTCAGCTACTGGTAAAATCAGAATGTAGGTGCCAGAGTAAGAAAGGTTTGATAAGTCAAAATGTTTGAAAGAATAACTGATGAAAGGAAGTGTTCTCTGCATCTGGCCAGTCAAAGGGTGCACACCTGCGTTTGTCACTCAGAGGCACTCTATAGGCAAATGTCACAATTTCCAGTCACATTTTCCAATCAAATACATCAGAGAGGAAAGGCTGAATGATCATGTTGCTGTGAAACACTACTCTGGCAGAGTGCTGGAGTGAAGTGATATATGAAATATTGCAGGATAGCGGCTAAATCAAGACAAAGCAGTCTGAGATTGAATCTGCAAGCTCAAGGCAGTGATCTCTGGGGAAGCAAAAAACAGATTTTACATTTGAAACTCCTTTTACTAATAAATTTTGCCGTTGTGCAGGTCCACTGAAGTTCTGTGTCTAGAAATCAAAGGGGACCAAGTAGTCAAATCCCTATATGTGCACACACAGAGAGCTACAGAAATTAATTGTGAATGATCTTATAGTCCTGGGCTGCCCATGCTCCCAGCCAGCAGAGCAATGGCACAGAGCAGAGTGGGAAACAAATCTCCCTTCTCTAGGAGCACATTTATGACTGAATGCTTCTAAGTGGCTGGGTGTGATGACTGCAGCGTCAAGCTCCTAGTTGTGTCATGTTATGCTTGTAAAGCACAGAATACAAGAGGAAATGAAATGTCTGTTCTTTGTATAGGTAACATCAGCAAACCTATTTAGGTTGATTACCAGTTGCTGCACAACCAGGCAGAATCATCAAGCAAATAGGATAACTAGATAAATTAAAAGACTCCTTACCATTATGCTGTAAAATGGGCTACATCACTGCACCTGGGTACAGTGAACGATTGCTAACAAAGGGACAATGTAGAGAATGGCTAAACGACTGTACTAAATGAATAATACTGCAAAGATAAGGAAGAAATTTCAAAAGTAAATGTGCAAAAAGGAAAAAGCAGTTTAATTTTAAGTAAATATATTTTATTATATTAATAACTTCACCCTTCCTGTCAAAACTTCAAGTGCAGGAGAGCTCTCGAAAAGCTATTGCTCCATTAGGCTAAAGCCATAAAAAATCTCTAATGTGTTAATGAAGGAAACACAACTGAAACTGCTTTCATAATTAAATCTAGCATACCTGTAGAAATAGATCAACAGCTCATCAAGCCAGCATTTATTGTAAATTATCTAACATTTTCTTTACATATATATTCTAGAATTTCCTGAGTAGAGACAGTAATGATCTTTCTCGAAATATGGAAAAGGGATTGAAACACAGAGGACAGTCAACTTGTAACTTAAAAAGAGATTAAAAGGAGGAAATGAAGTTATGCGCTTTTTTGAGAGACTGGAAATGAACTTATTCAGTTATGTACTAGACACTTTTCAATTTTCAGTATATGAGGATTTATTACTTTCAAAATAACAGAGGTTAAACATATTACTGGACATTACTGGATTTACTGAGTCACAGAAAAATGCATGGAGAACCCACAGATCAATTTGTGTCATTTTGTCTTGTTGCTCCCATGTAATTTCAGACTGTTGGAAGACCACTTTCATCTGTGGTAACTATGGGGATTCTCCTTCATAATTATCTGCTGACCTTCTGGCTCTTTTCCTAGTGTAGCATTTGTGGACCACCGATATGAATTAATAATTTATATAAATTAATAATTTACACTAGAGGGGTCTGATGAAATAACGGCGCCTAGAGGCCATGGGATCAAAGTGAAGATATTCACTGTAGTCATTGAACTCATCTGGGTCATGAAGAGGAAATAAAAGACCTTGTGTGGGAGTTTCCCATCTTTGTGGAGAAAAGCAACGATGTGCTTTAACAGGCTGGATGAACAACCTACCCTACCAGCACAGGATGACCTGGGCTGGGAAGGTGAACATGAGTAGAACATAACTCAAAACATGTTATGGCCTCCCTTTTGGGTCAGTTTGGGCATCTTCAACCTGGTGCAGAGAGACTCTGTGAACAGGACATGCACAACTCAGAAGCACAGCACTATAATTTATCACATAACACACTCACAAATGAGGGTTTGACAGACTGCTGTGCCTAGAACTGGCATGCTCCTTGGCCAACCGGGCATGGGACAGGAAGCGAGAGGTTGGTCTCCACAGTGGCCTTCACGATTCTCTATCTCCCCTCACTGGCGTGTCGTACAGCAGCACAGGCGGCCTCTGTCAGGCCGGGGAGCCACATACTGGCCAGACATCCACTTCAGGTCTCAGCTGCACAAGTGGGGCCCAGCCAGGGGCTCAGCACCAGCACCCAGGCTGGCTGGGCCTTGCTGTGCTGCCACATGGGTCGGGGGAGATCCACAGCCTGTGCGTTGGGGCCTTCATCCCATTGTTCCCACCCTACAGGACACCCATGGCCACAGCAGCTGGCGGTGTAGCCAGGTCTGCAGATGTAACGAAAGTCGCTCTGACAACCAACAGATATTTCCACCCAAATACTGTGTTAGCTTATGCATGACTGCATTAATGTTACTATTAATATTCCAGGCTCAAGCTGGTCTTCTCAAGATTTAGGAAAAGGAGGTTTCAGAGCAGTGCTAGCTAACATTTGTTAATCATTATTCCTTGAAGAAATCCCTTAGCGCTTCGCGCTGCCAAAACTTTAGGCAGTCTTAACCCATCTCCTTTGCCAACGGGAAGATTCCTTTTGTCGTGGCTGGCCCCAGGAGGTTAGTCACGATGGCACAGGAGGCCTGTGGCCAAAATCAACCAGAAACCCCGAGGAATGGGTGTTGATCACATACATAAAACCTCCATATTGCATGTAGCCTTCTTTGTGCCTTCTTTTGTCCAGGAGTCACTTTGCAGGGTCTCTGGTGGGGGCTACACGCTGTCACAGAAATGCTCACGTTCAGCTGCTTTATGTAATTCATCCCTGACTGTAATATTTGCATTTCTGGATTTGCATAAGACCAGTTTAAAAATAAACACCTGGCGCAGAGACCTGGCACAGGCCAGGGTGAACATGAATACGTTGTTGCGGCTGACTTGCACTGCCCCAGTACTAAAGAAGCTTAGTATCTTACCAGCACTCTCCCCAGAAACCATACAAGTAAATTAAGAAGCTTTTAGACAAAACCATTTCTTAAGCAAGAGAGAGAAAGGCTTACCAATGGGCTAGCTGCTATCCAGACATTTCATTAATTGTGTGAGTGGGTGCATTAGAATAGTTCAAAAGGCATGGGCCACAGAGTCTCACTTCATGGCTTCTGTTGAGATTCAACACGTGGCCACACGTGAAACCATGTTCATGTCATCACTTGTGTCCCTTTCACTTTCCAGCGCAGTAGCAGAAGGCCATATCACATTATCTGTGTGACAAATGGGTTTTGCCCGTACATGTGAACACCATGAGGTTCTTCCTTCCCCCGCTTTATTGCCCTGCTAGAAAGAAAAATATACTCATATTGGCATCACAACCAAAAGACAAAAAAAATCTGGGCTAGGAGACACCAAAGTTAGCAAAACTTTATTAAAATCAAAGTAATATTCAAAAGGGTCCTTTATCACTTGGGTTTCTGCATTGAGAGGATGTAGGAGCAGAATCACAAACCTGAACCAGTAAATTTTAATTAGACAGTTGTTTATAAGATGGGCTGCTGACATGAAGAATAGAGCAACATTTTTCTTTCTTTCCTTTTTTTCTTTTTTTTTTTTCTTTTTTTTTTTTTTTAAATTAGACTACTTCAGAGTTGTATTTAAAAACTGAAAAATTGTCACCCAGTTGAGGTAAATTCATCCAACAGTCTACAGGAAAGATGTCCCAGGATGGGACATTTATATTAACAAAAATGAAAGTAGGCTTAGACCAACAGTGTAATTGTAATTTTTTAAATTGTCATTCTGAAACTCTGGGTTAAGCACAGTTAAATAGTGGAAAAGTAAACCCATGAACATTTTAATAAATGCTTTCCACAAGTCACATTGCTGTTTTAAGGGCTCAAAGATCATTAGGTACAAAATTATGCATGAATAGTCAGCCCAGCTCCTATGACAAACATAACATTAGAGAAGTGTAACATTATGAGTCTGTTCAAGGAAATATTTTTTTGAGTATTTTTGATAGATTCCCTACCGATAGCCTTTCAGAGCCAAATGAGAATACGAAATCTATCCCCTGCCCTAGCAGGTATTCCCCATAGCAAACTGTATTTTACATGAGAAACGCATTATTTCACACCAGAAGTTTCCCCTGTATTCTTTACTCATGCAAATGTAAGAACCAAGTTAAAGCAAAAATCCACCTTTAACAGTAGCCAGGAGCAGCTGCTTAAGTAGTGGCAGCTGAGCGTTTCTTCCCCTGGCAGATCCTCCCATTTTCCAGCAATCAACTTTTCAGGGATTTTGTGAGTGGGAGCTTGCGTCTGGAACTGGAGGCTTTGATTACAAGCCTGATTACCAAAAGTGAAAATGATTTCCAAAGAGCAGTGAAGAAATATAAGAAGAGAATAACAAAAGACAGTTGGAGGTATAAGTGAATTAATGGGCTAGAAAGAAACCAAGTTCTATTTAACAACAATTAAATGAGTGTTATTTGGTATTGTCTCAGCTCTCACTGCAGGTAGGCTGCCAAATGCTGAGATGCCTGGTTTGTGAATATATACTGCTATATATGCATACTGTAGATGTGTACCTACAGCATGCACAGGGAGTAGCAAAGCACATACTGTATCACAGTCCTTAGTACCATGTAGCAAGCCTTGCCCAAAGTATTTAAATACTTAGATTGAAGGCTGTCTTTTTATTGCTATGCAGAATCAGAAATGTTCAGCTGTTGGGGTACAAAGGATGTTCTAGCAGCAAACTAGTGAACTGTTTCTCATACAGGACAGTGCAAATCCTCACCTCCTGGATGAGAGGCCACTGATACCAGCTGAGGAGCACTCATGTAATTCTGCCTGGAATGGATGTGGTGCCATTTTCACAGGTGAGCAGTTTAGGTAATTTACACTCTCTCAGGTCAAATGGATTTCAACTAGACCCTCGGGTCAAATGCAGTATATTAGGCAAAATAGCTAACACAGGATAGCTTTTTGGCTGCGGAAAATACAGATGTACTTTGAAAGAAAATGTTCTTACTGCACTATTAGGTCAGGAGAAATGTCACATGAAAAATAATTGTAATTGAAATTCAGGCCTAATACACTTTTGTTTTTCAGCTTGGTTTGAGGGTGGAATGGCATTTATATTATTATTTTTTATTCTTATTTTTTACTATGTCTTTCTTTCTTTCTCAGAATTGTAGGGGTAGGAAGGGACCTTGAGAGATCATTGTGTCCAACCCCCAGCATCATCACAGCTAGCAGAAGAGCCTGATTCTTCTTAATGTACCAAATCTACTAACTGGACAGAAACTATTATTCATAGTCTTTTTCTCTTATGTGCCTTTCCTATTCATGTTCTTTTAAATTAGAGTCCTTTTCAAACACATGGCAACAGGCTGGGGCCATAGGGCCATATTATTCTTTGGTGCTTCAACAGACTGTTTCTGTACACCGTGTTGTAGTGAGGGGCATCAAAAGAACCTGGCAGGAAACAGTCTCAAAACAAAGTTAGAAGGAGTTTGTCATGCAGCAGATAATTGACCTATGGAATCTATTGCAAAAGGCTCTTGTTAATGGAAAATCTTTACATGCCTCAAGGGAACAACTGGATGAGTACTTGGAAGGGAAATCCATCATGGATTGATATGGAAACCATATCCTATTCAATAAAATTCCAACAGTAAAACTAGTCGGAAGTTGAGAGAATATTGGTGGAAGACAGTTATCTCACGTTTTTGTCCCTTTTCTACTCCTTTCTGGGCATCTGCCTGCCTCAGAGACATGATGTTAACTCACTAGCTCATTGGTCTGACTGTTCTTAAAATCTTAGTCATTTGAAATGTTGAAAGTGGCAATACTGAAGAACAAATTATGGAGGTTCTATTTCCATCTTTCAAAATATTTGATTATTTAGTACTTTTTTTTTTTTTAAATAATAATAATAATAAAAAATAGGCTTTTAATTCAGCCACTCTGTAAGTGCTGTGAGCTTTGATACCCTGACTTCTTAGATTTTGGAAAGTTGTCGTACTACGAATTTGAACATCTATGGGAAAAACATTGTTGCCAAGCTGCAAATAAATTACCTGTAAAAATGCAATCATAGACTTGGTAAATTCAGGACAGTCCATTGAAGGTGTGAGATCCCTCTTCTATAGCCCCAGGGGATTTTCATGTTTCAATGGTATCTGGCACACCACTGGCACAGGGAATTATCCTCCTCCATCTCTTTCCGCTTAGTCCAATTTAGAGCTCTTTACTAACACAAGTAACCTACCTGCTATTTCTCTCTAGGAGCATACCCAAGTACGTCAATGATGAGGGCTCCATGCCCAGAGAAGACTTCTCATTCCTCTATTCCCTCCCTTTGTACTTTCAGTTTGTGCAACAAATCGGACGAGAAGGGCCTGCCATCCCTGCTGCCATGTGAGAGCTATGATGAGCTACAGAATCACAGAACATTTGAGGCTGGAAGGGCCCTCTGGAGGCCCTCTGCTCCAACCCCCTGCCAAGCACAGACACCCAGAGCAGGGTGCCCAGGACCATGTCCAGACACCTTTTGTAGATTTCCAAGGAGGAGACTCCACAGCCTCTCTGGGCAGCCTGTGACAGTGCTCTGTCACCTGCACAGTAAAGAAGTGCTGCCTGGTGCTCAGCCTGAACCTCCTGTATTCCAGTTTGTGTCCATGGCCGCGTGTCCTGGCACTGAGCACCACTGAAAAGAGTCTCACCTCATCCTATTTGCACCTCATGTATTTACAGATATTGATAAGATATCCCCTGAGCTTCCTCTTCTCCAGGCTTAATAGTCCCAGCTCTCTCAGCCTCTCCTCATAGGAGACCTTCTCCAGGTCCTAAATCATCTCGATGGCCCTTTGCTGGACTCTCTCCATGTCTCTCTCTCTCTCTTATGGGGGAGCCCACTACTGGACTCCATCTGTGGCCTCACCACTGCTGAGTAGAGGAAATATTCATAGTGATACCAATATGTTTTTCCTGGGTAGTAATAGCTAACTTATTTTGCCATTATTGTGAAAGTTCATTTAGCGTTGTTTTTTCTTCATGCATTAATTTATATTTACCAGGATTTAATTTCATCAGCCACTGCATTATCACTGACATTTTCACAAAATCCTTTTACAACTCTTTATGGACTTAACTTTGGCTACTGTGAATAATTCAATATCATCAGCAAAAAAATCTCCAAATTGCTCATGTTCTTATGTTCACTTACAAACATTTGTGGAATTATACAGCTATTCCGTTTTCTATTTACTAATTTTATACTCATAATTGTTTAGTTTCCTTAAGGCCCTTTGAGGAGACACATTGTTAAAGTGATTTAGTGATTAGCTCATCCTTAACTGTATGTTTTTTGATATCTACAAATAACTCCAACAGATTTTACTCTAAAAGTCATGTTGATTCATTCCCTTTATAACATATTTATCTACAAAAGCATTAATTCTAATTTTTAATATTGTTTCCACTATTCTGCTCCTCATAGAAGGCAGATTTATCTCTCTCTAAATTTCCCTGGGGGTCTTATTAAATATTGATATGACATTTACTGTTTTCCAGTTCTTGGGATCTGAGGTAATTTTAAGCAAGAGGGTGCAGATGGCATTTGACAGCTTGGTCATTTCAAACCATTCTAGGATTGAGTCAAGCAGAAATTATTCATGGTCGGGTAGCTGGGCTTCACAGTGTCTGTTTTACTGCATTGCTGTGGGAAATTTCAGAGGAAAAGCTGTGCCACGCTGGAAATTTCACCACCTGTAGATGAGCACCACCTCATCCACCTGCAGATGAGCATACCTTTCATTTATATTAATTACTTATAATGGCTCAACAGGAAATACAGAACTCACCTGTTGCCAGTGGCCTTAACCAAGTATAAGATGTACTTCTAATTGAAAGATTTTAGTGATCTTGGTGTCAAAATATGCTGTGAAGTCTGGGTTAGATCCTGTATCAACACAACTTTTACAAAATTATCACGGATTAGTTAATTTTGCTGCATGAGAAGCTGAAAAGTTGAGGAGTACATGTCTTTGGAAAAAAAAAAAAAAAAAAAAAAAAGTATTTCTTCTCTTTTAGTTGAATAGTTTGATTAATAAGAGCTCCAAGCAAAGTGAGCCCATGCTCACCCTGTGAGAGAAGAGAGATATGAGTGGAGGCCAAATGGGGTGGGCCTCCCCTTTCATCCCTCAGCAAAGGCTCATGCATGTAAAAGTTAGGGTAAAAAACTCAGAGAGCACTTCATTGTGTGAGAGAGAAGATAAGGGATCATCCAAGTATTTACAATAGCTTTGGTCCAGAGTCACTTTCCCCTGACTGTATTTAGACTTAGGCAATTTGAGGGGTGGCCAATAAGGATGAGAGAAATAGAATTTAACAAAAAGAAAACCCCCAAATACTGAAGGTACATATTTAATAATGTTTCATAAAAGAAAGATTATTTTGAGGCTTCAGAAAGAAAGCTGCATTCAATTTTCTGTCATACTCAAGCCATTTTTGTACCATCTGGACCTTCAATCCACTTTTCTGGCAGGAAATGTTTTTGATGCTGTGTAAGCATTGTGTCATATTTGCAGTGATCTCTAGAATACAGTTACAAAAATACTATAGCTAATATAGAATAAATACTGAGCTTCAAATATTAGATTGTCTCTCCAGATATTCCATTTCCTTAATATGCAACTCGTTACATCTTTGTGAGGAGCCTGTTACAGTGCTTTGCCTTCTGGCAACACCAGAAACAGAACCAGGATTCCCCCTACGGCTCGAACCCACTAAGTGGAGTGCAACGCTGCCTGACATTTTGACAGGAGAAAAAGCAAAGTTGAAAGATCCTGTCCTGCTTCCAGCTGTGATAGATCTAATTTTCTTATAGTGGCTGGTATGGTGCTGTGTTTTGCTAGAGCACAGTGCTGATACCAGAGGGATGTTTCAGTCGCTGCAGAGCAGTGCTCGCACAGAGCTGAGACCTTTCCTTCTCCTGGTGCTGCCCAGCCAGCGAGGAGGCTGGGGGTGCCCCAGGAGCTGGGAGGGGACACGGCCAGGACAGCTGGCCCAGGCTGCCCAAAGGGATGTCCCACTCCAGGGTGGCATTGTGCCTGCCAGGTTAAACCACAACAGACCCAAGGTCACACCATCTTTCTGAGGGATATGACAAGAGTAACAGGTGCAAGAATGCAATTTAAGATTTATTTTCAAATAAAAAACTTAGCACTAGAGCAGATCTTTATCATATATCAATGTAATTTTATTAACTGGAGTTTATTCTACATCCGTACAAACCCACCTGAAAATGTATTTTTAGGATTACACTTTCCACACTTAGAGAGAAACAGATCTATGTGGGCAAAACTTTTCTTGTATGTTCAGACACAGCCCACAGTGTACTGCACCTCATTTGCAGGAGTAAAAATGTTTCAACTGGTTCACAGGGTGTGGTTGTCTTAATGTTCAAAGCGAAGTAATTCTGGAAAATCTGCCTAGAGTTAACAACAGGTGATTAGATAAACAACTAACCAAGGACCTAAATCTTGTGGCAAGATTGAGAAAAAGCTTTTCGTATCGTCGCTTGGGTTTTCTGTTTCTGTGTGGGCTGAAAATACTTTGGGAATAATTTAAAACAACTATGCCGTACTTCCAGTCCCAGCAGCATCTGAGAATAGAGGACCAAACTTTAAAAGTAACAATTAACAAAAGTCTAAGCATTTCTATAAAGTCTGTTTTGCATCAGTTATTTTTTTGAAATGAACATCTGAGGCAGAAAGCTCTCTTTTGGGAAAGCCTGCTCTCACATTTCTTTTCTTGGAATGATCTGACTTCCCCCAGAGAAATGATAAAAATATCCATAAACAAACATAAAGTTTTCATAAGTTTTTCTAGCTGTGTGTCTTTGTTTGGTTAAAATATTCTTAATCTCTTAACTGTGATCTTGTGTCGCTTTGTATGCTGCACAAGTACTCTTCCGACCTTGTAAATTGAGTTTTAGATGTACGCTTATCTACAACCCTCATTTGTAATGCCAGAGGCAATTTAATTGTTCAATACTTCCATTAGTCTGCTATTGACCAGTTCCTTTTCTTCCCCGCTGTGTGGAGAAAGGTATATTTCCTTTTGCTATTTACTATTTAACAAAACTCTCTCACTGTTTCTTTGGCATTTTGATGATATTTGATTCTAATCTTGCCTAGTGGCACTTCAAGCAACACTTTTCTTTAACATTTTATTTAAAGCAACCTTCCAAGCAGTTTTACCTGGCCTGGCAAGTTCTTTTACTCTGGTCCCTCAGTAACCCACTTCTCCTTGCCTCCCTCCCAGCACCTATTAAACTGAATGCTGGGCTGGGCCGGGGGAAGCTTTCCTCAGGTAGCTGAAGGCATTCATTAGCTGATATTAGTTAATGAGCAATGGCATGCCCTCTGTGGCTGATCTCCAGCCTATACTGGGAAGCAGAGCACCCTAACAGACTGCGGGTGTCGGTAGCCACGACTTTGGGATCCCCAAACTCTCAGAGCAAAGTCTGCCGCGGCTGTGCACCGAAGCAGGGCCATCAGAGCCAGGTAAGAGAGCAGCTGTGGGAAGGCCCTGACCTGCCTTATCCCAGCCAGCGGCTGTTACACAAGATCCCTACCATACACTAATTTAAAATACAGTTGATAAATTTTTATACAGGCCTAAGGTTGTTTTCATGGCATAATGCCCCCCTGGAGCAGGTGCTCCCCACAGGCTGGGCATTTCAGGTGCCTGTCCCCTTCCCTCTGTGTGCTCTCTCTGGTGACAGTGGCAAGGGGCAGAGGTGTCCCTGAGGACCTGGTATCTCCCAAGGGAGGAGACATGCTTCTGGCTGAGGGCTCTGGCAGGACTGGGCAGGCTGAAAGGAGTGCTATGATTTAGGGAGAAGGGAGAGCTGAGCTCGCTAGCAAGGCTCGCTAGTGGGCTTACTGCCGTGTTCTGTGTTTTCTCACTTCCCCCAGCCTGCGCAGAACTGGACCAAAAGTCACTGGAAGTGGCAACAAACCACTTGGAAATGCTGTTGATCTATGCTTAGTTTCTGGCTTTTGTCCATGCTTCCCTGCAATTAACATCTGCCCATGAGGTTTGTTTGCATGGATTTCTTCTCTTTCCTCCTGTGCTTCATGGTTCAGCATAAGAAAGGCAGGCAGACACACAGAGCTGTGGTTCACCAACCCACAAATGTGTTCTGGGGTGCTGAGCATCCCTTCTGCCAGCGTCTGTCACGTGCCAGCTAACAGAAGAAACAACAACTTCTCCTGCTGCCATTACTGACCAAGCTACTGCCTGGTGCCCCTCATCAGGAAAAAAACCTTTGCAACCAGGGTCCACGTCATGCTACAACAGCTTTGGTGGAAGTCATGGGGTAGACATCTGGAAAGAGCCCTGCCGCATCTCATTTGTGTACCAGCCATGGCTGGCAGTAACAGGGACTGAGCATTTAGCAGGAAAAGGGGAAATTGGAGAGCAAGGTCTAAAGCAGCAGGAGGCTCAGAGAAGAGACACCAGCACACGGCCCTTTTGCCACGGCTCTGCCTGCAGTGACACAAGCAAGTTTTGGGACAAGTTCTTCTTTGTTCAGGGAAGCTGTGTGTCCTGTGTGAGACACGGCCATTCCCTGCCCCAAGTCACAGGACTGATACTGCCACCCCTCCACCTCTCTGCAGAGCCCCATTGCAGCAAAGTGACATTGGAATAGTCTCCAAGAAACTGAGTGCTTGGTGGTCACTGGAGCCCCAGGGGGGTGGGACTGGAAATACTTCTATGCCCCAGGCACTTTGCAGCTGATGGCAGCCAGCTGGATGGGTTACAGCCATGCAGTCCTCAGCATTTCCAGTCCCTAAAGCAAGTGACCTTCTCCCAGCAGCAGCTTGCGTGAATGGGGAGGTTTTAATGGTACCCAGAGCAAAAGTGGGATGTCCTTCACTTCTCGTGTTTTTCAGTGCCTCAGCCCCTCTGCCATGTCATGGGATTGCTCAGGGCTCCTCTCGTTTCTATCATCCTGAGCTGAGGAATTTCTCCCCTTGTCCTGGGCAGAGCACGTTTGGCTGGATGTGATGTAGAGGGAGGGGTGCTATGGGGCTAAGGCAGTGAAACATTCATGCACCCAAGCAAAAAATAAAAATAAAAATCATCTGAGGTTGTTCTTGGGATGCTGCAGAGTCCTGAGCAGTCTGGGGGCACTGCCCAGCACCCTAACTTTGTCCCTGTCCACCCTAGGTCCCTTTGACCTTACTATAGCAATATCAGTGATTTACCCACGAGGGCTGCATCACCACTGATAGGACAGGGCTATTCCCAGCTCCAGAATACCTATCTACTTTTTGCTTACCTAACTGGGCTTTCTTTTAGCTCTCCAGATCCAGTGTCTTCCCTGGCACTTCAAACTGGACCCTTCTCCTTTCTCCCAGTCTGCTGGGGTCTGCTGACCAGCAGCTTTTCCTGGACACTGCAGCCGTGTGCTGCAAAGTTGCAGTCATTCAATAACCCTGGTGTTAAATGGATTTTGAAGATTTAATTGTGAGGAGCATTTGGTCTTAAAACCTTAAATTTTGAAGGTAAAAATGATACCTTTAGACTGAACAAATCTCAACCGCATTTCCTGAAATCAATACCAAGATCAATGTCTGTAACCTGCTGTGGGACAGCAATGATAGCTCAGAAGTGTAATGTACTCTGAAATATTTATCTAAATAATTGTGGATGAGTAAACAACTTGCTGATCACCTTCTAAGCTTTTCAAGCACTGAAGAGAATTTACAAGTACCGCTTTTTGAAGATTTGCCATTAAACTGCAGATTTGAGCTCTGACCTTGGGATTATGACTTATTAATGCTTTCCATCAGTCACAACACCTCAGGAATACTTTGTGTGGGTTAGCTACGATTATGATAATTTACAAAACTAAATGAAACTCTTAAATTCTGAATACAGCATTTATTTGCATCAAATACATACCTCTCTTAAAGCATGCTAGTTTTTACATGAAGCCTGCAGAGTGGGTGTATCTTTTTTTCCTAATGCCTGAAAATGGTGAAATCCACAAAATAAAAATAAAAAACAATAAAAATCGGATGAAGTCATTAGCAGCATTACATGGCTGACCCCCTAAACAAAATTGGTGGCAAGAGACCCCCTGTAAAAGGGTGGCTGCCACTGCCAGGGGAGGTCTGGGTTTGGCACAGGCAGGACTTCCTATCCCTGGCTAACTCCACCTGATGCCCTGCTGGCTCATTGATGCAGCACAAGAAAGCTCTGCTGCACAAAACTGTCCATCCTGCCTGAAATTAAGAATCAACAGGAAGATTATGTGAGGAAGAAATCACAGCTGCAACTGAGATAGGGAATTCTTACCTATGGGACAAAAGTAATAAGCACAGGATAAAACCCAGGTGTGAAAATAGCAAAATAATAAATATCAGATTGGCAAATACAAAAGAATACTGTGTAGAGCCTTCCCTGCAGGGTCATTTGACTACTCCTTTGCTGCAAGATTCAAGTGATCTGCTCCGAACTGAGCATCCATGGCAGAACAAAAAAGAGGAGTTGTTCACGCAGATGCCACCCAGCTGTCAGGCAACATGGAGTACTTTATAAAGGAGGGACTTGGGACTGACTTGGGACTTCCATTTTGCAGCTTTTTTAATGCATTCCGTGCATTTCAGGAGCAGAGCTTCACAGTGCTGACTGGGGGCATAGTGCAGAGCAAAGTGTCACTGGGCTGTCTCTTCTCTCAGTTACTGCACTGTAAATAGCATCCACTTACTCCTTCCCAGACATCTCTCACCACTCAGGTGGGAGCTGGTGGTGAGAGACACTGCCCTTTCAATCCCTTGCCCCCTCTCTTTTGGAAACATGAATTTTTATCCTCTTTAGAAGACACATCTCGGTGCTTTCACCGGTGACACCAGCCCCTTCCCTCCCTCACCAACCTCCTACAGCGTGACCACATTTTCAGAGCAAGCAACCAAGAAAACAAATGCATTAATGGCTCTCAGCTCAAAGGAAAGCTCTGCAGGAGGAGCGATGCTATGAAAGGGCAGGTTGCAGAAGGTGGCCTGCAGGGTTATGCAGGCTGAACATGAGGCTCATTTCTGGAGCCTCTCCTCGCTCTCCCTTGTGGCGGTGCCTGCCCAGTCCATGCCAGAGAGCTCTGTATGGGGTGTGAGGTGGGGCAGGGGCGAAGGTCCCACTCTGTACAAACCCTGCAAGGAAGGTTTCCCCCTCACTGAGGTATTTCCCCTTCACTTGTTCAGGTCAGGCTGCTTGGCTTGACAACCTACTTTTTAGCTAAGTACCACGTTTTAACTGCAAGGTTCCCAAATCTGCAGATGGAGTGTATTCTTAGTTCTCACCAGACCTTCCCACGTAGAAAGTAATTTGTATTTCAATCAGGGTAGCAAATGTAGCGTATGTGCAACAAAGCTACTGGAGGCAGGGCTGAGGAAACATAAATGAGCTTCATTTCTGCTGCTTTCAAGTCGCTTCTGTACAATCTCTTCAGTTCTTATTTACTGTAATCAACATCCATCTGATAGCAATTTGTAGGTAATTGTGCGCTACAGTTTGTTCAATATTCACAGCAAAACTGCATCTCTGAAACCTGGAGTAAAACCCTGCAAGGGCTAGAGCTCCGGACAGGAGATGAAAAGGTCTCAGCACAGGACGCTCATTGTTCTGCTCTAGAGAAAGGCACGGAGGCAGAACACACGGGCACCAGGGGCTCAAAGCAGCTTTTTACGCCAAGATTACTCCAAAGACAAAGCAGATCAAGTGCTGGTGCTCTTCCCTCCATGAGGGCTGTCTCAGGCTGAGTCATAGGGTTTCAGCATGGCTGCATACAGCTGGAGAATGTTGCAGAGTTTTTCTGCTGAAAGATTTTATTCCTGGTGGCAGCACCTGAGCGTGGCAGAGTTTGAGCTCCACAGCGATAAAGTCAACAAAGTCACCTGTGTCCTTCCACATGTGGCTTCTCTCTGATTGTGCTTCAATAGCTCATTAACCTTGGTTCAACTGTTCTCATGGCACAGCCCTTTCTGAACTGATAGGGGCCTTCCTTGGAACAGGAATGCTGTATTTATGTTTGTAAAGTGCCGTGTAAATTTATAGCACTGCCTAAGTGATGACCCATAATAAACATACCAAAGGTCGGCCCAGCTGCCAGCCTCAGCATGGCTGCAAGCGATAAGCCTGGCATGAAAAAGCTGTTTGTGTTGCACAGAGATAACATAATCCTCTCAGGTAAACCCACTGAGATGCTATCCTCGGAAGAAGATGGAGCAGGCAGCATGAAGCACAGCCACGGATAGGCACTAAGCAGCACGGGCACATTTTAGGTAGTAGCTGCAATTCAAAAGGACCTTTTCCCTGCAGCGGTTGTCATTGCTGAAAATGGTAATGGACTGAACTGGTTTAAGATCTCGGGGCAGGCTGTGATCCAATTGTCCTCTACCTCCATATAAAAGGTACTTAATTTCTGTGCAGAGTCTTTATCCTGGAGCACAGGCCTTCCTTTGCATTTAGATGACTGGGGAGAGCGCTCTTTGTGATAAGCCTGGAGCAAGTCTGATTTAATTTTGAACAAACCTTTATTATCAGACAGATCAGCTACTGCCTCTGCCCCGGTCTGGTGAAAGGGCTCTTTTGCTTTGCAGCCAGTAATATTTTAAAGCTTCTTTAGCACCCCAAATACCTAGATCCTTGCATAAACAAACCAACAAAGCTGGCTTGTGTGAAGTCAAATTCTCCACGGAGATCTGCACACTCTGCAGCTGAGAAGTGTGTGTGAAAGCTGCTTTGGAATAGCTAAACCCATTTAAATCCATTAAAAGGCTTCACAATTAAATTTGCATGCAGCCAGAGCCTGTTCTGTCTCTCCCGGGTAGCAGTGGGCTCAGCAGCCTGGAGAAAACCAGGCCCAAGTCTCACTGCCTTGATCTCTGTCATCTTGGCCTCCACCACCTGGCTTGGTGAGAAAAACCTGGTTGTTCCAAGGGCCATTTTCCCACAAAAACAGCCTCCCCATGCTGAAGGCAGGGTGCAGATGGATGCCAGGGCTGCCTCAGAGGAGGCTCGCTGGCCACCCAGCAAGGGGAACCCGCAGGGTCTCTGGCTGCTCAAGATGAGCCCCCGGAAGCTGCAGGTTTGGGCTTGGTTGTGTCCTCCCTCTAGAGGTGGCAGGACCTGGGCGCCTTCAGTGAAGGGGGTCTTTTCCAGACAGGCTTTGGGAAGTGGGCACTGTTGCTGAAGCAGCTTGGTGACAGGGAAAATGCAAAGCAGGCAAAGTGCAAAGGAGAGAACAGGCCAGATGCTGGCTGTCACAGCACCTTCGGCAACCACTGCTCCTCATTAAAGGGCTAATGATGCCAGGGGGTCATGTGGCAGCTCTGCTGTAACAGGCAGAGCAGAAACATTTGCTCTGCTGTGCAGATTTAGGGTGTCATCTCTCTATGGGTGCAGGGAACCCTTAGAGAAATGGATGGATAAATTGCTGAGGGTTTGTGTGTCAGGGTTAGGAAAAGCACATCTTCCCGCAGCCACACAGAAATCCTGGGGATGGTTAAGCGGGCGTTTCTGTCTGCTTTCATATACAGGCCAGTGCCGTGTGTAACAGCAGCTGTGTGTTCCCAAAACATTTCCTTGCAATTAGGTTGCAGGGAGACAAAATCAGCCAGCCCAGCTCGCTTCTCCCTTCCTCTGCTGCAGCCTCGGGGAGCTGCGATGTGCTGACACCAGCCGCAGCAGAGATGAGCGCCTGAGGCTTTAATCGGTTTCTAATTGAACCTTGCTGCCTAACTCCTGGAGCAGGGCAGGGACACCCTCCTTTCCTGAAAGTCATTCAGGGGGATGCTATTTTTATTTTAATCTTTTTCCTGGCTGTTAGGAGCATATTCATAGTACGTTATTCTGGGTTTCATTCAGGAAGGAAACGTTAAACACTTTTAGTCTGAACAAGGCTAATGAGTAAGGAAAGCTCATTGACACAGTCTGCATTCAACAAAATCCGTGAATTTTAAAAGCTTTTTTCACAAGATCAAAATGCAACTATGCTTTCTTTCTTTTCCTTCCTTCCTTCCTTCCTTCCTTCCTTCCTTCCTTCCTTCCTTCCTTC
>NC_048895.1:60887500-60893518 GCF_011077185.1 Oxyura jamaicensis | reverse complement strand
TTCCTTCCTTCCTTCCTTCCTTCCTTCCTTCCTTCCTTCCTTCCTTCTCCTTTTTCCCCCTGTATTGCATGCCCTGCTGCTCCACGTATCTGCAAGCAGACGTATTTCTGGCTGTTAAATGCCTGGTATACTGACGACTCATGCAGCAAAATACTGTTTGTGCTTTGTGGAGTAAGCTTTTCTTATCCTGGTGGGTTCAGCTCTCTCCCACCACTCTCAGCTGGTTTGGACTTCCAGCAGAAAGACTGGCTGCAAGGTGATTGATGAGGAGGAACACGGCTGGGAGCTGGGCACTAGCAGCTGGCAGCCCTGGGTGAGCTGAGAGCACCTAGAGGGAAGGAGAAGCAAAACTTCTGACTACACATGGCCTCAATGGCTTAGTTCATTGCAGGTGCTAAAGGCTGGCTCTTGTTCCACTGGAAAAAAATAGACCTTAGCTGACTTTAGGTATGACCAGCTCAGATGTTTGGTATTCTTTTTCCCACTGTAGAAGGCAATAATATGCATCTTTGCCTTTTTAGTCACTTCTGTGTTTTCAAATAGTCTTAAGAGAGCCTTCAAAAGCTTTTTCTTTCACCAGGATCAGCAATAGTTTGGTTTTAAATTCCTGCAGTAGAATTATTATAATGCTGGAGCTTGTTCATTCACACATTTTAAAGTGCAGACTGCTGAGGAACAAAGATTTGGTGGTGGAGGTGTTAAAATTCTTCCAATAAACTAGAGAAATGAATATTAATCCTCCAGCTGCTCAGCAATGTTGTCAGAACATGCGGATTTAGCAGAAGAGAGCGAAGATGCTTGTGCTTGCAAGTGGATTTGCAGCATTGCTCCTTCAAATTCTTCAGGCATGAATACATTACATGTCTAATGAAGTGGCAATTACAAACGAAACAGTCCTGATTAGTCCCTTTGGCAACAAGGGTATTTCTAGATGACTTTCATACCACCTTTTGCAGATCCCACTGAAATTCAAGGTGAATTTCTTGCAGTTTTACCACGAGCCAGAAAGGAGTGAACATTCAGTCCCGACTGCTGCAGGGATGAATCCTGTGCACAGGTCTCTGAGAGGCTGCATTGCCTCTCGAGAGGCAATAAAGCCGTCACTGCGGACACAATTTGTGGAATATATTGCCAAAATGATGTGAAAAATACTCCTAGGCTTTACAAATGGATACCCTAGAGCTTTCAACTGGGATGGGGAGGAGTCGATTTACACTTCAAAAACTGAAGTCTGCCCTTGGATATATTTGCCCAGCTCCTTCAGAAGTTAATAAGGACCGTGAAATTTAAGGAGATATAATTTAGCTTAACTGTGTCTTAGTAACTACACTATCTATATGGCTAATCCTTTTTATTCTGCTGATTTTACAACTTCCACAACCCGGTTTTTCAAAAGAGTTTCTGAATGTTCAAGCTGAGCTATCTTAAGAAGAATAGGCAGCCTGGAAGCGTCTCTGAAAGTTTCTTAAAAGAATAAATTAGATGCCAACAAAATAAACAATCCCCAAATCTCCAGCTTCTTCTGAGACTAGGACTAGGGTTTATATATCCAAAAGCTTTTTTTTTTTTTTTTTTTCCAGCTAAGCTACTTCATTCAATAACAGATTAACTCTACCTAAAAACCTTGTCTTATCAACACGTCTAAGAGTAAGCTATGTTTTATTATTTTTTTGATCACATTTTACTCTAAAATGCTCCAGATTCTAAGTCGTCATTTTTATTCTCTGAAGTGAAATGTAAGGAAGGTATTATCTTTTTTTTTTTTTTTTTTTTTTTTCCTTTCTTTTTTTTAAACAAAACAAAACAAACAAACAAAAACCCAATATTTTGACTGAAAACAAAAACCCTTTCCTTGTTAGTTGACTGGAAAGATTCTTAACATCAACAAAAATCTAAAATAAGCTCAGATCAATAAAAAGAGCAATGGAACATGATGACTAAAGTTTCTGTTTGTTTTTTTCATTTCAGCCCTCTCCATACAACGAAGTAATGTGGGGCAGGTATCAGATACTCCTAAACTCCTGGAAACATGTGTCAGGTTGTGCCCAGCTGTAAAACAGGGAGATTTTTTTTTTTTTTTTCCCTACAGACATTAATATCAGTGCAGGATTTTCTAAAGCAGCAGCAGGTCTAACCTCATTAAAAACAATTATGGGTTCTGCTTTAACCAGTTTGTCTCAAGACAATTGTGCTGCCTTACATCGGCATACTAAATATACCGAGGTCGGTTTAGCTTTGTCTACAGTAATTAAATAGAAAAGTCCATACAAAAAGAAATGGATTTGATGATCTGACGTAAACTGGGAGTGCAGGCACATGCCAAGGCATGGCATTCACTTGCTTTGTCCTGCCTTGTTCTTGAGACAGGCGTATGTGACACTGACATGGGCACTATGGAGGCTTCTGTAACTCATGGAGACATTACAAAACCAGGGGCAGAAACAGGAACATGAACTCTTTCCTTTAAACAGATTAGATCAGAGAAAACACTTTAAAGCAACTTTTGGTGTCATTTTCTTTTAGATTTTTTTTTTTTTTTTTTTACCACAATGATTATGTACCATTCATTCCTCTTCCTTCCCCTCTGCCCTTCTCCACCTTGTTTTTTGGGGGTTTGAAAAGCTGCTGCTGCCACAGACCTTGCAGAACAACTCTGAAGGCCTTCCAGATGGCATGGGAAACAAAGGAAAGCCTCAAGGCATAGTTTGAAAAGTCTTTTAGGAAATAGAAGTGCTTGGATGCTTGAGCAACCTTCCTGGCTGCTGGTCTCTGCTGCTGGCTGCACCTTCCCATTCATATTTGCCGGAAGCTGAGTCGACATTGCTGGGCTTTGGCATCTCTTTTCCTTTTCACGTGAGGACCATCACTGTGACTGTGTGCCTATGTCCTCTCACACAACAGCTGTCTCCTCTTAGAAACTGTGTGATGCTGGGGATCACAGCAAGATTTTGAGTATGGCTCTGATGGACTTCGCCTTGCACCACTTTAACACCTAAGACAGGTGAATGTGATGGCAACGATGAGGTTAGAATTCGTGGATTAGAAATAAAATAGTCGATTTTCAGCATCTCTACTTCTAAACAAACTCTAGTCATTTGCTTGCTATATTCCAGGGCATTCAGAAAATGTGCAATAAAGAAAAATAGATGATATTTCAGGATATTAAACCTGTATGAAAGCAAATGCTTCAATTACAGGAGCATAACAGGACAAGAAAGCTTCCGTCCCCAACCCCAACAAGTTTTTAGGCAGGTTGGACATCACTCTTGATGATGAGTGAGAAATGTTACCACCAAAGTGCAGATGAGTAGGTGCAGCATGTACTTCTGAAAATGTCTGAGATGGGAAAAATGCTTCTCATAGATACAGAGATACCTGGTCATAGATCGTTTGAGTTTCAGAAGCAGCAACAAGCCCCCTGCTAGGTCTTGGCTTCCCGGGGCTCGTTCTTACATGTAGACCCAAAGCACGGTGCCTGCCCAGTGCAGCCTGCCGGGTCAGCCCATGGTCAGGCAATCGACTCACAGAGGTTTTCTCTGCACAAAGTCAATAGAAATTTTTCAGCTCTATAAAGTCCCTGAGGCTAATGGCACATATATTATTCTAAAAAGAGGAACAATACAGGTGGGTTGAAATATATAGGGAGTGTAATACGGCCTTTGGCGTATAACGAATAAGCACATCAGGAGTCCAGCATTAACCTGGTGGGACATGGTGCTACTGGCCTGTAGCCATCCCATGAACTGTCACTAGTAACACAGAAGGAAAATAATGACATTTGTGGTCAAAACCAATGAGAGAAGTCTAGTCAGTTCACATCTATCGCTTAATTAGCTGTAGTAAATTTGTTGATTTTCCCCTAAGAAAATATTTTTCTAGTAAATTGAAAAGCTGAGCCCACTGATTTCCTAGGATCACAGAATGGCTGAGGCTGGAAGGGCCCTCTGGAGGCCATCTGCTTCAACCCCCAGCTCAAGCAGGGACACCCAGAGCAGGGTGCCCATGACCACGTCCAGGTGGCTTCTGAAGGTCTCCAAGGAGGAGGCTCCACAGCTCCTTTGGGATTTGCTGTTGTCTTAGCAAAATACTAGTCCACATACACTTAGGCTAGTATAATAGTACCCACTATTGCATCTCAGTGAAGAGCCATAAAATACATATATAAAAAAATGTGAACAAAAGCTTATCCTCTTAGTGGAAAGCACAGTGCGGAATACGACTTTTAAGAAAGCCGTACTGTGAAGTTTTCCTTTTAATTGTGTTGCTGACTGACAGCTCCTCCTGAAAGGGGGAGCCCTGTAACCTTCCAGGGTTCGCATCAGCATCTGTAACCATAGAGACCGTAACAATGTCTCCTTAAAAAATATTACCTATTATCTGTCTTTATCTCTTATCTATGAATTATCCTGAGCTATAGGATTATAGAACAATTTCAGGTGGAAGGAGCCCCTGGAGCAGCAAAACGTAGATCAGGTTGTTCAGTGTATAGTGTCTAGTCCAGTTGCAAATATCTACAAGAACAGACGGTGTTCAGCCTCTCTCAACAACAGGTTAACTGATGATCTGATTCTGAAGAGGACTAGGTAAAGTTTTGTATGGTCGCATACCATTTACCCTCAGCACCCCCAGCTGCACCCTGCCTGGTCCAATGGCCTTTTCTAGGCTCCTGCACCAGACAGAGTGGTTTCAGCCCACAGATTGAGTGCAAAGGGAGGGTGCTGCTGCCTGACATGGAAATGGGAAATGTTTTCCCAGGCCACGAGAAAACATGACATGGTTTTTGATTTCTTAATATCATAACCTACTCCTCCGCCTTGCTGGACTCCATGCTGCAGATCTGCAATGTCTATTCCAGCTTTGACCCTGATGTGATCCAACATGCTCTGGCTGGGAGGAATAGCTCCTCCTCTGAAACATGAGTAGCCTCTATTGCTGGCAATGTTTGGCAGCTGTAGGAAATAAATCTATTGTTCCTGCAGAATATTTGCTTCCTGAATAAAGTGAGTAAAGGCAATAGGTATCAGAAATCCCAATGTGCTTTAATAATCCCATGGCTCAAAAAGCCACCTGGATCTTGTGATTAAAATACAGATGAGCCTGGTGAATTAATGCTGTGGTTGTACAGCATTGCCTTTCAGCATTTAGCTTGACTGCTGGGTCTGGTGTATTTACAGTGGGTTAATCCCCAGTTTTACATATGAAACTGAATTCCCTGGGGCAGCGTGTGTGTGAGATTTTTTTTTAATGAGAGCTGCTGAATGTGATGAAAACACCCGGCTGCACCTACAGGCTGGGGAGACGCACAGGGCTCCTATTTACATCTCCAGGTGTGAGCAGCTTGCAGCCAGCACGGCCATCAGGGTCCTTGTTAGCTGGCATCCCTCACCATGCGTTATGAATGTAACAGTGGAAGATGCTTCAGTACATGCAAACCTTGTATTGACGCCTGACGCCTGTGTTGGTGTCTCCAGGATAATAAAGCTGGCTTCCCACAAGGGGAAAGCTGGACCTTGTCCAAGCCAGGCTCCAATAACATGGGAAATGGAAGCAAGGATAAGAGATATAAGAGAGAAAACAGGACTGAAAGCAGACTGTAGAAGACAGATCATCAGGTAGTTTAAATTCTGCTGGCACCATTGATGTTAATGGCTCATCAGGACATTTTCCTCCTCCAGACCCAGACAGCACAGAATATCTATTGCTTTACAGTAAGCTCTGGCTTAATACAGTCTAGATTCAATAACAGAGCTCAATGATAATGTGGAAGTGGAGTTAGAAGTTTTCTAGGAAAAAAAAAATAAAAAAAAAATCAATGGGCTTCATTTCCATACAGGCATATTCCATTTTAAGGCATAAGCCAGAGCAAAAAAGGAGAACAAGATGCAAGATATCCTTGTTTATCATTAACCCAATTACTCCTGGATGCACTGTTGAAAATGACCTTAGATCTTACATAGGATGTATGGAACACAGTTCAAGGGAAATAAACCTTCCAGATTATCACTGCCTGGTTCTCTC
>NC_048895.1:60833390-60887100 GCF_011077185.1 Oxyura jamaicensis | reverse complement strand
CCTTCAGAAAACAAAGCACAGAGATTTCTGGTGCTTTTGTCTCCACGTGTACTGCCACAGATATCCTGCTACTTTAAAAGACCCAGAGATTAGAGCTGTAATTTCAGGAGCACATCAGATGTTTCAAAATGCATCAGTCCGTGTGCCTGGCAGCATGAGGCAGTTGTCAAAGCCAAGATGTTGCCTGTGGGGCTACAAGTTGCTTTTTCCGCTTGCCTTTCTGACATCTGAATGGATGACCAGAAACTGGAATTTGGCACAAGGGAGCCAGAGCAATGGCTTTAGTGTAAGGAAAGGAGGCTTTTTGGTGCCTCAGTTTACTGTAGTTTAAGCTAGGAAAATCTTGCCACTTCACAGCTCTATTGCAAAAATTCAAGTATGTGATGTATTTGCACATTTCTGCATGTAAAATGCCATTGATAAGACATTTCTTCAAAGTATTCCCAGACAGTTTTCATCCCTTTTTTCTGATGACATGCCTCTGCATAATGGAAATGATAAAACATTCTTGAAAGCAGGGCATCCCCCACTGCGTAGTACCTGACTTGCTGGTTCAGGCAAATTCTGTGCACCTGAGGAATGAGCTGCCATTCAATCTGCTGTTTCTGTTTTCTCCCTCCTGAATTTTCAGTTTGCTCAGGGCACTTCAAGGTTATCTGCAGTCACACAAACAAGAAGCCGTGCTTTGCATCAGGAACCTCTGAGGCGCAACATTAAAAAAAAAATATATGAATAAGCCAATAAAAAGATGAAAAGAAAAGCCTTTAGAAAGGTCAATAAGCTGCTTTTAGGCAGCTAGGAGTAGAATTTTAACCATGATTATTTTTTTTTTCCCATGAATTATTAACGTCTGCCATAAAAATGCTATCAGCAGAGGACAAACAGGACATTCTGAGAGAATTTTGGATTTTGATATTTTCAGCTAGAAACCGGAAAGAAACACCCTTGATGCAGCAATTAAAATATGGCCAACCATAAAAGCTGTGAAACAGTTTTACTCTCTTACTGCTACCTCAAAATCCAGTAGATGTAGAAACTGAAACACGTCTGCTCCTTATGCACTAGTGACAAAGTTTATCATCTTACCACCATGACCAAGAAACGAAGATGCAGGGAATTAATTGTATTGCTTCATCATATAAATGTCTTCTCCTGAGAATGATTTTCTAAGATGCTGAAAGAATACACATCTGCCAGAGGGCAACAGGTTTTTTTTTATAAATTTATTTCCTGATGTAATTATTTCTGAGGTGTATATATATATATATATATATATATCTCCCATATTTCCCAGAAAATCATTTCAAAGCATGTTTTCTGAACCTCAGAATGAACTGTGGAGGTCCTGCCTGTCCCTGTTGTTTTCTAGTAGTCTGAGTGACACAGCCTTTACCTTCATCTTGGTACAGAAATTTCTTTGAAGAGGTCACGTACAGAGGACTTGCATGTTCTGTAATGTTTCCAGGTTTGCCTGACTCTAGGGCAAAATATGAATAGTTCTATGACTAATCTGGAGTAATTAAGGAAGGAGTGGGTCCTTGCTCCAGCACATGAAGGATTCTGACCCCCACAAATAACACCGTGAGTCTTCCCCTACCAGACGCTGCCCAGGAGCAGTCTGTTTTCCCAGCAATGCAGATTTCCTAGCTCCAAGTTAAAAAAAGCCCTAACCTAGCCTAAATAACACATTAAGGACCAGCAAGAAAGTGAGAAAACAAAAATATTGGCTTGCCAGCTCCTTTCCTCCTGTAAACTCAATTTTCTCCAAAATCCAGCACTGTCGTCAGTTCTCCAGGCTATTGATTTTCCAGCACGAACCAGTACCCTGCCCTTAAGCTCATCCAGGCAGAGAATTACACTTGAGAAGAGTGAAAAGATGGGCTGCAATTGAAGGCAGCTGCCTTCATAACCCCTCAGGTGCTGCAGACTTCAGTAAGCATAGGTATCAGATTTTAGAGGACCTGGACAGCTATGAGGAGTGCAGGTGTGGATAATTTGGTGAGGCCATTAGTCCCCTTTCCCCATGGGGTTCAGCCCTAAATTTGTGATCAGTTACAGCACCGCTCTTGAGGAGGATTCAGTCTGCAAAAGGGGAGAAAAAAGCTTCGTATCTACGCCGTGCCAGCCTTCTTCCTCTCTCATACTCCTGCATAATAAGGTCCCCAGCTGGGAGGCAGGAAGCTTTGGACTGCTTAACTCAGAGACCAGACAAAGCCCTAGCCCTAAGCTGAATGTCAGCCTACAGACCCACCCAAGGGCTCATGTCATGAACACCCTCAGTTAACCATCAGCCACATTCCTAGTGGCATTCAGAGTCATATGAAATTCATGAAAAAATCTGGGCTTTGTGCCATTATTTATAGCCCTGGTAGAAGCCATAACTTGGCACAAACTCTTCTGAGAAAGAAAAGCAAAGCCTTTGGCACCTAAATTATCTGCTTCCCACCAACCTCCAAGGCTGCCTCCTCCAGGGCCTGGTGGGCTGGGAGCAGCCCCAGGAGAGGTCTGAGGGAAACACCTTTACTGTCTCACAGAGGAGATAACTTTCGTTAGCTTTCCCATGAAGTATACTCAAGAAAATGCCCCTAAGAGCAAAGAGAAGGGTGCAAGCTGAGCCATGACCAGGAGTCTGGTCTGCCAGGGCTCTCTGAGGTTTGTGTTGGTGTTAGGGTTAGGATCAGGAGATGGACAGGTTGCAGAAGGCTCCAACGTGATCTAAAAAGAAAGCCAGTGTTGCTGAGAGCCAAGTGTTTGCTCTCCTTGCAGATCAGGGGCTGGTTCCCAGTCCAACCCTGCTGAGGGGTGCTGGGAGGACAACCAAAACCATTCCCTCTGAGGGCTGGAGGGATGGTGAGGGTATGTGCTTGTGCTAGCCTAGGCCTTTCGATTGCTTGATCTGGGAGGTCTCAGCAGGCTGTGGTTGAGCTATGGTGGCCTTAGGCTTACCGGAGGAAGTGGAAAGTGTTTCCAGAAGGGGGGGGGCTGCTTCTTCAGGATAAAGTGTACAATGAAGAGGTTTGGTATTTTGGGACCTAAAGGTTATTGTCTTAACACTAGTCATACAACAAGTCAAAAGAGTATACCTCACACTGTTCTGAATCAAATGCCTTTAGAATAAGTAGAGCTGATGGATATATCAAGTAGAAAAATAACACATCTGTGTTGTGCAAGCTGAACACACTGTGGATGTAATTAAAAGCTCAGCACCTGCTGCTTAAGTGATTGTGATACAAGCAGCATTAGACTGGTTAGCAGAGATGCCCATGGCAGGGGATTTCTAAAGGCGTTTGTTGTATTCTTGTCAGGAATAGCAACGGGAGTGGGACAACACGCTGAGTCGAGACAGAGCTGCGCCAAGTTGTGCTGGTGGGGAGGAGAAGGAGGCCAGATGCACACCCGTGGCCTCTTGTGGGGAAGGGCGAGAAATTGTTTTCAGGCAGAGGATGATGTCTACCCCAGTGGTCTACAAAGCACAAGGGATTTTGCAAGACAAGCCTTTGGAGTACAGGAAGAAAATAGAGCTTAGGGATATGGCTTAGTGGAAGATTTGTTAGCGTTAGGTCAGAGGTTGGACTCAGTGATTTTGGAGGTCTCTTCCAACCTAGACTATTCTGTGATTCTGTGAATACTTTTTATGCCACTAATAAATAAAATTTCAATAGCTTTTATTTTGCCTCTATCTCATCCTTTTTTAATATTTTCTTTTTCTGTTTTATAATATTGATAATATATGAGTACAGTGGTACATATATGTAACTCATAAGTAAATAAATACAAATATGTGGAGGATGCATGGACATATTTTTTTTTGCAGATAGGGGTGCACAATTAAAAAATTTTGGACACAACTGGCCTAAACTGCCCACCAAAAATTTCTAGGGAAGAGAGGTCTTAAAATCCTACAGGAACGTACATAACATCAGCCCTGCACTAGAAGCTTATGTGAGACTGAAACTCATGTCCTCACTGGGGCCCTGCCATTCTGTTTCCAGTCAAGGTATCACCTTCTGTTTCATTGCATGTGGAAGTTTGCAAATGACCTAAATTAAGGGTGCTGTTTTGTGCTGGGTTCAACTGCCCTGTAAGGCTTTCCCCCCTCTGTGGTGTGGGCACAGGTCAGAGCTCCTGGCTGGCTGCTCTGCCTCCTCACCCACAGGAACAGCCCTGGCAGCAAACACAAATTGTGAGGCCCCTGTGATGGCATGAGCAGCTTCTATATTTTACAGCAAATGTTACATAAATAGGCATGTGAGCTGCTGCAGGTGAGTCCATGATATCCATAATTGGCTCTGCAGTGGGTCATTAAATGTGTGATTTACACCCCCTGAAAACTGCAGCAGGTGCTGGAAAGGGACTCTGTCTCTGGGCGAGGAATGCAGGAAAAACAAAACTAACAACAAATGCCACACATCAAAACTTGAAAGACACTTGAGGGAACTTCTAGATAGCACCTGAGATTAAAAATTGATGAATGCCTCACCAGGGGGAGCAGAGGCCATTTTTAGCTGGGGGACTGATGCTCTTGCTGCAGGAGCTGCAGGGAGGAAAGCTCAGCTGCTGGGAGTGCCTCCGTGGATCAGTGAGGCACGGTCAGAGCCTTCTCAAATCCACAGTGGCAGTGGAAAAACAACCAATTCGGTTTTGTTTGTACAGATGACGATAGCAGTAGGGCTCTGTTTTGAAGTGCTGCTTGCAGTGTTGCAGCATTTTGTCTTGCTGGTCCTTCCAGCACTGTTAATAATTCCTCCACCTTTTCCTATGGTGATATCGAAGGGATCCATTTAGGGGTCTGTGGTGTGTCAGTCTGTGTCAGTCATTCTCTCCCAAATGAGAAAAACTAACCACAGACTTTTTTTTTTTTTTTTTTTTTTCCTCTTTCACACCCGTCAGCCCAATATTTATGTCTCTGTGAAATACATTTTCACACTCTTTCTGATGAAAGCTCTTCATTTTTCTGCTTTTCAGGTGCAAAAAAACCTGAGTGCCATTCCAGCAACTTCAGTGAAATCAAGCAAGCTATCACTAGTTCAAGAGCTACTCTCGTGTATTTTTCACTCCACGTTGCACTCCTCAACTGCTGCTGTCACACACACATTTCATTTATAATTTTCATTTATAATCTGATTTTGCTAACAGATGAATCTCCACATGGAAATTCAATCTACTCCTCTCTAATTCCCCCTTTCCCAGCAGGAAAAAAAAAAAAAAGCAGATGAACTTCAGTGACTGATTTATGCATCTTATTCTCTCTATGGAGCCAGAAAGCAGTAGTCACATTTGAGAAGCTCTCAAGTTGATGCAGGAGAATCAAAAATGTGTTGCCCAACTTCATAGGACTTAAATCTTTAGTTACAATATTAAATTTGAGAAAGAAACAGTTTTTACCTAGCTTTCTTATGTTCATAATAGAAGCCACAGAAACATCTCTCAGTCCTGTCTAGAAAAATTAAATTAAGGCTTTTCAGTGGAAGTAGATGATGCTTACAGAACAAAAATAGACTGTTTCTAGTCAGCGGGATTAAAGGAAAGAAAAGATCAGCAAGAATGAAGTTTCATTGCAGAGTTATCTCTATCTAGGCAGCAGAATGCAATTTCCTTAAACTAAAGATAAATTTCTCTTCTCATCAATGTCTTGCAGGTCAAAGACCCATTTTGAAATTCCCTTGTCTTTTCTTTCTTTCCCTTAATTCCCTCACTGCCTACTCATCTGTGCTTCATTTGAGAACCCAAGAACAGCAAAGTGCAGAAAAAAAATGACTCTGATTTTATAGTATTTTTGGTTGTCTATATAACAATGCATTTTGCAGGAGCAAAGGTAACAGAGGAGAGGGCGGTAGGAAATGTCCCTTGACAGCACTACCTATTGCAAGCCACTCTCTGAAAGGGTGTTATTGTCCCCTGGTCACTTAAAATCAAAACGTGATCAGGATTTTGTTAAAAAAGTTGGTCCTGTAGACCTTGCTACCTTCTCCTGACTATTCTTAATGCCTCCTTTGCACCACCACTGCCTTTAGCCAGGAAAGAGCTAAAAATTGAAAAGTTAGAAAAGTGAAGATTAGCTTTGAGCCAGACAAATTATGTGATCCAGCTCATTGCTGGCCATGTGAATGCTGGCACCTGCTTGAGCGGCAACAACATGAAGCCTGTGGCAGACTGAAAGGTGAGTGAAGGAGGATAAAGACACCTCTTCTGACAGTAGCCCAACCTTAAATCAGCTTCAAGAGATTTCAGATCAGAAAATTCAGCCAAGCAATGTGAGAGCAGTCAGGGAGCTTCCCCATTAAAGCCGTGGCTTGTGCTGGGTTATTTTCTGTACAGCACAGTGTAATGGGTGTCTGAGCTGACCCCGGCAATTACTTGTCCTTAATATAGTATGAGAAGAAAGCATCATTATGAAATGCTGAAGCTGTAAAATAGTGCCACTGGTTTCTTTACTCTTTGATTCAAAATCTCGAGACTTTGAAATGTAAAAGTTGAAGAGTAAAATCCCAGATCTCTTGCAGTCTTTGGAAGTACCAAGACAGAGTACGGTTTCTACCCTTGCTTGTTGTTGTATTGTGGACATGTGTATTCCAAGGTTTGAACCCCGTGGGTTCTCAAAAATGTACTCAGATTAACCAAAAACACTGAAGAAGCTGTAAGAGGTGAAGTATTTCTCCCAAAGGTAAAACTGCAGGAAGAACTTGTGGCAAAGCAAGCTGCTGCTGGCTCCCTTCCCCTTGCAGAGCAGCCGTCCAACATGGGTTGTTCTCCCCTAGCAGCAAGATGTAGCATCCTCTGCTGCTCTGCAGGGGATCCTCAGGATGCCCTGGCACTCTCTGCATTATTTACCAATATGATTGTTGTTGTTGTTGTTATCATTTATTATTTCTATTACTGTTACTCTTATTATGACAATGATGTATTTTTCATGCCTAAGTTATTAAATAGTATCTTTGCCAACAATTGAAATTCCATACCAAAGTTCAAAAGAACAGACAGGAGGTAATTGTTTTTACTTTTCTGTAATATGAACAACAACAACAATAAACTCAGGTTTTATTTATTCCTTCAAAACCAATATGGTTATTTAGGCTATTCAAGCACATGCACACACACACACAAAACCAAAAAAAAAACACAACAAACAACCATAGGCCAAAGACTGGTACTTTTGCTTTGGGAACATGTAAAATAAGGATTTGTTTGATGGAAAATGTTTGTAGAATACCTATAGTGGGTGCATACTTAGTATCTTAGAAACTAATTGTACTTATTCTCCCCCAGAACAATATACATGTGGACAAATGTCTAAATATATAAAATGTTAACTGTAGTGTGTACAGTTACCTCTGTGGACAGCAATCTAAGAGAAATACCTATGAACAGAACATAATGAATAACATATATTCTGAATTTATTTATTCTAAATCTATTCATCCACATGGGTTGCTAACTAAATAACTTATTTAGTTCATATACTCTTGGCTTGTCAAGCTGGCATGTTTTTCAACTAAATTAATAGCAAAGTTTATGGGCTCTGCTTCATTAATCTATTTAGAGATGGTACTTAGCACCAAAGGAAGGGGAAAAAGAGAAAATCATCCAAACAACATGGAAAGCTGGCTATTTCTGAGACCCTGTGTGTTTGCTTACAGCTCAGGGCAGCCACCATGCAGCCTCCAAACCCAGCTCCATGCAGCCGAGCAAGGAGCTGACTGTCTGCCTGCCCTACCTATGCAGTCAGCAGGCAGTGCCAGCCCTTTCACTCGCATGACTTTCCATCCTCCCACCGCCTCTGCTGGAGCCATGAGCTGGGTTAATGCCACCACATTTTTTGCCACCGCATGTTTTTGCACATCTCTCTCCACCATGGGAGGGGGCAGAGCTGCCTGGGATGAGGTGCGGCACCACAGCTCGGGAAGAGCAGGTGAGCAGCACTCACAAGGGCTGGGGAGATCATGGGGAGCTTCACTCTCTTGGACTGATGCATGGCACATCTCACGGACCATGCTCCCTGGGAGCCCTCCAGATAGGAAGGGAAAGCTCGTTTTGCTATCACTCATGTTACATTTAATACTGAAGTAATTAAAGGAAATGAATTTGGAAAAGCAAACCGTTACAGTAATAAAAGTTCAGGAGAATAATTAGACACTTTTTATACTAATGAAGACTGGTGGGGGGAGTCATTTGCATTTACCAGCAATTTAAAAATATTAATAATATTGTATTGTGATTTATATTTAGCACCAAATTTCTGCATATACACACAATTTTTACTCAGTGCTTGTAATGAAATTCCAACAAGGTTATCTAGGGCTTTCCATGCATATTCAGCTGTGATTGACTCACCGCTCCTGGGAGTCTAGAAAAAAACACATGCATGGCAGTTTTCTTAGCTCCCCACTTAAAGCACAGTTAGACTCCTCTGCACGTTTGTATCAGTGTGATTGAAGATGAATGCAAAAAAAAGCTTTATTCTTACTCTAGATCTCACCACTATAAAGACACCACACTCGTGTTCTGCAATGAAAGGGAAGACAACATGACACATTTGTAGGTTAAACTCTAAGCAACAAGCATGTTTGATACAGGTTTATGCATAACAGTTGTAAATTCTGTTTTATCCCTGTTAATTTTTTTTCTCTGCTGTTGACTAAATAATAAATCCCAATTGTGTACGTGAATCCGTAAATTCTGACAGGATTTGCTAAGAGTGGTATAGCTACTGAGTTTGCAAGCTGAAAAGCAACCCCTTTATGCTGGGTAGCTTAATCCCCACTAAGGCCTCCTCCCCAAAGCCCTTCTGAGGCCCATTGCAGACATTATTGCTTGAGTTAAGGAATTCTCCCAAGGCCACAAAGCTTATCAGAAGCAAACTCAGGCAAAGAACTGAGTGTCCTGGTCCCATCCCCTATTAACACACCCCCGGGGCAGAAACAGATGTGTCCGTTCCACAGGGAAGGATGACTGCTTTCAAAGCAAGTCTTAAACTTTTCTGACACCCTGAGAAAAGCAGAGCAAAACTTGGGTGCTGCCTTCTGCTCTGTTTAAGTCACAGAGATACTGGTGCCATCACGACTATGAGTGACATGCATACCACCAGCCTTTCCTTCTCCACGCAGAAGTTTTTCCTCAGCCAACTGCTTTGACAAGAGAGCCCTGGAAGTTCAAAGTGGAGAGCTCCCAGGGTCAGGTTTAGTGCCTTTAGCAACTACAGAAAATTTGGCTTCAGATTTTTTTTTTTTTCCAATCCATCACTTCGACTTTCAAAGAGCAGCTGGTATTTACTTCTGGAGAACGTGTGGGCATAGAGCAGGAAAGGCAGAACAGACTTGGATAGGAAAAGAAAATACAAAACACAGAAGGCAGGTAGCAGAAATGGAAGAGTAAAGGTCAGGACCACAAGGAGGAAGATATGAAAGAAATTAATGTGATATTTAACTCCGTAACACTATTGGCTGGCTGTGTTGATTCAGTCAGATATAATGCTATTAAAACCTTAGTCAGTGTTTAGAGATCTCTCCGGCACCATCCCCCAGAGCTTTATTCTTTATTCCCTGGAACAAGCCCTATAAATACCATCCTCTACTTGCACAGAAACTGGACTTTGCATTATCTGCTGTTTTCTGGGCTGTTGTGAGGCCTTTTGAGCTACAGTTTCTACAGAAACAGTCATCAGCCCCTTCCCTTTGGTGTCTGCAGAGGAGCAGTGCAAGAAGGAGCAAGCAGTGGCAGGACGGGCTCACAGGCTTCTTCTTTGAGGCTTCTTCTGAGGCCCACTCTGTAGGCTGATGAGTTTTTGAAACAAGACTTGTCTGTGTTGGGTCTCCAAGTGTTTAGGGGCTGGGATTGTATTGAGATGGCAGGACAGCTATGGCATTGCACAGTGGTGCTGAAAGGAAGAATTTGGGCTGTACCCAGGTTCAGCCCTAAGGAGGCCCCAGCAGCTCTGAGCAGCAAGAGCAGGACACAGTCAGACCCAGCTGGCACTTGTAAAACTGGAGCGGGGAATTCAACTGCTCATTTTTCTCTGACATAGCTATTTCTCTTGGACAATCCTGCAGGTTGAGTTGTTGGGGTTTTGCTGTTGTTTTGTTTTGTTTTGTTATGAGTCAAGTGGTCATGGATTCAGACTGTAAGACCAAAATTGCTGCCACTGCTGTCTCACCTGACCTTCTATAATACACAAGCCACAGGCCTGCTCTGATTCTGTCTTTGTTACTCTTGCTCAGGCTTCCAGAAAAAACTCACCTAGACCAAATGGGGCATGGACTGGCTGGCAGGCCAGGCTGCACGTGTGCACCAGCTGGCCAGCTGGCACCTGCCCTCAACAGCATAAAGCACCATTGCAGCTGCCTCCCCCCAGCAACTTTTGTCGTAACTCGCAAACGTGTTACAGATATTTTAAACTTGTCTTGGTAGTGGAGAAGGAGGAAAAACAAAGGGAGGAACTGAAAGATGGAGGGACATCCCAATTACAGAGAGTTTGTTATCCCTAGGAAAACATGAAAAAAAATACTCTATGTTTGGCCAACTCCATTTTCCAGCTTTTAATTGATTTCATAGCTTGAAAACTGACTATCTAATCTCTGTTCCCCATGTATAAAAAAGTGTACAGGTTCCTGCCAAACATAATAACGTTGTAATAATAGTAACAACAACAACAACAACAATAATAATAATTATCCCTTGATTTATTTCTCAAGAGGTGAGTTTTCTACTCCATAAATAATTTCCTTTTTTGTTTGTTTGTTTGTTTGTTTGTTTTCCTGAATCCTCCTCCAATTTCATCAGCATCTTCCTTGAATCTGTAGGCACCAGACTAGACAAACATTTTTAGCAGCAACCTCCCTGTGGGCATGAAACAAACTTCTTTGTTTCTTTTGTTTTGTACTTTTAAAAGCAAAATAGAGCAAAGATAGTATCAGGTGGTTTGGCCATCACCATTTTGAAGCTCATGTTCAGCAGGACCACCAGCCCTTGCTGCAGTCCTCCCCAGATCTTAACTTACAACCTTTGTAGAGACATATCTTCATTATAGGCCGCATTCAAATACCTACTGTTTGTTTGCATCTCATTTACTTTCAGATACTTTCCCCTACATTTTAAAACTACTAGATTTCTCTAGACAGTTAAGGAACAATTTCATATGGCATAATGCTAAAAATTGATCTCTGTGGGAATCAGTAGAAATGCAACCATTAAAACAGAAATCCACATTAAAATTTGAGACCTACCTGACAGTTTTTAATCCATTCTGCCTCTTAATCAAAATGCCATGCTGTACCATATAAAGCACCCTGTAGAGTCAATGACAACAGCCCCAGTAGGGTTTTGCAATCAATCTTGTAACATTATCAACAGATAACAAATCTTTGTTAGTTTTGCATAATTGCACTTTGTTCACTGTTACATATACCACTTCCTTTTATTTTATTCATTTTATTTATTTTTTTTATTGTTTGACTCTCGTATCAGCTGCAGAGTATTTTACCTGGGATTAGTTTCAGGCTATCGGGCTTATATTGTCAAGGACTGCTCTATTTGTCTTGTTTGAGAAGATTGGCAAGATATGTCTGATTATTTTTATTATTATTATTTTCCACATGTGCAGCAATAGACATTTACCCAAAATGTAACATGACCTCAGTCAGACTGTTTTCAGAATATTCAGATGCAAGATCAGTTCACGGGACATCAGCCTTTCAACTTGGAAACTGTTGGGTTCTGGTCCACTGCACAGGTCCTGCATTTTTTCCACACTGAAACATTTAGGAACTAAACATACCCTCCTCCAAGTTCAGATGAGAGTTATTCAGAAGGAAATGAGATGAGAAAACCACTGTCCTAATGCCAGAAGAGCAGTACGAGTGGGTGCAGGGAGACTTCCAGAGCACAAGGAGTGTGTGGCTGGGGGTCCCTCTGCGGCAGCACTGCCTCTGGTGGCCCTGTACCATGCAGAGCAGGACCTGCCCACAGGCAGCAGGGAGGACCTCCGTATTTTCTGTGGCTCTTCTGCTGTTTTGTACTCCTTCATCCAGGGAAGAAGCCAAGAACACTTCAGCTTCAAATCTGAGGAGGCTGATGGTCATTAGGCTATGATACCATCCCTACTGTGACTATTCTTAATGTCCCATATATTTATCTGTGTGCACCCATAAATTCTGTTTCTTCCTGTGGTCAGATGGGCTCCTCCTGTGCCAGCCTTCACAATACATTCCTCATCATAAATGCTGCTCGACTCGGTTGTTCAGCCTGGAGAAGAGAAGGTTCTGGGGAGACCTTATAGAGAGCTTCCAGTACATAAAAAGGGCCTTCAAGAGAACTGGGAGGGACTCGTTGTCAGGGGTTGTAGTGATAGGACAAGGAGTAACAGTTTTAAACTAAAAAAGTGTAGATTTAAGTTAGGTATTAGGAATAAATCATTTACTCTGAAGGTGGTGAGGCCCTGCCACAGGTTGCCCAGAGAAGCTGTGGATGTCTCATCCCTGGAAGTGCTCAGGGCCGGGCTGGATGGGGCTTTGAGCAAACTGGTCTGGTGGGAGGTGTCCCTGCCCATGGCAGGGGGGGTGTGGAATTAGGTGGTCTTTAAGGTCCCTTCCAACCCAAACTATTCCATGATTTTATGATTCTATGTTTCTATTTTTCCTTCAGTTTTCTCAAAAAGATTTTGATGTGCATTACAGTTGCAATGGGAGGGGGCTTCTATAGAGCCTGAAGCCAGGAACAATAGCTTTGGAGAAGCTGTAAGCCTGCGTTCATTTTCATTAACAAAGTGTGGAGTAGAGCTGTAGCTGGTACAAATCAGGACAGCTGGTGTGTCTTCAATGGACCTGTCCCTGGTGACATCTGTTGTGGGTCTGACTCTAAAATGAAGGACATACTGCACAAACAAGTATGGGAGCAATTGTTTTTTTCTGATTAATTCAAAATATGTAGAGATAGGTTCTTTATATAGCAAGAATGAAATAAAATAGCTGAAATAATAATTGTGCCCTTTTTACTTTCACAGGCAAGTAGAAAATAAAATCATCCTTTTCATTAAAACAGTTTGGCACTAGAATGGGATTTGTTGGATCCTTGCAGTTATGCCCAAGACCTTGTCCCAGTTTCCCCCTTTCCTCCTCCACCTGCTCCTTTAGTAGCTGCTGAATAGCTGTAAAACAAGAACAAGGACAGTGGAGGATATCAGATGCTTTTTTTTTTTTTTTTTTTTTTTTTTTAATAAAGCAACAATTTAAAATCCTCTACATGAATAAATAATCCATATGTTGCCTGAATTTTTTATTACATGAATTCCAAAAAAAAACAACTTAAAAAGCTTTCTCTGTGGTTTTGGAACTAGGTCAGGAAACTCACTCAGGGAATTTTTAATGAGCAAGACAGCCTCTCAGCTCTGGGTTACTGGTTCAAACATGAATCGGGTTAGTAGGGACCAGAATTTGTCACTGCAGTTGAAGAAGTTAGACCCACTCCTTAGCTCAGATACCCACTTCGCCATGGGCAATAACAACATAACAAGCACAAAAGCCCAGGGAAGGATGGAAACAGCCTGGATTATCACAGTCACTGAATGTCCTTTCTCTCAGCACCTGCTCTTGAGCCCATGCCTGTGCTTGGACATTTCCCTCCTGTCCTTAGTTCATTCCTAAACGTGCTCTGCTACCTCTGGCCATGAGGGGACCTTTACCCTCAGTCAGCACAAGAATAATTAAATATCCACTTGTCTGAAGGGTGATCTTACACAGTTGGAAACATTTTTTCCCTAGCTTTCAGTCATTGACCACAGTCAGTCTCCCTGCCTCTATCATTCACCCCAATCTTTTGATCCATCACTGTCCCAGGCATCCCATCTTACTACTCCTGGGCAAAAAAAAATGGAGAAGGGAAGCACAGGTACTGCATGGGGCTGCCCCATCAAACCAAATGTATTACATGGTCTGCCTGCCCTCCTTAAATGCTTCCTCCAGCCCCAACACTTTTGTGGCAATGAGGAAAACATTGCCAAAGGGTCAAATGCAGATGGGGAAATCAACACCTATTTTTTGTATTTATGCCTTTTTCTTATGAAGGATCAATATATACATAACAGATGAGCTTTCACATATTAGAAGAAAACAAGCAAGAATTTAACTGCACTGCAAATGCAAAATGACATTTCTTTTTTATCTTTAACAACCACTGTTTTATACCACTGGTGCTACTTCACCAATCACAGTAGAAGTGCATTAAGGAAAAAAAGGTAGAAAAAGAAATGGTTTGTGGGACTGTAGTTACATTTGACCACATTTATTTGATTGGAGTTGCACTTTATGGTATTTTTAGACACATCTACAAACATACAGAGAGCAGCTTTTAGGGCTGTGCCGCCTTCTGTCTGACTGAGATATACATGTTACAAAGCCCTGTAAAAATCAATATTAAAACTTTTAGGACATAGTAGACAGCATCACAATCCACTCATAAATTTCATTATCTGGTTGTCTAGCTGCTGGGAATGAGAAAGTCACCAAAGAAAACAATATCTGTCAGGTTTAATCATTTTCTTTATGTATTTTTGTGGAAGTAGCAAAATGGAACCAATTAGTATAGGGAGACAGCCAGTAATGAATGCCTTTTTTTCCATAATGGAAAAGAATGAGAAGTATCTTTCAGACATCACAGCCAGAGGGAGTTGCTGCCTGCAGGACCTAGCCCAGTCATTAGGAAGCCAATGGAATGGCACTCTTCATACATACATCAATGGAGACTGGGATTATGCCATAAATATCCAAAGATGGCATTTTTTGCATGTTGAAGGGAAACTGTGAATAGCACTGGAGAAATTTTACTGAGTTATTGTAAAAGAGAACTAGCAATAAGAAAAGAATAGAAAATAGAAATAAAACTGAAAATAATTTATAGTTTATTTTAATTATTTGTTTGATCAGTTGAAGAGCAAAGATAGATAGACGTACACAAAAGTTTTTTGTTTGTTTTGAGAATACTACAGCTAATACCAAAATAAACACTCCAAATGCAATGGCCTGTTTGCATTAAGGTAGCCGAGTGCTATTAGGGGTGGAGTAGAAAAAGTAAGTCTCCTATCTCTCCCAGCTAAACCAGTGTCAGGCACTTAAGATGCTTTGGCTTACCTATAAAGACAAATGCCAGGGTTGGGGTTGGCTGGCTGACCAGAAAGAGCCTTTTCTGGAGGAAGGAAGGAAGCCCTAATGAGGTAAGTGTTGGAGACCATCAGCATAAACGAGAGTTGTTGGGCTGGGAAGGGCAGGGTCAGAAAGACAACTCTAAGAGGAAGGTGGTGAAGTCTTGACTCTAGGGAACTTCCTACACTAAATAAACTATACTCCAGGCAAACAAAATGTTGTTTGGACAGACCATGGCTATGAATAGATTATTTCTGAAACTCAACAAGGAATGTTTCCTGATTGTGAGGTCTTTTTGGCACCAAACTCAATATTATAAAAACTTAGGGGACAAAAACCAAACCAAACCAAACCAAAATAAAAGTATAAGCTTAGAGATAGGTTACTTAGACCCATATAGCTTAGAGAGAGCTTAGCTTACTTAGAGATACAGAAGATGGTTGGTAACAATCAGACATCTGTTTGCAGGGACCTGGAAATAATACAAGACTGAAGGACTGCCAAGGTCACTGAATCGCGGATCCCAGCAAATGCATCAGGTGATCTCCTTCTGAAGTGCTTTGTTCTAAGCCCAGTTATGTTCAAGACTGATATGCATGTCAGCCATTCCCTGTTTATCGTTTCTCTGTGATTGCAGGCAAAATTTCTGTAAAGGACATACATCCTGTTCTTATGTGTGTCATGTTTTGACATGATTTAGTCCTGAAGGGTGTGACAGCAGCATTCTATCTCAAGTGCTGGGAGTGGGAGGAAATATCCTGGGAAGTGATTAGCCTGAAACATCAACTTCTCTGCCATGAAAAGAAGCTGTGTGTTCAAGGCCAGGCTGGAAGGGGCCTTGGGCAACCTGGTCTGGTGGGAGGTGTCCTTGCCCATGGCAGGGGGCTGGAATTAGTTGGTCTTTAAGACCCCTTCCAACCCAAATGATTCCATGATTCTATAATTCTAAAAGGTGTAGAGGAAGACATTGGACTATTCTTGTCCTGGATTAAAATTCCCATTTCTTTAGTTCATACCTTCCCTCCTAACAGGGAGAAATCTGTTTCTAGTCAGTAAGGATTAGTACTTCAGGTAGGTATGTGGCAAGAGAATTGCTTTCCTCTAGTTCAGCTCTCTCAATGTGTGTCACCCAGCTCTATAAAATGTAATCACACAAAAGAGTTTGTGACAGCAACTAGTTAGACACCATGATTCAAAATGTGGAGCTCTCTCTCCTAATTTTGACTTGCCTGAATGTTACTGTGTTGGTTGGTTTTTTTCATTTGAGTTTTGGAGGACTCCAAATTTCTGTTCCCAGAAAAGACCTTGCAATCTGATAAGTACAAGTGATTTGTTCCACTACTGATCTGGCTAAACATGCCCATTTTGTTCTTTATGTTTCGACAATGAAGGCATTGTGCTAGCACGTGGCTCCTTGCCACTGAGGGAAGAAAGAACAGAGAGAGCTCTGGTGCTGGCATGTGGCTGAATGCTGCTTTGGTCAGAGCTTTCTGGGCACTCTGGGGCACATCACTGTGCCAGACATCAACACATATCACACCGTTAAATCCATAAATACTACTTGCTGCTGGTGTGCAGAGTCATGAGTTTTTGACAGAGTGAAGTGTGATAGAAGGAAATTGCATTGACTTGCTCATGGCAAAATTTTTGCTTAAGGAATTACAAGCGAAGTCTGTGAAATCCTTTGAGATCTCCATCCTCACCACTACTTTCAGTTGCTCTGCAGTCCCTTGTGGATGACAGCAGGCTCCAAGACAGGAAGATGACTACACTTTACACAGCCTTACTGAGCTGCATTTACAGCCAGAGCTGGGAGAGAGGCTCAGCCCCACAGACACTTCTGTGACTGTTCTTCAAAGGGAATTGTTCTCAGGAGTTTGCGTGAGGAGAATAAATCATTGGTTCTTGGAGAGGAAGGGATTCAGGGAACTTTTCTGGGTAAATTCCTGCCATATAAACTTAACTTCTAAAACTCAAAGATTTTTCCAAAAGAGATAGAGAGAGGGAGAGAGAGAGAATTTATTCCAAAGTTTCTTAGTGTAGTTCAAGACTGAAAAATCAAAAAATCATATCACCAAACTCAGAGACTGAATCATCAGAAAACAAGCACCGAAAACAATCAGTATTCCTGTGGGAAGACGTACCATCACTTCACAGCTTTAATGTTTAGAAATCTCCTGTCTCCATGGCATGGTTATAAATGCCTTTTCCCGTCTGTGTGTTCTTGTGTCAATGCTGTCCTTTACCTTCAGTAACTCCTTTCATGGCTCTATCATGTTGATATTTCATAGTATAGCCCTGAGTAATGAATGAACCCAGGTCGTGCTTTTGTTCAAGATAACATGTAGTGGAAACTCATACTTTCAGCTTTAAACTTGTGTAGCTGAAGAGTAAGAGTGCCATTTAGGTACTAAGGGATGAGAGTTCTGTCAGTGCTTTTGGTTTGAAATATCTCAAAATAGACACAATTAACTTAAAATACTGTATGGTGGTTTACAGTGGTATGCCCCATTTTATTAACATCCCTTCACCTGAAAATGAGATTTTTTCTCTTACTTTACTTGCTTTTCCTTTCCCAATATAAGCATTTCATAGACATTGTTCATGTCCTTTTTGTATTTCCTCCTGCATCTGCAATAAAGAACATTTCCTTTGTATTTCTTTTCATCTACAATAAAGAACCATATTGATGTGCCCTTACAAAATTTCCCTACCAGTAACAACAACAACAGCAAAGCTAAAGATTAAAAAACAGCAGATACAGAGAAGAAGGAAAATGGAGAATAAATATAGTAGAAAGCAAACACAAAAAATGTCTGCAAGAATCATTAGGACACAGCAGTGCCATATACTTTAACAAAATAAAACAATCAAATACACATAAAAAGAATAGCTCACCCAAGGAAATCAAGGCTTTTCAGAATCTCAGTTCAAAAACTACAATCTTCATTGAGGTTTCCTTTTTTTTTTTTTTTTTTTTTTTTCATTTAAAATATTGCATCAGCTAACAGCTGCACTTGTCAAGAAATGCACACAGAATTTCAGAATTTGTGTACCCAAACCCATGTTGTTAATGGTCAGCAATTCATGGTGAATACAGTTCTCCTCTGATGCAGAACTGAGTACAAAAGATCAAACCATAAGCAACCACAATAGGAACTAAAGCAGGTTTCTTGCCACACAACCCTTCATTTTTGCTTCAATGAGACGGACTTTTAAGCTGGATGATAACTTACTTTGCATCAGTCTGCGGGTGCCAGGGATGTTGCAGTCCAGCCTCAAATGATGAATAGAAAACTCCTTTGGTCTTTGAGTCCGTTACTGGTGCCTCTAGTGCACCCATGTCCCAGTCCTTCTGTTCTAGGAATTTGTCATGAAAGATAAGAGTTAAAGACACCTTTGCACTAAAACCTACAAGGATTTTGTCAATGACAAGCATAGAACTGATTATTACTTCAAAGTCTTTGAAGTCTCTCTTTTCCTTTCTTTTTTTTTTTCTTTTTTTTTTTTCTTTTCTTTTTGACTATTAAGCTTGTTAGTTAGACTTCTAAAAAAGTCGGACTAGACCTTACTGCCTAAAAAAATCATTTTGACTCCAATGGGATTATTTTCCTTTGAATCAGTGCCACAGGATTGGTCTGGCATTAAGATCTGTGGAAATTCCAGATAGCACACTTATCTGTCCTCCCCTCCTGACAGCTCCTAATGCCATTTTCTCTTTCTAGAGGATCAGCAGTTTAACTTAGTAGGGCACATCACTGCTTTCTGTAAGATGTGCATAAGCTACAGGGTATTTAAAAACAGTAAACAAACAATCCAAAACAAAACAAAACAAAACAACAAAAACGACCTTAACTTCAAATGACCTTAACAGTCACAAGAGCAAATCTTCCCTGGGATAGTCTAAAATTGTGTTCTTTTTCCTTTCTGTTACACATCCATCTTGACCAAATCCTATCTTTGCTACGTTTCATGTTGTCAATTTATATGGTTAAAAAGTTTTCTGTCTCTGAACTGAAAATAAATGTAGCATTGCATAGTTTTCAACTTCTGCTCTTACTACACCTTAAGAAACATTTTTAGGATTAAATATTGCATAACAAAATCATCCATGTCACCTGTCTGTATAGTACCCTCTGTGAATGACATGCTGCTGAACTCTTCCCCAGAGGAAACCAAATAGCCTATTTGCTTAGAAATCTGGTATATGACTCAATCAGTGACTCCTCTGTGTTGTTCTCTTGGCAATTCATTAATTCTAATTAGAAATAAAAGCCTAGAACAGCACACTGGCTCTGCTCAGTTGGTTTATTGAGTCAAAAAAAAAAAAATAACGAAGAAAGGAATACATTTTTGTCATTTCTGTAGACCCAGGAAACTTCAGTGCTTCTAAGGGATGCTGCTTGGTATGTCTGTTCATTAACCCAGACTCAGTACTCTCTTTTCTAAGGTATTAATTTCCCTGTTAATTAGGGTAATTGTTTGAAATAGCCCAAATAATGATTTGTGCTACCAGCCACGAGCACTCAGCCCAGACCTTGAGCTGGTTGTGGGTCACTAAAATTTGAGGGTTACCAGCAGAATACTCCTCTGATCTCAGTTCGGTACAAATTTAACATAAATAAAAGAAACATACTTGGACTATGACCTGTACTTCTAGTGTTTATTTTTAATGTGGAAAGAAGGGTTTTCTTTCTGTGCATATCCAGGGAATTCAGAGAAAGTAACACTGAACTATTGAATGCTGGAAAGCAAAAGACAAATGTAAGCGTGAAAAATACTCAGTGTACGGGAAATTTGTCAATCTCTTAACTCAACTGAAAAGTTCAGCAAGATTCATCTTATTACTGAGAAGTCAGGAATCTGTGAGGGGAAAAAAGAAGTGTGTTTATCAGTATGTCCCTTGTAACTAATTTATCTAACTGAAAATAATAATAATAATGTTGTTATTTTGTCTTGAAAGCTTGGATACCAGCAGAAGATTTTGACTTCAAACAGTCTGAAAAATTGCATATTCAGAGCCAGGAATGGTGGAAGAAAAGTACTCCTACATGAACCCCTATCGGTTAGTGGATTAGAGTTTGCTTATATCAGAATATATATATATTATTTTATATATATTTATATATATATAAAAATATATACATTCTTTTAAAGTAAGTGCTATCTTGGTTTTTAATGTTAGTCATCTAAAACATTTCAAAATGCATCTGTCAGGTGGGCCATGGGGGTTGACCTAATCAGCAAATATCTATTGGTGATAGGACATCAGTCTTCCATGGCCACCAACATATTTTGAAATAGTGCCTACTTTAAAATGTGTAGCCCCTGTACTCTCAGTGTCAACACCACCTTTCAAAGGAAATTACACCTGTTCAGACAGCAGGTAGAGCAAAGAGTAAATATGTATTCTTGTAAGTAATTGTAACAAAAATGAGGACAAAAAATAAAATAAAATAAAATAAAATAAAATAAAATAAAATAAAATAAAATAAAATAAATAATAAAAAAAGAGCTAAACTAGAAATAAGTTGTCAGGGCAACCAATGACTCTGCTTTGGGTTTAGGGCCTTGTACAGAAAGCAATGCAAATGGACACACATTGGGGAGAGTGGAAGGCATCACTCAACCTTCACACCAAGGACATTTTAGCTGGAGTGTGAAGGCTAAAACCAAGCAGCTGCAAGTTAGAAAATAAAAGGCATATGTTTACAGAAATGTAGGTCCAAAGTAGACAGCCTTCAGCCTTCAACATGGTAATAAATTGCTTCACAGTGCCCAAACTATGAAAACTTGGGGATAGCATGTAATGTTGAAATTAAGTGCTCTAGCTTGGTTTATTTTTGTTACAAACCCCATCTCCAGAGTATTTTCAATACTGATTGTAAAAATCACTGTAAGAAGCCGGAGGAGAGGGGAGTAAACTACTGCTGTAGTGCTGTTATATTTTATCCTGTTCCTACTGCAGCAGTTTTCATGCAGCTTCTTCCTTGCTCCTGCCACATTGGTCCCCACACCAGTTTTGTCACCAGGAGATCACATTTCAATTTCCTTGCCTTTATCCCCCAGCACATGTATGTTATTCAGGCTGTGCCTGTGGGAGCCCTGATAACACATGTGAAGGAATGAAGGACACCTCCTTCCAGATGCCCCTATTGCCAAGGTCTTTGGGGCATCAGACCCTTCAGCACTCGTGGGAAGTGTGTTGGACGCATGCATGCCTGCCCACCCAGCGGCAGGACAGCTTGCGAGCCACAGTCACGTCCTTCAGTTACATCAGCCAGTGTTGGTTTTGGGTGGGGAGAGAAGTAAGAGATGATAATGGGGGAACACAAAATTTTCTGCTTTGCCGCAGGGACCGTGCAGGTCCTAGTCCAGCCCACAGCAAAGGCTCAGCCTGCAGATGCACCCAGCTCACAGCAGACTGCAGATCTGAATGGCAAAAAAAAGCACAAGGGGAATGAGTATACACAGGAATTAGATGATCTTTAAAGTCCCTTCCAACCCAAACCATTCAGTGATTAAGGAAAACATAGATGGTTAATCAAGAAAGAAAATCAAGATGGTTTATGTCTCTGATGGTCTGATTTTTGAACATTTACACACACACACACAAAAGTTACCCACCCACAAAGCAAAGCAAAACAAAACAAACAAAAAAGGAGAACAAAGGAAAAAAAAAATCTGGAAACACACTAATGTCATGGCTTTTTGTCCACACATATGAACATCAGCCCTTACTGAGCTTAGAGCTGAGGATCAGAAAACATGCTGGCTGCTCAAGTTTTCCTGTTGGAAAGAAATGTAAAGAAATGAAAGAAATTCCTGTTCCTTGCATTGCGCAGGGAACCCTCCCCCAATTGCTGGCTTGGCAAGAAGCAGAGATGCACAACCACAGAAGAGGGTAAACACATTTCTGAAAAGTCTCTTAATTAAAAAGAAGAGGAAAAAAAGGATTGTATATTTCATCCACATGACACTGACACATTCAAATTTGTATTATATGACACATGCTTTGAATATGTACACAAGTGATAAGCATATTAATGAGTCAAGCTTTGACAGGAAAATATATTTCAAAGCTTGGATTTCTTTGACACAGAATTATTCCATGCTAGAGATAATTAGTGCCGCCTGCTTTCCTCTTGCTCAGAGGAGAATTTTTTCCCTACTATAAAGATTAGTCAGAGCTCTTAAAAAACCTGTTCAGTTAAATCCAACTAGTAAAGAATGGTACAGCACATGTCAAACACCAGACAAAGAGAAAATCAAAATACAAAGTGATTAATTTAAGGAACCCTGTGAAAATCAAATCTGCATTTTGTTTTGAGTGTGAAATAGCTCATCATGAATATTTATTTTGATGACTATTTTTACTATTTTTGCTAGACTATAAACTGTATCCAACGTTCACCTCTAAACAGGGACGAGAAAACCAGCTTGGAGAAAGATGTGTCTGCAGCTCTGAGTAGTCTCTGAATCCTTGCTTATTTACAGGATGAAACCCAGACTGCTTCCAGCCTGAGCCTGAACTTCAGTATCTATGGCAGGTTGTTTTCTTTTTGTTGTTTGATTGTTTGGTTTTGGTCCCTATATAACCTAGATCCACGTCTGTTCTTACATGGTGGCCCTTTTATTTACCAAGCATTACTAGAAGAGTGTGTGATGTTGCAAAAAAGGGGGTTCACTGACCTTTCCACACAGCTAGAGCTGTAATCTAGCTGGGGTTTCAGGTTGTGCAGTGTGTAAATATGTCTTTAGAGGCTGAGGTGGGGTAGCACCAGCATCTGTTGTCTCTACTATAGTGGCAATGGAGGCGTCCCACCTTTAGCATTGTTTTTCTCTATTGCAGCATCGTTGCTCAGTGTGACCATGACACAGGAGGTCACATATCTCATTCTGTTATTACTTTTGCAACTCCAAAATGATTGTCATAAGTTTTCTGGCTCATTTTCCTCAGTGCAGACTGGTGGGGCCTGCACTTGGGCTGTTGTGCAAAGCCCAGACAGACTGTGACAGAAGACAAGGACATGTCAGAAACATTTCTGCGGGTCCAGCTGGGAGTAGCTGCAGCTAGCAGAAATGATGTGGCAGAAAGCAAGAGCAAACCAGGCAATGCAGTGGGAGGGTAAAAGGAGCTGGTCTTTCTCAGCAATTTTAAATCAAGATAACAAAACGTATTTCTACAAGCATGAGCACGGATTTAATTTACAAGCAGTAGTGATAAAATAAGTAGTTAGCACTTATTAAACCATCCATATCTTTATGATGTGACATAGTGTGCAGTGGAGCAGTATCTGTTATTCTGGAGAACGCAGAGATGATATTACTTTATAACAGAATGACAGGGAGTTATGGTTTCTTTTATCAGACTTGATCCTCCATAATTATGAAACTTTGCTCATAATCTGAATATGCATAATGCCTTCTTTATTACAAGGTGCAGCTTTTTTAGCCCCCACATTTTTTTAATGGATAATGAATGAACAACCAGCACTATTTATTTATTTATTTATTTATTTTTCCCACACAATTGAAGCTTTCCTGTATCATTTTATAATCTTATGGCTATTTTCCATTTCTCTGATGGCTTTTCTTTCAGCTGTGTGCTATGGAATGGCTTCCCAAAGGAAAACCCAACATCTCCCATTGAAGTTGGCATCAGCCCAGACTGATCTTTCTCCTTCCTATGACTTCTCCCTCTTTTGTCTTTATAATGAATTTGCTGGTGCATCCCAGACTCTCTGGGTAATACAACAAAGTAAATGGAGCCAGGGCTAATCCGTGAACAATGAGGGTCCCTCAGGGTCCCCATCCCTCATGCCAGGGCCTGTCGCCAACCCAACTGCATCCCTGAAGTCTTTCTTCCACAGCAGAGAAGAAGCAGGCAGTACTGGCAGATGCAGGCCACCATGTGCACATCTTTCTAGGCACCTCCTGCCTCTTTAAAGCATACTGAATTAAAATCCCATGTTAGATCACCAACAGCTATAGTAATCTTTCAGGTTTGCTTCTACGTTTAAAGCAAAGTGTAACGTAACAGGAAATTATAGTAACATTCTTTCACAGGACTGTTTGGGCTGTAAGGGATCTCAGGGGTCTCTGGTCTAGCCTCTGGCCTATGAGCACCTCCTGCCCCTGTACAATTGTCCTTATAGTGAAAAAACATTTTCATTGTGTGCCCATTTTCTCTCAAGCTCCTGCCCCGCATGGCTGGGAACAGCCTGGATCCCTCCTCTCAAGCACCCCCATAGGTACTCAGAGGGCTCTTGTCAGGGGCCCCGACCTGGACACTGCATCTAGAGGTGGTTCAATGAGTCCAGAGAACAGAGAAACCTTTCTCACAACCTCCTTTCACGCCAGGGTGCACTGTTGGCTCATTTTGACTTTGCTGTCCACCAGGAACCCAGGGCCTTCCTCACTTCTATTGTGTCCCTGGACTACATTTTGCCAAGGGCTCTTTCTTTCCAGGTGCAGGACTTTGCATTTGTTCCACATGGATTTCATAACGTTCCCATCAGTGCATTCCTCCTGCCTGTCTAGGTACCTCTGAATGGCAGACCTTCCCTTGAGGATATTGGGTTGTGCACCCCCAATCTGAGTTCATCTGCCAAGTTGATGGAAGTGCACTCAATCATCTTTGTTACCTGTCTCCAGATAAGGTATAACGTGTTACCATTTGAGTCCAATCATTCAAACACTTTTTTACACAGTTGTCCATCCACCTAGACATTCACATTCTAATTTGGATGCAAGGCCATTGTGGGAGACAGAGTTGAAAGTCTTGCTAAAGTCAATCAGTCAACCGCTCTCACCTCATTTAAAAGGCGGTTGGGTTTCTCAGGCATGATTTATCATTGGTAACTCTGTGCTGGCGGTTCCCAGTCATCTCCTCCTCCTTCATGTGACCAGAAATATGTTCCCAAATATGTTTAAAATATAACAAGCAACTCTTCCTTACACAAGAAGTAAATGCCCCTGCTTTTTCAGTAAAGCCTTCTAGGAATGCACAAGAGAAAATGGACCTGGACCTGGACACAGGGGTTAATAATCAAACCTTGGCAAAACACATGCTAAGCAGTGGTGGCCCAAAAGGCAACGAGCTGTAGCTTTAAATCACTTTTGAAGTATAGCACCTGGGGCATCAACATCATGAGCTGTGACTTCAGGAGAAGGGAAGAGCGCCATCTACTGAACCACAAAGGCAGGTTTTATTTTCTTTTTCTTGCTCTCTAGCTAGAGGCGGTTTATTGTCAAACCAGCAGTTACTGGAGAGTTACTGGTCACGGGGTAAGTTACTTAACCTACACTAACAATAGGCTGGTTCACACCTTGGAGAAGAAATGGTTACATACCTTTAAGTCCCAGTAGCCACAAATAACATCTGAAACCTTTCTTGCTCCTGCTATTAACTATGTATTTATCTCATTAATATATCTTATTAAAATTTAAAAAGTAGTTTAAAATAAAAACAAAGGAAATAGTAAAAAATAAATCAAAGATCCTCTATTAAAATGTAAACAAAGTATTTAGTCAAAAATTATCCAAAGATCCTATCGATACTGAGTCAACCAGGAAACCACTAATCCAGGTTGACTTTATTTCCTCTTACTATAGTGTGCTCTTTCTCCCATCTCCAGTCCCTTTCTCCTAGAATAAAATAAGCCTCAGGTTTATATTTCTAGATTTTTTAATTTAATTTAATTTAATTTTTGATCACGGTCTTTTTGATGTTATTTCTTGTGTTGGCTTTTTAAAGCACTTGCTAAATTTGCTTGTAATATGAGGCTACAGCAATCCGCCATCCTCCTACACTGCAGTCTGTTCTAGCTTACACCGTATAAAGAATCCATTGCTGTCACAGGGTGGGAACTGTACTCCGAGGCTCCTAAAATAGATACAAAGGGAAAAGAAGAGCTACAGAGGAAAAATAGGAATACAATCTGAAAGCTCAGTTCTACTCTCAAGGTACACTGCATATTCAAACCACCATGTCTCTTAGCAAAATTGCCCTTTAGCTTTACAAGGAAATTCAAAGTCATCTCTCTGTTTTTATTGGGTTTCTGAAAGATCTAACCTTATCAATGATCCCGTTCTAAACTTTAGCTAGCTTACAAAGCACAGCTTTTTGAGCTCTGGGAAAAGGACTAACGGGCCTTGAGCCAGACATGCAGTCACTTTTTAAAAAAAATCTAGCTTGCATGTATTATTTCCATGGTGGAAAGTGTCAATCTCCACAACACAACTATTGCCAAAAACAGTATATTCACATAGAAAGCCCACCTCCATGCTTCCTTAGCTTCTGGTACACTTAGCATTTCGCCAACATTGCATTGAGACTTCTGATTCATTCAAATTATTATCCTAAAGGATTCAATGTGTGATATCATAAAACTTTTCTTATTTCTTTTCCTGGAAGTAATTTATAAATGAAATTTAAGAATTCCTGGATATAAATTGTATTAGCTTTGGATATATAAAACCTATCAGCAACAAACAGCAGAACCACACCAGAATCCTACCTTTCAGAAATAAAATTTATGTAATTTCTTTCACAGGTACAGAAACACATCAGATTAAGTTATATAGACAAACCAAGAATAAAGCCTAGACAGCTGGACGGTTCAAGAGTGGACTTTCAATTTCACAAAGATGGCCACAAAAGCAGAACACACTTCTTACCCAAGGTAGAATAAACATCAAGCAAACAAAATTTCCCAATAAATGAATTTTCCAAAACCTAAAGTTAGCAGTAATTTTATTGTTTATTTGTATATTTTTAACAGAATATATATATATATATTATCTATGAAGTCCATAATATTCTACCAACTGTAACATAAACACATTTTGAAGGGGAAAAATGAATTGATGGTGAATTGATGGTGAGTCATTTCTAATCTTTTTGTTAAAATCAATGTAGTGCAAAATGCTATTAAAAATGATTAACTTTTGACAGAGAAGCAACCTTCCCCAGAGCTGTCTGCAATTGGCTGTGATTTCCCTGGTCATGTCCTCTTGGGTACCACACATTTATATAGTCCATCTCACACACAGCACCTCAATTGGCAAGATGACAGCAAATGTGCACTGACTGTTAGGAAAAGTCTTTGAGTGGACCAGCTCTCTGAGCTGATGCACAACACCTGTCCTTACTTATGAACTATTGGACAATGATTCTCGTGCCACTTTTTTCTCTAGATCAGATTGACAAAATTACTCTGTATACTGTGGCACATGGCTTGTTTGCAGGATCACTGGACATTTTGAATCCCTGCAATTACAGGTGCTGGTACCATCTGGTGTCCCCGGCTCTCAACTTGGCACACACCATTTTATATTGGAAAGAGTGAAGTATCAGGTCATGCATCCAAGCTGTTTGGAGGGAAATAGGGTGATCTTTATGGGTTGTGATCTGCAGAAGGTCATGATGCAGATGTAGACATTCCTCCTGCTTTGGCCCCCTGTAAAATCAAGGAACTACATCACAAGCAGCAGTTCTACACAGAAATATTTCATGCAACATTGAAAAGGGATTTTTATTTTTTTTTTTGCTTTGGTTTTATTTTTGTGTTTCATTAACAAGATATGTAGGCGGAAGAATGTATAACCTGTGCTTTTTAACCTATGATGGTTGATACATGAAACTGTTTAATTACAGTATATATGCATCCTTTGGAAAAAAACAGTGAATATCAGGCTGATACATCTTGCTCATTAATCTCTGGGGAAGAGTGATAAATATAAGCCACTGTTAAGTTCCTGCTCATGAGATAACACTCTGGAATAGCTTAGGTCTATGACATCACAAGGAACTTCTCCAGCAGGTGCAGGAGTAGACCCACCAATTCTTACTGGAGCTTCAGAGAAGTAGAAGGAAATATTTTCATAGGACAAGGGTGGAAGACAAAGTTTGTTGTCTCAACTTCCCATTCCTTTGGTAGTTCTTCAGTGGCTTTTATTTTCTCAGGCTCATCTACAGGAGATTTACCAAATCCCCAAACATTTAAACTCTTGATGGTTTATAAACCATTGGTAGTCACATAGGTGGCAAATTTTGGTATTAGATTGGCAGCTATGTAGTATTTTTCTCTGAATATACTTGAAGTTCTGTTTTCTTCTCTGATTTTACAACATTGCCTGGCTGAATGCCTAGAACTTAGTCCACAGGGACTGTGAAGAGGTGGAGGAGAACAAGCAGGAAAAAGAAAAAAGAAATATGGTCTCAGGTAAAGGAATTAATCTAACAGTAGTTGGCTCTGGCCAGGCTAGGACAAAACAGATCGGCACAAGGGAAGAGGAGTATCCCTTGGCAATGCAGCCTGCTCTTTGAAGATGACTTAAGAAAGTATATTTAACTTTATATCAAGTCACTTTATATAGAAGTGACCACCAGCTCCTAGCCTAGGACTTGCCAAGTAGCCCAACTGCACCTCAGAGAAGGTGTAGGCCAAAGTCCTGACACTTGGTTGATTCACTCAAAAACTAGGTAGGGACATTTGTGATATTTTGGTTTCCATGGAATGGGAAACAAGGATGGTTACCTTTGATTCACTGAAACCAACCTCTCTGTTTTGGCATCTGCACCAGCTTTCTTCACATGTGGGAAGTTAAGCAGATTTTTTCCCCTAAAAATTCAGTCTTGTTATAGTCTTCTGGACACCTGTGAGGTGCCTCCATGCTCTCCATGCTTCAGGCTGAGTAAAACTCCTGACTAGATGATGGGATCGAGGTAGCAACTCCAACACTGGGAAAGCTGAAACACACTGAAGAACAAGAAGAAAATTGAAATGAACTAAAAAAATTGGAGATACTTTTAGAATAAAAAGAAACAAATGCAGTTTAACAAGTGAAAAATTCTACACAAGGAAGAGATTGCCTGAGTACTGGGTAGGGAACGTTGGGTTAGCAGCTGACCAACAGAAAACACATCATCCTAGGAAGGAACATCATTCTGGAATGTTAAGAAATGGACTGTTGTGTATACTATCCTAATATAATTGCTTTACTCAACACTGGTGAGACACAGCTGCAGAACCAAGTCCGGTTTTGGTACTTCAGAAAAGCTATTGATCAATGGGAGAAAATCCACCAAAGAGCAGTGTGAAATATATATATATATATTAAAGCAGAGAGGATATGACACAAGTCTTCATGTACTTCAAAAAACAGCAGCTAGAACAAAGGCAATAATTTGCTCACAACATTCGCTTTAGAGAAAGCAAGTAGTAAATTGTGTCAAGGAGACACGAAATCAACATTAAACAAAATATGATTGTGAAGCTCTGAAGTTGATATGGTAGTATTATATGCATATTTCTCATTCATATCTCTATTATATGTTCTTCTTTTACAGGTACAGTAGGTCTGTCTTGAAATGTCTTCTGCAGGAGTACTTCCCATCTCTTCCACTGACAAGCGCATTGCAAGACTGATCATACAGCCAAAGGAAATGATCATCTGTTTCTGAGCAGTTAGTGCTGTCCTTCACTATATAACTAGGTGAAGTTACATCACAGCAATGAAATTCTTACAGTGAGATAATCCCTTTCCTGTTCACGGATACTGTTTTTAAGTTGTTAAATGTGTATCCACAGACTAGGCAGACAGACACATATGGCATGTCACTGCTAATGTTGCTACTGTTCTTAAAGGTGATTCCAAGGAACAACTCAGTGAAGTGAGTGATTTGCTTACTGTGAGGAAAAAAAATTAAAATAATAATAATAAAAAGCTTTGAAAAGGAGGGAAATGCCTTCACTGTTATATCTCTTTTTGAAAAAGGCAGTGATTAATCTTTGTGGGCAGAAGTGTATGCTAGGTCAGAAAAGACAGAAGATGGAGATTGATAGGTGCAATAGCCACATTTTCTTTAGCATCCTCCCAGTCTGTTATGGCCTGCTTTGTTTTTAAACCTTGATTTAGCTGCAGCTGCTTTTCCTTATTAACAGTGGCTTAAAGAAACAGGATCCCTCTGTTACAATGAAGGAATTTACAAAACTGTCCTTGGTTGCCAGTGACCTGAAAATCATAACTATGCTAGAACCATCATGGATGTTGCAGGATGACATGCCCCAAGATCATCCGGGATGGAGAGGCAATGAAGCATCTCATTCAATTGACTTGTGGCTCTGAGGCTTACAGGGGATGCAAAGCCCCATCCTAGGTCCTGTGCTGAACACACAACAGTCATCTGAGCTGGAAATAGGAGATCTTTCTGAGACTGACTTGCCTCAACCAAAGCCATTCCTCTCTGGAGGAAGAACCAGCAGGTGTCTCAGGAATCTGCACACACAAAACACAGGCACAGAAATTGGTGAGGGAGGATACCCAGCTAGCCTGACATCTATTGGGGTCTGACTGCTTATGCACCAAATCATACCTTATAGGGTGAGATTTTTTACTGTGGGAAACCCTGCATTCCTACCTGTTCCCCACAATTAGAAACCTGGTTGTCTGGTTAGGAAATAACCCACAGATTCTTCCCATACTATATTCTGATTGCAAAAGCCCTGCCTGTGCTCAGGCACAGAGGAAACAAGGCAAGCCAAGGCAGCACTGTTGGAGCAGTGTGCTGGTCTCGGAGGCACCAGCAGGGCCTTGCTGCTGGCAGCACTGTCAGCCAGGGCCCTCATGTGTATCACATTCTGCAGAACTTGCAAGTGAAGTGAAGTTATGACTTAATGAGACAGTAGGGAACTGAATCTAAGGTGGTAACAGCTCAAGTGATCCCAGAAATAATTTGTTTTCCTTCTAGGGAAGTAAAAATACCCTTTGTGAGGAAAGGATCTTTAAATGCTGTATTGTGTTTGAGTACTCTGAAAGATGTAGATCTTCGGGAATGTCTTATGTGCAAAGGGGAGAGCACCATCTGGTAAAGAAACGTGGCTTCGCCATGAACACATCCCAATAGAATTGCAAAGTAGGAGGGGGTGGTTGCATTCAGCCAACAAGCCAATCCTTAGAGCAAGCTTTTGTTCTCTTCATATGCTATATGTAAGCTTTACACAAAGCTTGCACAAGACTGTACATTAGGGATAATAAAAAAAGTTTGGACTTTCTTATGACATCCAATTTGCAGATATACTGCTGTGTTTTAATGGATATCAGCAAAGAGAAATCAGCATGAAACCTCAGTTTTGGAACATGATAGCTAAGATGTACAATATATCAAATAATATTTAAATGTTAATTTCTAACCTTACAAAGGAGTGAAGAATGAAATAATAATGCTCTGCCGTGTATGGTATGATATCTAGTCTTCAGCCATATTGGATGAGAATGGGAAAAGTCTTTCAGCTTTGAAGATCAGGAAGACTCTCTATTTAGGAAAAGTTCTACAGTTCCTTTTAATAACAAGAGCAGGAAAGCTGCTCTAAAAAGCTCTAAACAGTCCAGACAGGTTAGCACTGAGGAAAGCTGCAGAAGCTAGTTATTCTGCTCATAAGCTGAGATACCTGCAGATCAGATGAAAATCACTTTTGTGAAATATAATGATAAACCTCTTTTTTTTTTATTTTTTATTTTATTTTATTTTTTGTAAAATTTTATCTAAGTAAAGAGATTTTTTGACCTTTAACTACTCCCTAGTGATGAAGCTGGACTGTGTCTAATTCCAGAGCATGTCCATACTTTTGGGTGGATAAACTAAAAACCTGTGTGCTGGACACTGTCACAGTAACCAGCGCTACTGTACCTATTCCTAGATACTCAGAGGGCCTGGGACATGTCTGTAATTGCTGTACAGACTAATTTGAGGGATGTTAACTCAGCAACTGAGAGGAAGCCTCCCCTTTTGGTAGAAGAGGAAGCAGGTAGAAGATAGACTCAGGTAGAGATGACCTGGGAGGAATACAGAGACACTCTCCAAGCAGAGACATGGTTAAGGAAGCTAAGGCCCACCTGAAGCTGAGACTAATAAGGTGATAAGAAGAGCTTCTGTAATTTCATAAATGGCAAAAGGATTTGAAGGAAAATGTGGAGCCACTGCTGAATGGATCTGGAGACCTGGTAACACAGGACATGGAAAAGGCTGAGGTACTAAATACTTTATCCACCTCAGCCTTTGCTAGTAAGACTGGCCTTCAGAAATCTAAGGACCCAGAGAACAGGGGGAAAGTCTGGAGCAAGGAAGACGTGCCTTGGTGGAAGAGCATTAGGTCAAGGAATACTTAGGCAAATATGACATACATAAGCCAACAAGGGGCAACAAAGATGGTGAAGATGGTGCTCCTATGAAGAGCAGCTGAAGTCACTCTGTTCAGCCCAGAGCAGAGCAGGCTGAGGGGAGGTCTCATGGCGGCCTGCAGCTCCCTCATAAGGGGAGCGGAGGGGCAGGCGCTGAGCTCTGCTTTCTGGGGACAGCGACAGGACCCGAGGGAACAGCATGGAGCTGGGACAGGGGAGGGTCAGGCTGGGGGTTAGGGACAGGTTCTGCACCCAGAGGGTGGTCAGGCACTGGGACAGGCTCCCCATGGCAGCAGTCAAGGTCCCAGGCCTGCCGGAGCTCAAGAAGCATTTGGACAATGCCTTCAGACACATGGTCTGATTTTTGGGTGGTCTCATGTGGAGCCAGGAGTTGGACTTGATGATCTAAGCAACAGCACGAGGGGGAGGTTTCAATTGGCCATTAGGAAGAATTTCTTCACAAAGAGGGTGATCAAGCACTGGAACAGGATGCTTGGGGAAGTGGTCAGGTCCATGTCCCTAGAGATATTTAAGAGCTGTATGGGCATGGTACTAGGGCACATGGCTTAGTTGATGGGACCCAGTAGGTGAGGCTGAGGGTTGGTTGTTATGATCTTGAAAGTCTTTTCCAACCTGAATGATTCTATGGTACTGTCATTTGGGTCCCTTCCAGCTCAGGATATTCTATGATGCTATGATTCTAAGTCCACTAGTCCTGATGAGATGCACCCAAGGGTATTAAGAGAGCTGGCTGATGTCATTGTAAGATCAGTCTTGATAATAATTGAAAGATTATGGCAAGTGGAAGCAGTGCTTGAGGACTGGAGGAAATTAAAACTCACACATATCTTAAGAGACCAGCCTTTAAGTCCAGTCTTGTTAAACATCTTCATTAGGGATCTGGATGATGTACCTTCAGCAAGTTGCAGACAACATAAAACCGGAAGGAGTAGTTGATATGCCAAAGGGTCATGTGGCCGTATGGAGGGACCTCATCAAACTGGAGAAATAGGCTGACAGGAACCTCATGAAATTCTACAAGGAAAAGTGTGGAGTCCTACAAATGGGGAGGAATTACTTCAATCACTAGCACATGCTGGGAGCCACACAGCTGTAAAGCAGTCTGTCAGAAAAGGACCTGGAAACCCTGGTAGACACCAAACTGAACATGAGCCAGCAATGTGACCTTGCCGCAAAGAAGGCCAGGAGTATCCTGGGCTGTACTAAATAGAATGTTGCCAGCAGGAAGAGGAAGGTGATCCTTCTCCTCTACCCAGCACTGGTGAGGATGCACTTAAAGTGCAGAGTCTACTGTATATTTAAATGACATCTGTATACAGTCCTGGGCATGGGGCTCTAACTTGCCCTGCTTGAGTAGGGGCTTTAGACCAGATGACATTCTAACCTCAAATATTCTGTGATACAGTGATTCTCTAACTTGTGGGGAGCATAACAGAACCCTGAGGATCTATATATATATAAAGAATAAATTGAAAAAAAATACAAACAAACATGCAATTCTGCTCCTGTCCTCTGTGTAAGTCCCTTTGAATGTTTTTGAGCTGTTTCTTACAGACCAAAGGTTGTGGCAGAGCTGTAACCTGGGCTGGTTCTCACTAATAGCCCTTTTAAAAAGTATTTTCATGTAAAACTGAAACAACTTATTAAATCATGTGTTTCAAAATGAGAATGTGTACAGATGAAGATGGTCGTTCAGTTGCCCAAGAGCTTGACTCTGATCTGCTTCTTGCTACAGTGAATATGATGTATTACAGACAAGTCTTTGGTAATTCATGAAACACTTCATTATGGGTGAGATGGGAGTTACTATTCATTGTAGAATACTTGATTATAAGTAGTGATTTCCTGTGCTTGTGTTTGCATGGAGTGCAAAACTCAAGCTGTTTCTTAAGAACAAAAGGTCACAAAAAGTTAAAAGATTTGCTGTTTTAAATTTCCACTAAAATCAGTGAAAGTCACTTGCGCTTTCCAGAGTCTGGCCACTGGCAGATCTTCATTTTCTTTTCTGCTAATCCCTCAAACAGTGTCACTGAATCCTAAAAGGATGAAACATGCATTGCAGAATGAACTTTGAACACTGTCTCTTTCACACAGATCATTAGCACACATGAGAGATTCAACAGTAATTTTCACCTATCAGTAGAAGTACCAGAGCTGCAACTGAACCTGTGACATCTGAAGAAGTCTCAACATTTAAGCCATCAGCAACAGATTAGCCAAACATCCCCCCTTTCCTTCCATATCAGGGGCATTAGCTCTGGAAGGAATAATGATCATAATTGTGGTAGCAGCTGGGACAGTTATAGAAAATGAAGGCCACATCCCATCACTCCTAATTCCACAGTAGTGCCTGTTACTGTCAGTTGAAGGTTTTCCTTGATTTCAGAAGCTGAGTATCATCCAATAGCTGATGAATAATTACAGCCTTTACTACTATCCTCTACTCAGTGAAATGATTTAAACTGAAATCCCTGTGATCACTGTTTCATTTAAGGCTTCTGATCAAATGTCATCTGAAATGGCTAGGCAAAGAGCCAGGTTACCAAAGGTAGCATTTGGGTGAAGCAATATGTCAGTCTGTATACAGAGAAATTAATTCAGATTGTCAGCTAACCATGCTTTTAATAATGTCCTCAGAGCACTTAGAGTGAAGTTGCTTTTTGAAAAGTCCCTTTGCCATTCTATCAAGTCATTCAAGTCTTTTATTTATTTTATTTTATTTTATATCTGGAAATGAGTCATATTTCTGTTTATCTGGAAATAATGTGAAGGAGGCTAGCATACTTGAATTAATGTATGAGATTTCTTCTTACTGACTCTGACCTCTAGAACCCTTTTCAGTTTCTTTTGGTGCACCTGCTCAATAACATTATTTTCAGTCACTGAGTTTCTGTCCAAACATCAAGCTGGCTGCATCTGGGCTGCCCCTGCAGGTATCTCCGTGGGCTTCTGGGAAGGCTCAGGCCACATTTTTTGTTATTGTTATTGTTTTTTTGTTTGTTTGTTTGTGTTTTTTTTTCACAGCATCACAGGTTAATGCAAACGTACCTTATTCATATAGTCTGTTGTAAGTGCTTTTCAACCACTCTCTTTTTATCTCTGACATTTCTGTTGAGAAATACATGTTCAGTCCCTTTCTCGAGTCATCATTGTTAATCACATTTTTTTGGTAACGCACCTCTGAAAAAGAAACTCACAGATCTCTGTGTTATTCGCTGTGGCAGAACATCTGTGGCCCACATAAAACAGTATAATTGTTGGGGGAAAGAAAAGTCTGCAGTGAGAATGCACCAGTTTGAATCACTGTCTGATTAGATGTATTCTCAGCCAAAGAGCACTGGGTTTGGAAACGGTGGAAAACTTTGAGGACTGTAACTCTCTTAAAATTATTTAGATGTTTGCTACTAGCTGATCTTCAAAGTATAAATAAATTATCACCGCACTTCAAGTAAATCCCTCTGGTCTTGACTCTGTTCTTTCTCTTCCCACCACACACATGCCCATCAGGATCTGGTGATGTCAGAAATACACTCTGTTTACACAACCAACTGAGCAGAACTGCTTATGTTGCACTTGGGGGTTCATCTCCTGGGCAGGGCAAAAAGTCCCTGATGAAATCTCAACAGGATGGAGCTCAAAAGGCCAGCTCGTGCTAACAGGTCAAACCTCAAAAGCCAAGCTAATGATACTTAGACTCCATGCTTCCCTCTCATTGCCTCTAAGATGGCAATCTTAGAGTGGTGTCCATACTGCACTGAGAGCAGCCCAAAATACCAACTGTACTTGAGTCTGGGGAGGTTCATGGTGGCTGTGGTTGACATTAGATGTAGGAGATGTTTCGGCTAATATCAAGGGAAGAGGATATGGTGTGTCTGGACAGGGAGTGGGCAAGTGGGGAAGTCTGACATCCTCAACTGAAATACTCTGCAAAGTATTGTGCAGAGGAACCTGATGCTGGTCTTTGAGCAGTCCCCAGGTTTTGGCCTTTTGGCAGGGTAGATCCTACTGGGAAAATAAAGTAGGGGGAAATTTTATGGCAGTCGGTCCCAACTTTTCCAGCATTAACACAGTACTGGCTGTGAGTTGTGCAAATGAAATTTGCTTATGCTCGTGCTCCTGGAGAGACCTGTAAGTTTTATCTGTAGCAGAAACGTCTATGTTGCTGATTGAAGTGGTCTCTGGCTGAGCGAAAATATTTCACAGACCTAAAGAAGAGATAGGCCGAAATATTTAAAGCCAAATGCACTGACATTTCTGTAAAGTGTGATGTTATAGTTATTGACCAGTCAACATAAAGAAGAGGCTAAAAATGCCACTAAATCTAAACAGAAAAACAAAGTAGGAAATCTGTTGGGATATTATGTTGTACAGGGGAAGCCTGGGTTCTCTTGTTGCAACATTGCTTCATACCTCCAATTTAAATCTCAAATCACAGAAATGGAGCAGATTTCTGAGGGCTGCATCCAGATGAGCATCAATACCACCAAGGGTGCACAGCATCTTTGTCACTGGTCTCAGGGCCTGATCTGTGAAATTTTTTTCTCCGTATGTCCAATCAATTTTTTTCTTGTTGCATCTTGTGTTTGTTGCCTCCTGTCCTTTCATTGTGCACCTCTAAGAAGATATTTTCTAATACATAAGGTTGTTGAAGAGTGTCGTTAGTTCCTCCCAAAAGCCATATCTTCTCCTGTCTCACCAAACCCATTTCTCTCAGCCTCTCTTACGCCACATGTTCATGTCTTTCTGCCCAGACCTTTCCTGGTGGCCATTTCCCTGGAGGCCAAAAAAAAATAAAAATAAAAATAAATAAATAAAAAGAAAAAAAAAAAGTGGTGGGAGAATGAAGTCTTGCATAAGATTTCTGTAGGACTGTTTTCTGTAATTTTTTATTACAATTTATACTATTTATTTATTATTTATTATTACAATTTATTTTTATTACAATTTATTACATTTATATTATTTTATATATTTTTTTTTATTCAGTATTTTTTATCTGTTTGCACACAGGAGAAGGGTGAGGCAGCTGTAAAAGTTCAAGTAATTGAATGCTTGATGGGAAAACATCAAAGGTATCCTCTCAATAATCTGCTTATTGAATTTGCATAAGAAAAACATTCTAAGTAAAGAAATAATCCAGCTTTGCAGTTATCCCTCCATTATTACATGCAGAAGACACATGTAACCTCCTGATGGGAACCTCGATAAATCATATAGTCATCTACTGTCTGCACATTGCATCTTCTGCTCCAAAGCTGAGCATGAGGTAAAAGATACAGTCAGTCCTTAAAGATAACTGAAGGATGTCCTGCCCTACCTGGATTTTGGTGGTAGGCATGGTTGGATCTCCTCCACATCCAGTCAGCTGGTGTCATTCATGAGAAGGTAAGGCAAGACAATCTGCAGGTAAGATGCTCTGTTAATGACACTGATACAGACCAAGCTCCTCCTCAGGCCCAGCAGAGCTGGGAGGGATTGCAGCGGGGGTGCTCAGCTCAGAGGGCCCTGGAGGGACTGTTCTGTGAACGCAAAATGTCACCAGGAGACCTGTAGGCCTCGGCTGCCAAGGGAACAAGCGAATAGTGATGATGGAGGCCTTGAAAGGCCTGAGAGGCATAACAGCAGAGGTCCCAGGGATATAAATAAAATTCACTAGCAGACAAGTATAAGTCATGGAAGGGATGCAGCCTTAGCTGAGCAGAACTGGTTTTAGAGCATGACAAAGGAAAAAAAGAATTTATGTCAAACACATATATAAAAAACATCCCTCTGTGGTGCAAGCACAAAGTAGATAACAGAAGATACTAAAAACTGGAACAAAGTCAGAACAGCAAGGGAGGAATGGTTTTGATATTTTCATCCTTGTCATAGACTCGTTTCCTGATCAATGCTACTATTGATCTGCAGTCAGTCTCCCTCACCTTCAGTAGATACAATGATGCCTTTTAAATTTTGTACTACATTGTCAGCAATTTCTATGTGAAGTATTATTTTTAATCTATGTTTCTGTTGAGTAAATTAGAAATTTAATTCTTATTGATCGATTGTGGCAGTATTTGTATACATACATGCATACATGTTTGTGTGTTTTCTGCCACAAGATTTCACATCCCGGGGTAATTGCTACTGCAGCACAGTCAGAGTAATCTCAGATGTGAGTGACTTGACTGGACTGAGGGAAGGCTGGTTTCAGCACTAGAAAGCAACCTTCTCTCCCCTGGTTATTACGTGGTAGGTAATTAATAAGGAAAATATATAAAATTAAATATAGTACTGCTAGACATTGTGGTATGGTACACACTTTGCATATATGGTATGCACTTTGAAAAGGAAGCACCTGTTTTCAGGATTGACCTGAAAAATCTTGACTGATTCCTTGGTTCCAGAGGCTGAAACACCACAGCTTTTCCATCAAACCTACAGTGCAACACAATGTGACATTTCTTCCCCTTTTCTTTCCACTTCCTCAGCACTGGGTTTGGCTTCACCTTGTTGAGGACAGTGGAAAGAAATAGCTAGGCTGCAGGGGAGATATCAGAGACAAATGTGGTCAATGGCAATGATAGAAAATACACTTCAGATAGAAGCAAATTTTACCAAGAGTACCATCCCTTTTGCTATACATCAAATACAGTCATCTAAAAATAATCTTCATTAATTTTATATGTACTTCAAGCAGCTGTATGGCTTCAGTCCCCAGGAGGAATTTGTCACTGTGCAATGAGAAAAGTAATGCATTTGTCTCACATCAGTACCTTCCCAATGGCCATGTCCACGGACCACTGAAACCAGCAGACCAAGGGTTGCAGTGCGTCTCTGCACTGGGCCTCTGGCTACTGAAGTCTAAGCAATCTGTTGGAAAAAAAAAAAAAAAAAAAAAAAAGAACATCTGAGCCCCCTGAAAGCCGCTTTAATAAAATCTTTTTCAAAATCAGACCATCATATATACCACTTTCTAGTTTTCATTTGACATCTGCACTCCTCATCACCATGACAACGTAGTGATGTGACCTGTCACAGATTCTTATAAACATTTATAGCAACGTATTTTATCAGCTTGTTAATTCTGAACTAAACCTTTCTGAACAAAGAGAACAGCAAGGCTTCTGTTTGCCAAACTGAAGTGCAAATGCACAGGGCTTCCAGGGTTCACGGTAACCAGAAGCCTGCAACACTTACAGATAAAATGATAATCAGTTTGAACTACTTTCCTTTCCAGGCAGAGAAGTGATGAGATATTTTTGCTTTCATTTTCTTTTCCTTTCACTCTCTAAAATCATTGCTTTTAGTATTTAACTTTTTTTTCTTATATCAAAAACATAAAAAAGTACTACATGACAACGTGTTGGAAAATATGCATCAATTTAAAAGAAAAACATGCAATTAAATGATTAATAGATTTTAAATATGATTCAACTAGAATTACACAAGTTTTAAAGACTATGAGACAGATTATTCTTTTCCACCCTGAAGTGCTATGTGTTATACAGTATAATTTAATGCTCATATTCTGTTTATGTATCTGTTGATTTGTATAAAAAAGAGGGCCCATTCCAAACAAGAAAACTGACTTCACAAATCAATTTAGTTACTCTATTGTCCCCAAAATATATGTGTTCTTAAAAAGCATAATTTCAACCTTCAAACTACCTCACATTTCTGGGCATTGGTGCTGCCTCCGATAAGCTCCTCAGGTTCCTGCTTGCCGCACTGAAGCCCCACAAAGTCTTCTTCTGAGGGAGGTCAATCCCTCCTTTGATCCTGGTGTGGGCCCTGCTGGGGCTGTTAGAGAATGTCCATCATCCTGTCATATCTGAAGGGTGAAATTGATGCCATGGTTGAGATACTGTTTTCTTCACTGCCTTAATCACTTTTTAGAGGGGTCACCTGAGACAGGAAGATCTGTGTTACTCTCTTTGCTGTTTGCATGGTATTAGACTCCATCTCCAGAGGACTAATAGACAATACAGCTGTGAGATACTCTGGGGTAAGGTTCCTCAAGCCTTGTGGTTCAAACTGCACCATTTTGCATGGGTAAGGAATGATAAGACTCATTAACTTGTCTAGATATCTCCTTTCTTACTTGCTGCATTTTATTGAATTAGTTTTTTAATTATCCCTATGAATTTAATAAGGAAATAAATGGCCTAGAGAGAAGCATGACTGAAAATTAGACATTGCAATGTCCTGTTGACCTGGAATACTTGTAGGTACAGGCTTCCAATGAACTAGGTTCTTACACAGAGCTGTTCTTAAAAACACGATGTTGCTGCTTTCCAAAAAGATCATGGGAGTCACATAACTGGATCTGACATGAAAGACCAGGACAACTTCAGGACAGGTTTGACCTAAACTATTCCTTTAACAACCTTGAATCACCAGCCCTTGCAATGCCAAGTTACTTAAAACCTCAGCTGGAGAGCAGGGAAAATAGTCTTAAAATGTAGCCTGGCAATTCACAAAATTGCACAAAAATTTAGGTTAGTAGGGCCTTCCGGAGATCATCTGGTCCAATCTCCTGCTGAGTGCTTAACTACTTTTAATGTATGATAACACTAGCACCAAGAAGATCCTAAGGCACACCTATCCTATATAGTGAGGTATGGAGGTCCCCCAGTTGGTGCTGTACTCAAATGGAGCAACCACCCAAATTCAGCTGTGTTGGCCCAGACCTGAACCACTGGAGTGACACTTGGATACTGCGTCGTTCTGGCATTAGCAATTAAAGCTTTAAAGCCCCACTTAGCTAGTCTGCATAAGTACTACCTAGAATGTTATTCTACCATCTTTGATATCCAAGCCCACAGATTCCTTAAAACGAGCTCTGCTTTGTCTTATCTCCAAATCATCTTGAAATTGGTATTAAAGTGTTAAATTAGAATATAATTCTGAGCAAAAATGGATTTATATTCAAGATCAGTGAGGAAATAGTTGGGCCATCCAACTGCTTGGCTACAGCTGTTGTTTAGTAAACAGAATGCAAAACACCTAGTGGGTTTGACAGATGCAAGCCTCCAGCTATTCTGTTGTTCTTCCTTTTTTTTTTTTTTTTTTTTTTTTTTTGTGTGTGTGTGTGTGTGTGTTTCACCTTCAAAAATGTTGCAATACATCCTCAGTGCTGAGATTTTAACCTGTGAACTTACATAGCATGCCAGTTAATATGCAGGAATCCTGAGATTTTAGCCAAATCATTCCCCTTTCTGGCTGCTGAAATACATGGACCAACACTGAGCAGAACAGGCCAGGCCATGACAACCCCTAGACTCAAGAAGACTAAAATCCTAAACCACACCTAATTTTCAGCCCAATCCCCATGCCCAATATTTCCTATCAGGTTTACCTGACAGAGAAGAGTGAGCCAACAGCAAACTTTTGTCCCAGGGATTTAGATGAATTTTTCTTGAAGATGAATCTTTAGATGAATGGCTTCTTAAATCTGAACCTGAAGTGCTGGAGTGAAATCCTGCTGAGGTTCACAGGAGTCTTTCCACAGAGGTTAACCCAGGGGGCTCAGGAGACCTGACTGGACCTAGCCCCGAGTACCTGTTCTGAGCAGGAAGACAGAGCAGATGGGACCTCGGGACATCCCTTCCCACCCAAATTATTCTGTCATTTTCTGACTCCGTGATTCAAGACACACAGAACCTGTCAGGGATGGGTCTTTAATCTTTGCTCCCTTGTTGTTGTGATCTCTCTCTGGATGTGTTGGAAATGCAAGTCCTTTTTCCTGTCCACCCATCCAATTGAATGATCTAGACAAGGTCAATGCTTTGTTTCCTTTAAATATGCTCAGTGGAATTAACTGGGGAATGTTGCATTTCTGCCATTCTGTACAATGTTTCTGCAGAGAATCTCAGGATGTCAATGCAGATTTTTCTGAGAAAAAATTCCCTTTGTCAGGCCCAGACTTGGAGCCTGATACAGGGCTCATTAACTACAATACATTGGGTTCATCCTTAATTTCAGCGTCTGTTTGCCTGAGAACTTTCTGGACATAGTTTCAACACAGATATACTCAGTATGGTGCTGCGTCATCATTACGTTATGGTTGAATGCCCATACGTACTGAAATTAATAGTAAAACTCCCCCCATTGACCTGAAAAGATGTAGGATTTTGCATCTTTTGCCTGTTATTTATTGTTGTTAGTAGTCTACTGAAAATAAATCATATCAGACTTGATTTAACTGTCAGTTTTTGACATTGTCCATATGTGCATGCTAGAAAAAGCTGATATAGAAGTAAGCATCAATACAGAGGAAGCTGATACTCATTTCTCCCACGGTCTGTGCCATGAAGGAACCTCTCCTTCTGGAAGTGGTTTTGGTGCTTGTGATTCACTGCGTTCTCTCTCCTTCTCACTGATCTGGTGCAGACACACAAAGCTCCACACTCTTATCCGTTCCCATCCTAAATTAATAAAACCTTAATTATAGGGGTAGGGGAACAGCAACTATTTTTGAACAAATTAAAATACTCCATCTTGTGCTTTGTGCATTTTCTAAGCAATTGTTTTTATTCCCCTCCTCATTAATGCTTTTCTCTGTGGATGCTAATGACTCACTCAGTAATGATGCCATTGCTTTTAGTTAATCACTGTGTTAGCAGTCACTGCTGGTGTCAAAGCAGAATGAAACCAAAGTCATCATCCATCAAGTATAATTCACACAGTGAATGTTAAGCAGTAAAAGCATTTGCAGTAAAAGGTGTGTCACAAGGTAGGTTTTTTGTTTGTTTGTTTTTGTTTGTTTGTTTGTTTGTTTTTCCTAGAAACTTTTCTGTTGCAACCACCATACCAAATTCATCATGAACTATTAATATTTGTTCTCCATAAATAATAAATTCATCGGCATTTTCTTCTCATGTGCAAAGGGGAACAGTTACACAGTTGGAAAGGAGTCTAAATGAATCAAGCCCCCTATAAAATGGAAAGGAAAAGTACTTAGTTCAATAATTTATCTAAAGATTATATAGGGCATGCAAAGAAATAAGTTACAGTAGAAAATTATGAGGACTTGTACAAGCATGTGTGTGTACCTGCAGATACTGCCTAGTCTTGCTGTCAGGGTAGACAGAGAATTTGAAACAAAATCACTGAACTTCTACTATTTGGTTTGCTTGTTATTATTTCTATAGGTAGATTGACAAGAAATCATTGACAGCAGAGGACAAAAGGGGATTCAAATTCAACGCTGAAAGTACTGGGACTTTCAGCATGAAGGAGAAAGTGCAAATAAATAGCAGCCAAAACACTGGTCTGGTGTTCCCCAGATGGTGTGCTACGCCCTTTGAGGGAAACGAATAGCTGAAGGAAAAGGAAGAGGGACAGCTGAGAGGTCTGGGGAAGGAATCATTCAATTTGCAACCCCAGATCTGGGAAGTGCCTGGGAGGAAGGACTCTGTTCCTTTGAAAAGAGGCCATAAACAAAACAATTTGAGAAAACACCCATCATCATTTTCTCTTTGTAATATGTGCTCAGGAATTTCAGAGAAGTGCGCTTCCAGTGTACTCACAAAGCCCACCAGGTATAAATACTGCCTGTCATGGTATTTTCCTTTTCTTGCATTTTCTGAGCCATTTAAAATCAATCCCTAAAATAAGAAAAGTAAATCCAGCATAAAAGAATCCTGCTTCTTATAACAGGCTGTGTCATTCATTTCAGATTCTGTTCACTTTGCCTCTGCACATTTGCCATTGTGAATACTGCTCATTACTGGTTGTTTCAGATTTTATTTTTGTTTTTATCCTCTGCTGCTGTGTTTTGGACACTTTATATTGGATTTTTCAAATGAGTCTTCTCCCATTGAAATCTCACTCTTGTTGACTTCAAACTGAAGAAATAAACAGATTGTCTATGAGTGAGGATGCTGGCCTGGAGGGTAGAGAAATTTCTGAGGTTATTTTTCATTTCAATCACTATCTTCTCTCAGAGTCTGTAAAAACACTCACATGAACTTCAGTAGTCTTCAGTCTGGGTCTTTACTGAACACCTGCCCTGACAATGATGAGGACAGATGCTCTCTATTTGGTTAATAAAATGATAAAGAACTGTAGTGAAAATAAACCAAGTTCAATCAACACCATTGACTATTTCTCCTGCAAGAAAATAAAATGGTAGTCTAACCTCTCAGCGTAGGAAGAATATCAGCTAATCAGCTTGAATTCGTTTCTATTATTTTCAGACGGACTGGAGTAGAAAGCACTAGGAATGATTATATGAAGACTCCCTTGAATTTGCTAAGACAATTAGAGGAAGCCACATTTTTTATTGAGTTTAATTTATGGCCCTTATACAGTATCTGATCAAACATGAAAAACATTGTTCATGAAAACACCCTTGTAGAGCACAGGTATATGAGACAAGATCTCAGGTTCACGGAGCAAACAATGCAAGCCATGTCCTCTGACTTTTGATCCAGTGCCTTAGTGCAAGACCATCCACATCCTCCAATCTGTAGCACACCTTGCACAATGAAGTGGTTGTCATCCTATGAGACTTGATGCCATTTAGATGTGCACCACTAACAAAGCATAAAACAGTCTCACCACCCAGACACTGAAGGAGATCCAAACAAAGTTAATGTAATAAAAGTTCCCAACTTCTGTGGTATTTTCAACAGAAGGCACTAGAGAATTAATGGTCTTCAGGAAAGAAGGAGACTTATGAAAGCTTGCCCAAAACAAAAATAAAAACCAGCAAAGAAACAAATAATAACAAGAAGTCTTGTTCACTGTGGAGCTGCTGGAACAAACAGAACCTTGTGAGTGGTCTTTAAAAATACGTATATATGGTTTCTGCAACAAGTTAAGTCTTACATGCTATTGGGTCACTTTAGAATAGTTCGAAGAAAAAATACTCTTTAGAAAGAACAGCAATTATGCAGGTTGTATGAGACACATTTTCTGTGAATTCCTTTCTTTTTACTCAGACATATTATTTACAGGAGAATTTGGGTCACTAAGGCTTTGTTTCCCAAGCATGTCACACCTTTGCACACTCACAGCTCCACTTGATTTGCCTTTGCTGTATCTTATGAACAAATAGGTGAAATTCTGCCTCTCTAAACCTGGGTGTGCATTAAGTGATTGGGTTTTCCAGTTCAAATGGGAATGACACTATCCAGGCATTTTGTGTCAGCTCCCATCAGCTCCCATCAGTGTGTCAGCTCCCATCAGTAAAAACCTTGTAGCCTTTCTTCACCACCTGACTGTGGTGCAGTCAATCAACCTCTCTCTCTCATTTAAGACAAAAGATGTGATCATTAGGACAATAACATAAAAAGTTTGTTCCTGGTTTTGGATTATGATAGCATAATCCAAATACTGAGGAATTAAAATGAGAAAATTCACAGCTATTTAACTCACTAGGTAGATGCTTGTTGACGTAATTTGTTCTGTTTGTGATCTAAATTATTCAAGGATTAAAATAAGACAATAAGGCTTTTTTTTTTTTTTTTTTTTTTTTTTTTTTTTAATGTTGTTGCTGTCTTATTTCTCTTTCCCAAAACCCAAACAAAGGACCCCTTTGGAAAACAAAACAAAACAAAACAAAACAAAACACTGTATCACAAAGAATGCAGTATGACAAAAACTAGGCAGGCTTAAGAGTTGTTGACCTTGCTCTGATGAGGAAAATGCACAGAAACAATAGACCAATAAATAAATAAAATTGTGCAGACACATTTAGTAAAATAAAGTTTTTAGTGTGCTCTCCACTTGCATAGATATCAGCCGTTGGTTGGCCCAAGGACACTTGCCACATTTGCAATTGTTCATGGTCCAGGAGGGAACACGCTGATAACCCTTATTTGAAGGGTTTCAGAAAGGGCAGAGATCCAGACTGAACCAGCGGTTTAAAGGCAGGGGTTTAGGTCCACAGGTAGACAGTAAGGACTACAGTAAGAGGCCTCCCCTAATCTTGGAAACAAACAGCTTTAATCAAGCCAAAACAAACATTATCCTCGCAGATGAAAACAACCTAAACAATCTGATGATTCATTCAACTAAAACAAAATATGTTGGGTGTAATTAAACTCCTTTCAATTTTTTTTCCCTTAATTTTGCTTCCACTCTATACCAAAAGCTGTTGTTTTGAATGAAGCATCAAACCATTCTAGTCCAACAGCATTAACACGAAGCATTTTGACGTTTTCAAAACAAGTTTTTTGGTTTCCTTTTCTCCTTTTCTTATGCTAGGCTGCAGGGAGTACTAGCAAAACTGACCTACATATATATGGGATTTTTCTGAGGTGCATCTGAGCATGTACCTAAGGTGGAGCTGGGGATGTTTCTGAGGTGCTAATATGCTATAGCACTGAGGTTTATGTACATGTATGCATATGATATATAGATTTAGAGAGGAACTGGACAAAATTTATTAATTGCTACTGTACAGGACTATGAATGCAACTTTCAACATCAGATTCCTGAACTGTTGCTTATGAGTGTAGAAAGGCTATGCTAAGGAAAGGGAAATGTTTCATTTTGCTGTTTCTTATGCTCTGGCTCCAAGTTACTGTTTTTATAGCAAGCATATAGCAGTCCTGGACAAGATGGAGGAGAGAAAAACTTTACCTTCTCAAGTCCAGCATTAGTATGTTCCAAAATATAAATAAAACCTAAATGTAGTTATCTGTGTGTACCGCCATTCTGCATAGCAACGCTGTGGAATGTGTATTTTAAAAGTATTTCATATTTAACTGTAATTATTAAATTATTGACTCATCTTGAATTATTATTACATATTAAATATGTAATAATTAAATTATTTAAATTCAAGCGTTACATATTTAAATATTATGTCAGTGCTTCTAAGATTATACCTTTTTTTTCCCCCTTGATAGAATCTCACATTAAGAAATCTGATTTTCATCTGTTAGTGGAGAAAAAAGCACCTTTCCAACTTTTTCTGTTCTGGTGCCTTCTTGTATCCTGTTATGTTACCACAAGATCATCAAAATCCAGGAATTTCTCTGCACAGCAAGAAAACAGGGGAGTACATCTTGCCTTCCTTTCTGTCTCATTTGGAACCACACTTACAAGGAGACTTCCTTCCTCCATTCTTCCCTCCCTTCCTCCCTTCCCTCCTTCCCTCCCTCCTTCCTCCCTTCCTTCCCTCCTTCCCTCCCTCTTTCCTCCCTCCCTTCCTTCCCTCCTTCCTTCCCTCCTTCCTCCCTTTCTTCCTTCTCTCTTTCCCTCCCTCCTTCCTTCCTTCCCTCCTTCCTCCCCTCCTTCCTTCTTTCCTTTTTTTTTTTCTTTATTATTTTTTTTTTAATTTGCATGTGATTTACGTCCTAATCAAAGAGCTTGTGAATCCCCCACTGTGCCATGACACAGAGTTTTAGGAGTTGGAAAAATGGTAATAGCCTTTCCCTAGCTGACAAATAATGAAGGAACATCACTGCTCTTTATTGCTTAATAAAACCAAGAAAACAACGGATGAGTATAAAATCTTGCATGTGATGCACTTTCTTATCTTTAGTGTAGGGTGTACATTTGTGTCATAGTTTGATTACTGTTCATGCTTTCTGACTTTCATCCTTTGTAAATGAGTTGTTTAACTACAGGCTTACATTTTTTACTTTCATGGCCTTGTTTTGTTTTGTATTCTCGTATTTACTCTAATGTACAAAATTACAATTCTGCATATTACTGAATACCTTGCAACACTTCTGCTTTGCTAAAATCAATTCCAAATGGTTTTGGTGCACTGCCACATCAAGGTCTAGAAGCTGAGGATAGCTCAGTTGGAAGGGACCTACAAAGATCATCCAGTCCAACTGCCTGACCACTCCAGGCTAACCAGAAGCTAAAGCGTATTATCAAGGGCATTATTCCAAATACCTCTTGAACACTGACAGGCACGGGGCATCAACCACCTCCCTAGGAAGCCTGTTCCAGTGTGTGACCACCTGACACTAAAGACATTTTCCCTCAGGCCCAGTCTGACCCTCCCCTGGCACAGCTCTCTCCGTCCCCACACACCCTGACACCAGTGACCAGGGAGCAGAGACCAGCACCTCCCCCTGTGCCTCCCCTCCTCGGGAAGCTGCAGAGAGCCTCGAGGTCACCTCCTGGCCTCCTCCAGAGAGGACAAACCCAGTGCCCTCAGGCTCTCCTTGCAGGACATGCCTTCCAGCCCTGTAACCAGCTTGGTTGCCCTCCCCTGGACACCTTCAAGTATCTTAGCATCCTTTCTGTATCATGGAACCCAGAACCACTCACAATATTCAGAGTGAGGCCACACCTTAACTAAATACAGTGGAAGATCACCTCTTTTAACCAGCTGGCTGTGCTGTGTTTAATGCACGGGTTTCTTATGGCTACAGCACTAGTCCCTGTAAACGTGAACACCGTGCCTGGATCAATGATCTTTGGAACATAAAGAAGTAAAACAGCACTACAATGCCATCTATCATCTGCTGAGCATTTATGTGACAAGGGCACAGCACTGTGAAAAACAATCTATTCTGAAGCAGAGCAGGCATCCAGTGCCACTCTTTTTAACTATTCTTAGTGACGTAAAAGCCAGCTCCCTTGGAAGTCAGCAACTTTTATTAAAGTAGCAGCAGTGTAATGACAAAGGATGTGGTACTAGTATAAATCCCTGTTTTCTGACAACTCCCTACACCCCCAAAAGTTGTGAGAGTTTAATTTATAAGACCTGGTAGCAGTAACCTTGCCCAGGCTCTGCTGCATTCAACAAATTATCTTATCCTTCTGAATACTGAGACGAATGGTAGGAATACGTTTGTAACAAAAGAGGGAGAAGGAAAAAGAAAACTAACATGATATAAGAGAAAGTTTCTCTGCAGCAGAGTTTCTGAAGCAACAAATTCCCATCAATATCTGTTCCGGAACAAGTGGTCTGGTAACAGCAAGATGAGACGGCGATTTGTGAACACTGAGGAAGTCAAGTGCCACTTCATGCCATCAGAAGAGAGGTTTTTCAGGTCACTGTGGTCTTGCATATTTGCATGTGAGAAAAATATGAGCTCTAGCTGCCTAAATGGCTTACTGTTATTGATATGACTACCACTTCTGTTTCACACTTAGAGGTGCACAAATTAGATATATTAATCTGGCCTGGTGAAGGCAATGAGATTAGCTGCTGTGCATAAAGTGAAGCACACTGCTGAAAGCTTAGGATCTGCATTGGTAAAACTGCAGTAATTGGATTTACACACATTTCTCAGTAAAAGCCCAGGTTCCCCATTTCTTGGTAGAGTGCTGCTTTTGGCATGCTTGGGAAAAAAAAAAAAAAAAAAAGGAAGGGGATGGGGAAGGGGAAAGCAAAAGGAAGGGGAAGGAGACAGGAAAGGTGCATATACCAGTGTTATCCCTTGAAGTGGTAACTAAGTGCCTAAGTTTGCCTTCTTTTTCCAGGGCTTACCTGGGAAATACTTGCTCAGAAAAAAAAACAACACAGTGCAAGGTGAAGACTGATCCCTGGTACCTCTGAGGTCTGGGGGGAGAAATCCTTCCCTGTAGAGTTTCTTTCATACCATGTATTTAAGATTAGAAAACAAGAAGTATTATTATTGTTATGCATACAAGTGTACAGATAGGAAAGGAGGCTAGCTGTCCACATGAGTGTGGGTCAGTGGCAGCAGCCACCATCACCTTGTCCTCAGGTGGAGCGGTGCTGAGCCACAGCCCTGTGCTCACAGCAAAGCACTGCTCTCTTCTGCCCTGCCCACCAGACTCCTCTCAGCCACAGGGGTGCTGTTTGTGGCAAAAACACCTGGATATACAACCGAGCAAATGATGATGGGGTCTAATGCTTTCCTCTTTCACAGCTGTGACATTACTTCACCACTTCATAAGGTGAAGAATCTTAAAAACACCTTAGCCCATCCCGTGGAAAGACAAGCACAGACAGCGCACTGCAAGGTGGAAAAGCTGAACGAGGGGCACCAGGTGTCTGCCACTGGCTGTGTTATGGAGCTGCACACACTGACACGCTGGCCTGGTTAAAGGACACAGCTCTGCCTACAAACAAGCTCCTAGTTCTCTGCTGGACTAACACTTTCTCACAGTGTCAAATTGAGAGGCTTGACTGCAGGGAGGAATTTAGACATTTGGCTGTGGGGGGGTTATCAGCAGGCTTCCCATACCTTTTCTAATTTCTTTTTGTCCTCCCTCTGTAGATGCCCTTCCTTCCAAGATAAACAACTCCAGAGTAAAAGAGGCACCGTGTGCTCCTCTAGCTGAAGGAGGTTCTGTCAGGAAACATCACCTACTCGAATAAACAAAATTTGTGTAGAATAGCTTGTAAAAAATTGATCTATAGTATCAAGATGGTTTTGTTCCTTGAATGCTTATGTCTCTGCCTGAAATGTCATTATCTACTCGTCTTTCTCTGGTGGAAACAAAATCCACCTGTGCCTTTAATCATTCTGTATTTTTACCTGAGATACCCAAGTTGTGGATAGATTCAGCACAGAGCATTATTATTAAACTATTAATTCAGATCCTACAGATGCTGACAAAACAATTTATTTTTTTCTGTAAAGCACAGAAACTGGGTTAGCTGCTGATGACAGCAACAAAGGCAACAGCACAACAGCCAAACAAGCTTGGGAACCCTGCAGAAGATGAAGCAGACAGGACCAGGCTTGTGGGAAAGGATGCTCTTTCATGATCTTTCCTGGGATTCCCCCATGGCAATCCCTCAGTCCTGATTGTCACTCTATACATAAGGGTGCTCTACAGTCCAAGAGGGAGGCAGAGAAGCCTTATCGGTCATGTTTTACTGATGGACACTAACAGCAGAGTGAGTCTCAGAGTTTGGTTTAAGGTTACTTGGGCAGACCGTGACAGAGAAGAAGAATAAATGTGGATTCCTGCAGTCCCTTCTTGGACCTCAACCACTAGCTCCTCGTTCCTTTGTAGTTTGCCAGCATTTTATATTTTAATGTTCCAAATACTCCTGCTCTGCAATGTTTTATTCTAATCCTTTTTTAATGCTGTCCTACTTTTCTGTCTTCTAGCTTGTCTAATTTCAGGGAGAAAGACAGACAACTGATGCCAAGGAAACCTATAAGTCACTTTATATAATTCATAACACTACTGAAAAATCAGTTCGGGATTTATGTCACTGCAAATGAAATAAGCTATTTGCAAGTTTCTTTTTATAATTTATTAAGCAAATTGAAAACGTTCTTTAAAACAAGCTTTGTCAGCTTGTCATCTAACAGAGCAAAAGAAATAGTTTGCTGACAGATCATATAAATTGGATTTTTATGGAGTCCCAAGAGTCTGAAAGGGCTTTCTTTCCTCTGACAGGTTGACACCGTGTGCCACTCCAGCACCACTGCACGTGCTTGAGCGCGGTCTCTTTTTCATTCATACCACAATGGTGAGGGCCGTACCAGTGGTTTGGGATACAGCACTGGAAAAGCCTTCCGTGTGAGAACAGCTTGAATGTACTACATACACTTACATATGTTTCTAATGTAAATAAGGCCTAGATGAGGAAAGCATATGTAAAAATCTGTTTCACAGCTTGCAGTACTGCAGGCTCTGCTTGCACACTGGCTAGAAATGTTATCAAGCCAACATCTTCTTGAATGTTGACTTCATTACCAAGAGAAAAATATAATATAATTATAGCATCCTGTTATTTTCATGTTGGCTGCAGTGCTTATTTTCAAGGGGAGAAAGCAGTGGCCCAAGCTGCCTCTGGAACAGGCAAAAGCACCATCAGCGAGCTTGATCAGACTCTTTGCAGGCTGGGAGGTGGGACTGTTGCCACAGCTGCGACAGCCCAGCTCTCAGACAGCTGTGGAAAATAAAATGACACAGTGGCATCCCTTTGCCAGTGGCAAAAATCCTATGCATGCCCTTGTGTTCAAGTGACTGGGGAAAAAACAAATCTATCAAAGCTGTGTGGCAAATACGTTTCAGTGCATTCTTCCAGAATTCCCAAAGGCTTTTTTAGATTTCCTCTGAAAATAATACTAAGAAATAATAGCGAATAGACATCTTACTTTCTTGATTAACATGATTTCTTTTGTTCTCTTTAAAGATGAAGTCCCATGTTCACCAACAGCAACGAGAGCTGAAGCATGGAGAAGTCCAAGAAAAGGGGCAATGCCAGTATGGAAACTGCAGAAAACCAGGAACTTATGGCTCAGCGGTTCACAATGGGGCCACCTTAGCACGTGTTTCGCTGGGTGTGGGAGGAGAAAGCTGGGAGATGCAGGAGCCCTGAGCTGCCCTAGGGAGGTGCCATGCATCCCTGCTCTGCACAGCCCTGCCTGTACGTGCTTTTAAAGCAAACGCCCCTGCCTACAGTAAAATGGAACTGTTGTAAAAGAAAAAGAAAAAAGAGAGGATGTATTTTCTGAAAGCTTTGTCCTTCAAAGATGCCCAAGAAGTGCTGACTAGTATTGTATGTCATGGGGATGAGTTTCTGAAAATCTGGAAAAGAGGTTTAGTCATACAAAGGTCTGCAAATTAACAGTCTGAAAAACCCAAGTAAAACAACTACTTTGCAATAGACTCAAGGACAAGAAAGCAAGGACTGCTGCTACTGTTTTGCACATTTGCTTTTTCCCCGTAGGTGGAAAGAAAGCCAAATCTCCTTGCTTCACCTCTGCCATGAGGGAAGGCTGGTTTCTGCTGAGAAGACAGGTGAGAAGCTGCTGTTCAAAGGCAAAGACCTGTTGTTCTGTTTGGTGCCGGTCCCCAGGGGCCAAGAAGCATGACTAAACAAGCATCAAGCTGAAGCCATCAGCTACAGTAGTTAGAGCTCCATTTTCAAGGGGACAGATAATCAGCATCTCTGGCTTTTTTCAGACTGACATAGAAACGCTTCTGCCTAGAGCAGGCAAGGCTGTGAATCACGAAGTTGCTGCTGTCTGTGACCTTCCTTCATGTCTGGGAGGCAGTAACGGTAAGGATGGCTCTCCTTGATGGACAGGGAATTTTGACTTAGCGGAGCCCGCTATCAAATAGGATCCCCTCACATCTGTGGGCTTTGAGCACTGCACGAGTGTGTAAGTCCCCAAGTAGCATTTATAGTAGCAATTCCAACAAAAAGTAGCAGCTTTAATTAGGGAAACACATTTGTTTTTTCTAAATTTAGTTCTCGAATTGTACTGTCACCCAACTGCAATTTGCTATCTCACCAGTAGTTTCTGCTTTCATCTTCCAAACAAAAATCTGCGAGTCTTCATCACAGTTTCAACCCAAAGCAACCTTTATATTATTCGACATAACTCTTCTCATGAGCAAAAATCATTAATGGACTCACCCCTTGAATCTGAAACATTTAACTTAAAATTTATTTCTAGAGCAAAGATATGAAAGCATCAGGACCCTGCCTGGTATGGATGAAATGAGACACCTTGGCACAGAGAACTATTATA